>NW_027530625.1:8251715-8320339 GCF_008692635.1 Crocuta crocuta
TGCAGTCAGGATTTGGGTCCGGAGGAGCCAGCTACGTGGCCTTGGCTTCTCCCCAGCCTGGACCCCACAGGGATGACCCACCCTAACACCCCCCAACCCCTGCTACCATCCTTACAATACACTTCTCAGGGTCAGCTGGTCTTTATGCATTTTTCACGAGCCAAGGTCAGTGTTATCACCCAAAGTTGAGGTGGCAATCTCTTCTTTCTGTAGTTGATATCTAACAACATCCCGTCAGGGGCGCCTGGGTGGCTTAGTCGGTTAAGCGTCCGACTTTCGCTTAGGTCATGATCTCGCGGTTCGTGGGTTCGAGCCCCACGTCGGGCTCTGTGCTGACTGCCGGCTCAGAGCCTGGAGCCTGTTTCGGAGTCTGTGTCTCCCTCTCTCTGACCCTCCCCTGCTCACGCTGTCTCTCTCTATCCTAGAAATAAATAAAAATATTTAAAAAACAAAAAACATCGCGTCCTCAGGCCAGAGGCATGGCACGCGTTCCTGCTTCCACACGGCTGGGGTGCTCCTCTCCAGGTGGCACAGTGGGATGTCAAATAGGAACTCAGAAGGGAAAATCATCTTCTGAGGTCAAATACACTCTGCAAGCAAACTTTTGCTAGACAAAGACAGGTTTCTTTCCTGCAGGACTTGTCAGGGCCTGTAACATGCTACTGCACGCTGTGTGTGTAGGAGTCAGGGAGAAGGGTGTTAAGGCATTACGGAAGCATTATATGTGCTGACCAGTAAGGTTAAGCACAGGACCTCTCTGGGGATAGTGCCAAGGACTGTCTCTGGGGTCTAGTGTCCCCAGGAAGAAGAGTTACCAATGCCGACAGGTGCCTTCCCGTGCCCCACTGTGTTTCCGGGAGCCGAGCACACGGTGGGCCCCCGGTGCGTGTGCGTCTGTGGTTCGGAGCTCCTGAGAAAGAGTGAGCAGGCTTCTTCATGCTACGTGTTTTCTGGCTCTGAGCTGCAGTAGAATCCTGGCAGGGTCGGGGCCCAGGCTGTACGGGGGAGCAGGATTTGAAAGAATACAGGCTTGGGGCGCCCGGGTGGCTCAGTCGGTTGTGTCCAACTCTTGATTTCAGCTCAGGTCATGATCCCAGGGTTGTGGGAACAAGCCCTGCATCCCACAGGGCTTGATGGAGCCTGCTTTAGATTCTCTCTCTCTCTCTCTCTCTCTCTCTCTCCCCACCTTTGCCCCCTTCTCTGCTCTCTATCTAAAATTTAAAAAGAAAAGAAAAGAATACAGACTTCAGCCCTGCCAACACCAGGGACAGCGCCTTTGTCTGCATCAGAATTCTCTCTCTTTTTTTTAATGTTTATTTACTTTTGAGAGACAAAGAGAGACAGAGCAGTAGCAGGGGAGGGGCAGAGAGAGAGGGAGACACAGAATCGGAAGCAGGCTCAAGGCTCTGAGCTGTCAGCACAGAGCCCGACGCGGGGCTCGAACCCACAAACCTGAGCCAGAGTCGGACACTCAACCGACTGAGCGACCAGGCACCCTGTCCTTGGACCTGGGACTTGAGTCACAAACAGCAGGTGGTGTGTGACTGGGAGCAGAGTTTCCCAAATCGCTCCCCCCTCCCCGAGACCTGAAGGACCCACCTCTCCCCTGAGAGGAAGGGCGTGTGTGAGGTCAGCGACCTGACGCCTTCCCCACCCCGGCCTGACTGCCTGGTTTAAACTAGCATTTGTCATCTGCTGATAGATGTAATACCTGCTCACGATAGAGAAGGTAGGAAATGTGCCAAGTGACAAAGAAGAAAATAAAAACCATTTATCATCCCATCCCCTCCCGACCCAGGACAACCACAGTGATCCCCCGGTGCGTTTTCTGTCGGTGGTTTGGGTGTGGACAGATGTATTTTGAGTGTAACCAGCAGCTGTGTGTATTAGACCCCTTGGGCTGCCGTGACGGAATCCCACAGCCTGGCTGGTCTCAACATCGGACACCTTCTTTCCGGACAAATTTGGAGGCTCGAAGCCCATGACTGGGAGCAGGCAGGGCTGATGTCCGGTGAGGCCCCACTTCCTGGACGAATTCTCAGGTGTCTACACGCGGTGGGGAGAGAGCCCCGGTGTCCTTCCTCCCTGGAGGCTCAGGGCCCCACCCTTACAACCTCATTTAACCTTAACTGCTCCCTCAAGGCCTCGGTCACACGAAAGGCCAAGGCTTCCACGTGTGGATCTTGGGGACACAATCAGCCTGTAACTAACCCTTCTTCCGTACAACTCAGTAACCTGCTTGCTTCCAATCCACATCCTACCCCATGTTCGCCCATGGGATTCTGGAGTCGAGTAACTCTGAGTTACAGCCCCAGGCATATCTTTGGGCAGCCTGTGACTCTGGACAAGATACTTACCCTCTCTGAGCCTCCTTTTCCTGGCCTGTAAAATGAAGGTGACAGTGGTACCAACTCCCGTGGTCATTGAAGTATCGGATGAGATGCGCTCTGGCCCACGGTACACCGCGCTCCGTGAGTACGGTCTTTTCGTTTGTATTAGGAACTTTCTCCATGGTTTGAAATAGCCTTTGATACATTTATTATAATATTGCATTAATATTGTATTAATAGCATGTATTCTAATATGCCATAATATTATAATGTTCCATAGCATGGATATACCTCAGTTTCCTGAACCATTGGGCAGGATCCTCTGAGGGCAGCGCGAAGCTGCAGGAAGAAAGGCACCCAGGCCATTTGGAAGCCCGCAGACCGCAGGTTAACTGGGAGCTGCAGAGCTGGTGGGAAGAGGGGCATCCAGCTTCCCTACTCAGGGGACCCTGGCTCTGGAGGGAGGCCCCATGCAGAGCTCCGGGCAGATAGAGACAAAGAGGGCAGGGGGGGAGGTGGCAAAGACCAAGGTCAAGTGTCGGGCAGGACTGGTTTACAAGGATGGGAGACACAGGGGCTTAATATCCATCGTGTGGCTAGAGGTCAAGGGGAGACGCTATCCCGGAGGACGGACGTGGAGTGTGTCGGGGAGACTGAAAAGCAGCCCCGTGGAAGGTGAGGGATGAAGAGAAGGAAATTCTGAGCTAGAGAAGGGGACAGTCTGAGATGATGTGAGCCAGCGACGGCCAGAGCCCCTCAGGCCTGGCGTCACGGGTGGGCCCCGGTGTCCGGGCCTCTGTTCTCTGCTGCCCGCTGACCCCAGGTTTCTCCCTGACCTCCCCACCCCAGCTCTGCAGCCCCAGACAGGGCACCCTCCACAGAGCGCCGCAGGGATACAGACTCTACCCCAGGGCAGACTGCCTCCAGCCTTCCAGTGGCCTCCAGTCCTTTGCAGAGTAAACCCCAGCCTCTGCTCCCTGCGATGGCTCCTCCCGTGTGCTGGGCTCGGCTCAGCCCTCACAGCTGGGGCGCTTCTCAGCTCTAGGGTCTTTCTTGCTGTTCTTGCCTCTTTCCAGAAGGTTCTCTCCTCCTTGCCTAGCAAACTCTTGATCCTCCTTCAGGCCTTCGTTTAAAGCTGTTCTTCCTAGGTGCCCAGCCGGCTCCCCCAAGACTGAGCTAGGACCCCCGCCCCCCATGATACCCTCTCCTTTGTATGCCGCCGGGCACCTATAACAATTGCCATTAATTAACGATTTGCACGATTACTGTTGTTAAATCAATAGACTTCGAGCAGTTTTAGGCTTACAGAAAATCGAGTCTGTGGTGGAGAGAGTTCCAAATACCCCCCTCCCGTCTCCCTGTGCACAGCCCCCCCTGCCCCGTGCACCCCATTTGCACCAGTGTGAAGCATCTGTTACAGCTGATGAACAGCGGTGCGTTATTGTTAACCAGAGCCCCTGGTGGACATCAGGGCTCAGTCTTAGTGTTATCAGCTCTGGGGGTTGGACAAACGCACAGTATCCCGCATGCACCATGACGGTGTCACACGGAATGGNTCCTCTCTGTTCCCAGCCCAGAGCCTGGCATATTACAGGTACCCTATATATATATATATTTTTTTGCATATTTTAATAAAAACAGGATTCTACTACACACAGTATTCTGCAGTTTGCTTTTTACACATATTGACAGTACTCCTTGGAAATCTTCCCATATCAGGATCTAGAACATTCTTGCTTCCTTTTTATTTTGGAGGATTTGCAGCATGCATGCAAAAATTGAACCGCTATATACCTGTCACCCCACGCTGGCAGTCACCAGCTCACAGCGTCTCTGGTTTCACGGGTATCTCTGGCCAGGTTCCTCCCTTCCGTGTTATTCTGAAGCAAATCCCAGACACCAGATAATCTCATCTGTAAACACTTCGGTGTATGTCTCAAAAAAATAAGGACTTTAAGAAACTAGAACCCCAACACCATCACCGCCCCTCAGATAAGATTCCAATGGTCTCATGAATATGCATAACGTTTGCTTATTTGAGTTTAGAGGCTGTTTGAACCAAGGTCCAGATGGGCCCTGCCTTTGGTTGATCCCCCTCATCAAGGGTTCCCCCCTCCAGTTCATGTGGTAAAGAACCTGGCTTGTCACTCTCGGGGTCCCCTCTGTCTGGATTTGGCTCACTGCGTCCCACTGGTGTTCCTTAGTGTTTCTCTGTCCTCGGCAGTTCCTGTAAATTCGTAGCTCGATGCAGAGGCTTGATCAGATTCAAGTTCGTTTTGCAGAGATCGCTTCCGGGTGCCGTGTGTCCTTCCCTTGGGAAGCCTCGTCGGGTTGTCTGTCCCTGTGAGATTGCAGGCTGCTGACGCTCAGAGCCTAGAGCCGTTGGTGAAGTGAGGGCTGCTACCTGGCGGCCTTCTAATCGGCCCTTCCTTCCCCGGTTATTAGCGGGGATGCTTCTATAAAAAGAAACATCCCCTCATCCACATTTGGTTACCAGGAGGTACAGTTTACACAGGACAGACAGGACATGCTTGATTCTCTCCCTTTATTTACCGGATTTCGGAATAATGAGTTGCCTATAAATATTTGAATGAATGAATGAATAATACATGTGTGGCTGAACCGACAGGGCTTTGGGAGTGGGGGCTCTCTCTCCATCTGCCCTCAAGGGCGTGGGCTGAGGCTGGGGCAGGGGTGCAGCCTGAGGCCGGGGCCAGGTCTGCACGGGGAGGGCTGGTGAGTGGCTCTTGCTACCTGCCAACCTGCCTCGGTCAAGAGCAAAGGTGATTAGAATACAGCGTCTGGGTCAAGGGCGCCTGGCGACCTGAGATGCAGGTGGGCCCTGCAGACACCACCAGAGAGGGGAGCTGACCAGCAGGGGTGGCTCCGGGAGCAGCTCTATGCATCCCCGGAAGGGACTGGAATGGAGTGCTCCCTTAAGACCAGGGCAGTGGGGAATTTTTTTGTCCTGAAGGGGAGTGCTCGCCTCCTGGCCGTGCTCTCGTTTCCCCGGGGGCCGTGCCCACCTGCCTCCCAAGTGCACTGACCTCTCTGGCCTCTGTGTCCCCCCACCCCCCAGGTGCAAGTGCAACCTGCACGCCAGCCTGTGCTCCGTGCGCGAGGGCAGCCTGCAGTGTGAGTGTGAGCACAACACCACGGGCCCCGACTGCGGCAAGTGCAAGAGGAACTTCCGCACGCGGTCCTGGCGCGCTGGCTCCTACCTGCCGCTGCCGCATGGCTCTCCCAACGCCTGTACGTAAGGGCGGGGCGGCCACAGCGCCCCCTGCGGTGCCCCACCCCAAGTGAGGCTGCGGCCTCTCTGCTCTTCAACCTCAGGAGCTGTGGGTCACACACACACACAAACACGTGAGCACACACGTGCACACACATACAAGCGTGCGTGCACACGCACACTCACACCCCGTGTTTTACGCAGCTTCCCCAGCACCAGGCCTTGTAATTAAGACCCGCGTGCCTCCTGCAGAAATCTAAGCCACCCTTCCGGCCCCGGCCAGAGGGAAACCCAAGCTGAGCTGCTCCCCTTCCCTCTCCTGCCCCTGCAGGCTGGAGAGAAGGCACCCCAGGGTGTCCGGGGGAGGGTGGTGGAGGCTCCTTCCTCCAGGCTGTGATTTTCAGCACCACCCCTCATACCCAGCATTTGTGGGGCATTTACAACCAGCCACACAGGGGCCACATGCTGTGTGGTCACCACCCCCCTGGACCCTCAGATTAGCTCCTAGAAGCAGGTCTCCTATTACCCCATTGTCCGGAGGGGCCCTTTGAGGCCCTGGCCTGAGATCCCTGCCGCCTACCCCGCCTTCGCTCTCTGCATAGTCCTGTCCTCTGGGCTCAGCCTTCCGGGCCAGGAAAGCATTCTTTGGGGTGTAGCCCCTCCGTGCCTGCATCACAAACACCCTTCGGGGACCCCACTCACCGGGGCCCCCCAGCATCGCCCATGGCTGTTTTCATGAAGCCGCACACCCCGGGGAGCCCCCGAGCTGCAGTAGAGAAGAGCGGGGGCTGGCCACCATGTGGGTTCTCCCTGACCCCGCCTCTAGTGGCTTCACTGATGTCTGACGTTGGTCAAGCTCTTTGACGAAGACACTGCACCAGGCACGCGTACACGGCTTCTCCCTTCGCCCTCACAGCTGCCCCCAGGGCGGAATTATTATTACCCCCGCTCTCCAGATGGGCAGACTGAGGCCCAGCAGCCCTGGCCCAGCAGCAAGCTATGTGCCCATCACTGGGCATCTTGCCCCGGGACCACCCGCCCACACGAGCCTCCTCCATTGGTGCCCTCCCTCTGCCAACGTGAAAGATTTATGTGACTTTAGGCTGATCAAAGCTGGAAGCCTCGCAGCGAGGCCGTGACAGGTGTGTCGTGCCGGTGCCGGGCGACAGGCCTTTGAAGGGGTGACTTGCCAGGCACTCACAGCACTCTGGGTCTTCAAAGGCGCCCAGAGCTCTGGGCGCTGACAGCCACCCCGCCCGGCTCCCGCCCCCCAGGGGCCCGACCCATCTCTTTGTTGGAACTGGTTCTTGAGGCCTTTCTTTAGTGGCCGTCACCTCCCTCTCTGACGGGCAGTCTGCCTCCCTGCATCTGTCCTGCTGGGCTCCGTCTCCCCGCTCTCCACTCCCCCTCCCCGTCCTGCCCTCCGCCGGAAAGGATCTGCCGAAGTTTCCTGATCAGGTACCGGCACCGACTCAGACTCACAGACCTGCAGGCCACACTCTAAGCCACTGGCTCTGTCCAACCAGCAACAGCCACACCACACACACACACACACACACACACACACACACACAGGCCAGGTTTTGCCTCTGGACCCTCTCCCCTCCATCCTGCAGGAGCAGGTGAAGCCCCTTGGTTTTGGGGAGTTCCTGGAGCTGGTCCCTGCTTGCCCAGAGTCCCACCCCAACCCCTGGGGAAGGAGGGGTTTCTTCTGGAATACCCAGGAGCGGAGGTGAGGCTGGAGGTGCTATGCATCCCCTGGGGACCCCCTCCTTCTCCAGGACAACGAGAAGGAAATGGCCCCCCAGACATAGAAACAAGTCAGTCCCAGGTTAATTTTGCCCTCCCCACCTCCCATCTCAGTAAATGGCACCAACATCCAGGGGGCCAAGCTGCACATCTGGGGGATCACCCCTGACTCTGGACCTTCCCTTCCTCCGCCACCAGCTCTGGCTCCCCATCTCCTCCCTTGCTGCTGCAATAGTGACTCTCCCCTCAGGGCCCCTCCAGTCCCCTCCCCTCTGCAAGCAAAGAGCTCTCCTCTCCAGGGCACCCCCTCCCCTCCCTGCACCCACCCCCATACCCTCAGAATAGAATCCTAACCCAGCCCAGCCCCCAAGCCGCCCTAGAAGGCCGTCTGAGATCAGGGCCTCCCCAGCTGTCTGGCAGGGTCACTCAGGCGGGGTCATGCACCACACACCCTGCTCTCCACACTGCAGCCTCCCCGCTGCAGGGCCTCCGAGGGCACTGAGGGGTGTCCTCACCCCTGTTCATCCTTCGGGAACACTTGGTTCGGGGGAAGCCTGGCACCAGCTCCGTCCCTCTGGGGCTGATGAGCCTTATCCTGAGATCTCCAGTCTCCCCGGTCAGACCGTGACACCGCGGGGTGGGGACACATGCAGACGGAAGGGCCTCTGCCACTCACAGCTGTGTGGCCTCGGACACGTCATTTTACCCGGAGCCCCGTTTCCTGGTCGGTGGCATCAGGCCCATCCCAAGCCCTGTGCGGCTCTGTGGGCACCAAAACGCCCACGTGGGGGCTGTGCTCGGCGGGTGCCTGGCACGGAGCAAGCATTCAACACGTAGCAGCTGCTACGATTATTTTTCAATGAGTCATTGGGCCGCGTCCACATGTCCCCAGATGGGAACCCACGCAGTGCTTTCTCCCTGGTGGCACGTTCCACCGGCACCTCCAGCAGACCAGCCCGCGCCCACGGCAGCNGGGTCCGTGTGAAGCCGGGAGTGGAGCGTTTGACAGTCATCAGCAGGTGCCCCAGGGTTAAGTCACGGCTCTGAGACTTCATTTCTCCACCTGCAAAATGGGCTAAAGCGGTCCTTCCCTCTCAGGGTGGCGGTGAGGACAATGTGGGATAATCAGCTCCAGATTCCTTCCCCTCCTGTGCAGCCCTGTGACCCTCCTTCTCTCCCCGCAGGCGCCGCCGCAGGCTCCGCTGTTGGTAGTAAGTATGCTCCGAGCCGCCGCCCAGGGGAAGGTCCCTGGGGCCCCCAGTGCGCGAGCCTCTTTGCGACTCCTGGGAAGAACAGAAGGGAAAAGATGGGGCTTCCGTGTCCCATGGCCGCAGGCCTCTCCCCACTTCTAACTGCACCCCATTCACTGCTTCACCTCTGCCTGCTCTCTCCCCTCCCCTGTGCTGTGGCCTGCAGCCGGCGCACCTCCCATTTCCCCCTGCGAGCTTCCTGGTTAGTGCTGCTTTGGAAAGGGCCCCGCAACCCCTGGGGGAACCACCCCCCCATGCCTCCCTCTCCTGCCGGGCAAGAATGGGGGGTCCCTTGTTCCTGGCCAGTGGCTAAAGTCCCCCGAGCCTGACTGTGGGGTTTGCCTCCCCCTGGGCAGCCCCTTGAGGCTGGGGCAGGTAAGTGGGGGTCCAGCTCAGGCCCAAGGGGAGGGGCGGGGGTTGGGCGTGGGTGTCGTCATCACCATCATCACCGTCATCACCGTCATCAGGCCACAGACTCTCAAGCGCTCACAGCACCAGGCACCGGCTAAGCAGGGTCCTTCCAGGGCCTCACTGAATCCCGGCACCCTCCCTCCAGGTGGGTACCGCCATCTGCTTTTAGCGTCAGCAGGAGAGGACTGGCCAGGGCCAAAGAGCCAGCCGGGGGCCCACCTCTCATTTCAGACATGCTTGAGCGGGGCCGCAGCCCACCCTGGGCTCTTCCCTGCTGCAGAGAAGGTACCAGAGGAAGCTGGGTTCTCCAGGGGACGCTGCTCGGCTCACTGGGGCCGCACGTTGCCGCGTTGCCCCCACACCCGCCGACCCCCACCCCTCTCTTGCTCTCTCATCTCTTGCCAGGCATCGGCAGGCCCCGGAAAGACCCCATCCCCAAAACCCCTGTGGCCACCGTGGCCATGAGAGGGGCCCCCAGCACTCCTGCCCCCTCCACATCCACCGTGCGGGCCCCCCTGGCCCCCAGCGCCCCCCAGCCCACAGGTGGGTGCCCCGCTCCAGCCCAGCTCACCCGCCCTGCCCCCACCTCTGTGATGTGCGCTGCTGTAGGGGCTTGGCTCTTAGACTAGAGAACACTAGACCCTAGAGCCACGAGAGAGCGGGGCTGAGGGGCCTGCTGGCCGTCCGGGCCCACCTGTTCCGGGGCCCCTGCCAGGGGATCTGGGGCTCCCTTCAAGTCTGAATCCTTCTACCTCCTGCCCCTGCCCCCCGCCCCAGCACTGCTCAGGAAAATCCCGGAGCCCAGCATGGCCGAGAGAACAGGGCGACCGAAGCCTGCGGGGGGGGGGTCTCAGTGACATCCAGGCCACACGAAGTCCACCTGAAGCCTGCCTCCCAGGGGAGCTCCTGCCTCAGTGCTCCATGGAACAGCCCCAGGCCCTGCCCACCCCACCCCGCCCTGCCTCCAGGGCCTCAGCACCCGACCCCTGGGAGTAGACAGCGCAGACTAACCACGAGGGCGAGTTCCTCTGAGCAGCAAGGCCCAAGGGCACGGCTGGGCCAGGGCAGCATGGCCAGGAGGGCATGGCCGAGGGAATTCTTCCAGGTCCCGGCTGGGAGCGGGGCTGGGCAGTGTTCCCGCAGAGAGGAGACGGCACGGGGCCCTCGCTCCTTGGACAGTGCCGTGACCCTTCCTCTCTCCGCACACGCGCCTGTGGAGCGGCCAGGCACCATCTCCAGGGGGCACAGGCCCCTCCTTCAGCTGGGGAAGGGATCCACACTCAGCCTCCCCTGCCTTGGCCTGCAGTGGGGCTTAGCCCTCTCCAAACTGGGGTGAATGCTGTGGAAAAGTCCCCTTTGTTCCTGGGCCATCTGGCTTAGCTCCTCTGTGGGACCCAGAGGGTGACACACCCTGGCTCTTTTTATTTCTGCCCTTCTCCATGGGGGTATTTGCAGGAGGCAGGGGCTGGTCAGGAGATTCAGGAATTACAGGGGAGCCTCCTGGCCCAGGGACCCTCTTTGGGGCGAAGGCCGGGTCCACGGTGGGCTGGCTCAGCCGCCTGAGGCTTGTGCTTGGTTTTGCTAAGTCTGTGATGGGCAAACAAGGAGCAAAATTCTCTGTAGTGGGTGCTGTGTCTGCCTGCAAACAGTGGTCTGTCTGGGTGGGGACCAGATGCTCTATCACACACACACACACACACACACACACACACACACACACACACACACACACTGAGAAACCTTGAACCTGTTTTCTGAGCTGCTTCGGATTTGGTGCACGAGGTTCAGGGCAGGCCACACAGCTGGGAGGTAAGGAGACAGTCCGAACCAGGGCGGTGAGCCAGGCGAGGCAGGTTTGAATCATGAGGGTCCCCGGGACCCAAGTGGAGAGAAGGCGCACCCCTCAAACATTCAGTGGGTCGTGGTCCGCTTTGCGTGGCGAGCCCAGTGCTGGGCAGCAGGGCGCTCAGGGGAGAAGGTGGCTCTAGCGTGACAGTCAGTGACCCAGCAACCCACATCTTGGGGGTCATCGCTCCTCTTAGCAGCTGAAGCTTGTGCCCTGGACCCCCACTAATAATGACAGTCCCTCCAGTCGGCAGAGTGGGAGTTCTCCTGGGCCCACAGTCCTGAAGGGATAGGACACAGGAGAGGATGGTGAGGCTTAGGAAGAAGCAGGTGGATTTCATGGTATGTAAATTACTCTTCAATAAAGCTCTTTTAGAAGAAAGAAAGAGCCGCTCAAGGTAATAGGATTACAGAGATGCATAGGGAGGATTCGAACTTGGGGCTCACTGACTCCAGAGAATAGATAGCTGCCTCCTTGGCCACCCAGTGCCACCACCCCCAAGCCCCAGAGGCTGAGAGCTGTGCCGTCTTTAAGACCCAGCTTGAGCCACTCCCTGATTCCAAAGGAACAGACGGGACCTCCATCGACACCGGCCGCTGTGAGAATGTTCTTCCTGCGCACCTGAGCGTGACCCGGGGAGCCCAGCCAGGGGTCTTTCTTGCCCCCAGGTCCCAGCCCCCAGAAAGGTCCTGAGTCTCCCCCAGGTGCCTCCCAACAGGTGCTTCGGACTCTTGGACCAAAGTCTAGCTGGGCCTGTGACCGTCTGGCCCAGATGTTTCTCCCTCTTGCCCGTGTCAAGCTGTCTGCAGGGTAGAGGCTGCAGGGCAGGCAGAGCTTCTCGGGATCACTAATCCTCACCCCGCAGAGGGCGGTGGGGGAAAGGCTCTAAAGCACAAAGCCTTCGGGGCTGGCTTTGTTTCGGCTCTAATTAAGCCCTTGCCAATTTGGGTCCTGCAGACTCCTCTCCTCGCTGAGCGCCGTATTAATGTCAATTTGATGTCCAAAGGCTCCCAGCTCCCAGCTGGAAAGCCTCCTGCACTTTTCAGCTGGTAGATTTTCTGTCTCTCCCCACCAGCCGGCATCGTGCGTAATCCCTTTAAGAAGCGGAAAGAATCCGATTCTCCCCTGTCCCTCTGGGTTTGTCTTTTGAAATTCAGCGCACAGAGCGATGCCTTCTGGGGAGGGCGGGTCAGATGGTGGAAGGGCTCTGGTCCCCACATTGGTGTGGGACAGGCAGCCTTTCAAGGACCGATCTGGACACGCTTGACGGCCCCCGCTTCCCTTTACAGCCGTTAGCCAGGGACTTCTGCAGAGAGGCCTGGGCCCAAATACGGGACTGGACCCCACTCTACCCCCAGTAGGGGTGGGGACAACACAGGGCGGGCACAAGAGTAGTGTTAGCCAGGTGTCCCGCCGAAGGAAGGGCTGCCCCCAGTGTGCAGAGTCTCGGGCTCAGCCCCCACTCTCCTCTGGCTTCAGAAACAGGCTGTAGTAGTGTAGATGCCGCCTCTTCGTAGATGTGGGCCCAGTTCCACTTGGCCAGTAGAGACCAAGCTGCTTCTTACAGTGCTGCTTCTGCGAAAGGTCCCGTGGTTGTGTGGCGACTCAGTGTACGCCCCAGATCCCCCAGCCCCACCCTGTCTNGAGCTCTCCCTGGCCCCAGACGCCCTCCACTGCTGAAGGTATGGGGGCAGGAGAGCTCCTGTGTAGCGGAGGTAGCAGGTGCAGGCGCTGGGACCCCAGGTGTGAGGGGGCCCGTGGGAGCCGAGGGGAGGGGCCTTGGAGATCCACCCGCCCACACCCCTGCTCTCACCTTCTTAGAGAGATTCAGTGGGACGTCACCAGGCCCAACCTCTATTAATCCTACACTCCGCCCACGGGCTTCAGAGCCAAGTGGGGACTCTGCCCCGACCACAGGAAGCCTGTCCTGCCACTGTCAGCCACAGGACACGCAGGGCAGGGTGGAGCTGGAGAGAGCCAGGCCTTCCTGCAGGAGTGGGGTGGCAGACCCAGGCCGAGGGGCTGGCTACGGGTAGATGAAAGAAGATAGCGCATTCCAGGTGGCAGCACCAGCTAGGGCCAAGGCCTGGCAGTGGGGGGGTGGCCGTGACCGGGGCAGGGGCCATCATAGACGGTGCCAAGCCGGTACCAAGCCCAGAGCCTCAGTCTCCCACAGCAGTGGAAGGAGACACACGCAGGCTCGTCTGTAGCCTCGATGGACATGCACTTGAAGCACATGGGGCCTTGCCCGACTCTCCAAGGAGGGAGGCCCTTCCCATCCCCGCTCACCCGCACCGTGGACGTTGGGTCCTGATGCTTGCTTGAGGGCCACCGGCCGCACGCCCAGAGCCCCTCTAGGAGCAGTGAGCAGGGCTCTGAGCGCCCTCTGCCGGCAGGCAGTTCTGGAGCGTAAGCCACAATCAGCGAGGGTCTGCACTTACCAGCAGCTGGAGGAGCCCCCCACCCTCTCTGGTGGACCAACGAGGGCCCCACAGACTCCCAGAGGGAGCTGAGCCGACTGGCTGCCGGGATAGTGTGCTGCTCACTCACAAAGATGGGGCCGGGCCCCGGGGGAGTTCGGATGCGGAAGGCAGGTGCTGTCCGTGTTCATGGCTCAATACACCTATAGGCAGGGAGTCTGTGGATTGTAAAGGACTCACTCTGGCTGGAGAAGGGGAATGGTTCAGAAAGGGAGATGCCAAAGCCTTGTACACCAGGTCCACACTCCGGGTTTGATGCCCGCGGGAGTTTGGAGAGGAGAGAAGAGAGCAAAGCGATATTTGCAATCAGTCAGAAAATCGTTCAGCTTCAGCAAGGCACTTAGCGTGCCGTCGAGGGATGCTGGGGGTAGAGAAGTAATTTGGGAGAATTAACCCAGCCGAGTGTGTAAGTGGTGTCCGACGAGGCACCAGAGGCAGAGGGCTGCTGCTTCTGCATGCTCCTGGATGTGCTGTGTCCCCTCAAATCTGAGCAGGCGACAAGGCTGCCCCAGAGCATGCCCGGAGCCCCGTGGGATTCTCTGCCGGGCTGTCCCCGGGCTCGGACACCATGCCCTTGGCAGCTGGACGGTGGCAGCGAAAGAGCTTATTTCTCATTTCTCCAAGTTGTGGGCACCTTTGCTGCTGCCCCTGCCCCGGCTTCCAGACCTTTCCAGCTCAAGCCCAAGTCTGCTGAAGTGGTGCCCATTGAAGAATTCCAAGGTAAGAAGATGGCCCCGGGCTGGACTCAGCCCTCCTCCACCACCTCTCCCCCCCACCCCCCTCCACTGGAAAACAATGATACAGGACAGAGGACCGGTGCCTGGCTCCGAAAACCCTCCTGGAGTAGCTGGGTCAAGGTGAAACTGAGCCTCTCTTCCCTCGGTCCTCCCTCCCCAAGGGAGCTGGGAGCAGGTATGAGTCAGACGCACAGTGGGCAGGCACGGGGCACGCAGAGCAGCTACCAGAAATAGCCTGGCCCGGCTACCCTGGGAGGTGTAGCCCAGGGGCTCATCTTGGTCGAAGCAAGAGCCGGAACACCGGGGTCACAGACGCGACTCCTTGAGACACTTGGAAGACGGCTCACCTTCTCATTGCTCCTGGAGGCACAGGCGAAGGGGGCAGGTCCGGGAGGCCAAAGGCGTGGCACGCCCACCGTCTCCTCCTGGGCACAGCTCCGAGGCTCGCTTCTCCAAGGTCTCCTGAGCCCGTGGTCAACAAGACCTCATCTATTCCTTCCTCTCCCATCACAGAAGGGAGGTTCGGTCCTCTAGAGAGGCACAGATGACATCTCAGGAGAGTGGCCAGCGTCTTTTCTGTTCAAGGGGGTGCTGAGCCCCTTAAGAGGGGCACCAAGGGGTGGGTGGCCGCCTCCTTGGAGCGGGGAGCCAAGCCCCACGCCTTCAGGATGTTTTGCCCAGTCCCTGGAGCAGGGGGCAGGCTGGAAGGGACAGCCCGATGCACAGGGGCGGCTGTCTCAGTGTGGGTGGGGCCGTGTACCTGCAGCCGGAGTCCAAGGCCAGGCCAAGACTATCAGGAGGCCAAAGGAGATGCCCGGGGCACAAACCCTAAGATGGCACTCGTTCTCAGGGCCATGCAAGACGGGGCCCTCTGGTGCCAACCACGTTTGCAGAACAGCTCAGGCTAATAATAAAAGGTCCGGCAGGTGGGCGTTTTCCGTCCAATGATCTTCCAAAGCAGCATGTGGAGGAAGCTCCTGGCCCGGTCCAGCTTGCCCAGCATCCCCGCATGCGTCTGTCCTTCACTGAGTCACTGGGGGCACCGCGGAGAGTGCCACGCACCCAGGCGCTGTCCTTCCTGAGCTCACGCCGGCTGCATGGCCCATCCTCCCCGCATGAATCATTCCCAGTCACCCCGGCATCCCACGGGCACCCTCCCGAGAGCACCTCACCCTGGCACCCGGCCAGGCAGGTGCTGTCCACCGGCCCTCCCTGGATCCCCGCCCCCAGGGCCAGCTGGGAACTTGCCGGGTGGGCGTCCACACCAGTCCGTGTTTGTGCTCAAAGGTGGCAGGCCTGTCCCCTCCCAGTTGGCAGGGAGTGTTGGAGGCCCCTGGCACCTTCCTGCTCCCTGCACGTCCTGGGCTGGTCTGTGCCCTCCCCGTGCCTCAGTTTCCCCCAATACACGGTGCAGGGGGGTGGCAGGAAGGCCCCGTCTCCCTTGGCTCACTGACCCGTGGTGTTTCTCACGCTCGGCCGGCCCAGACTGTGAATGTTACGGCCACTCCAACCGCTGCAGCTACATCGACTTCCTGAACGTGGTGACGTGTGTCAGCTGCAAACACAACACGCGGGGCCAGCATTGCCAGCACTGCCGTCTGGGCTACTACCGCAACGGCTCCGCCGAGCTGGACGACGAGAACGTGTGCATCGGTGAGCCGCTCGCGCTGGGCTGCGGGGCGCGGTGTAGGTACGGCTGGGGGGCGGGCGCCAGGCGGGGTCCGATGACCCTGTGTGTCAGAATGCCCCGGGGGAGCCCGAGCAACTGTCATTTCCGGGGCCCGCTTCAGCCAGGCGTCTCCAAAGACGGAAGCCTCTGGAATCTGCTCGACGAGTAACCTCCCCACGCAGTGATCCCCACAGAACCACTACTTACAGTCAAAGAGTGGTTCTAGAGCTTCCTATGTGCCTCAGTTTCCCTGCTTGTAAATTGGGGAAGTGGATTAGGTCAAAGGTTGGGTTTAAAAATTTTTTTTTAATGTTTTATTTATTTCTGAGAGAGAGAGAGACAGCATGAGCAGGGGAGGGTCAGAGAGAGAGGGAGATACAGAATCTGAAACAGGCTCCGGGCTCTGAGCTGTCAGCACAGAGCCGGACGCGGTGCTTGAACTCATGAACCATGAGATCATGACCTGAGCTGAAGTCAGACACTTAACCGATTGAGCCACTCAGGCACCCCTAAAGGTTGTGTGTGTGTGTGTGTGTGTTTTTTTAAGTTTATTTATTTTGAGAGAGAGAGAGAATCCCAAGCAGGCTCTGCACTGTCAGGGCGGAGCCCGACACAGGGCTCAAACTCACAGGCTCATGAGAACATGACCTGAGCCTGAAATCGAGTCAGACGCTTAACCCACTGAGCCACCCAGAAGCCTCTAGATCAAAGGTTTTCAGCTCATTTTTTTTGTGGCTGAAGCTTTTCTTCCAATGAAGTCTTTTCAGTGCTTTAGAGGCAGAGGCCCAGCTTCTAAGACCCAGTGTGCACTCAGTCTGCTCTCTTCACGCTCTGCTCCAGGACTGGCGTTGGGGTAGAGAAGCAATCTGTGGGGGCCCCGGGCTCCGGGCACGGGCAGGCCATCCCCACAGGCCAGACCCATGGCCCCGGCCAACGCCTGCCCAGCACCCCTGCCTCTGTCTCCAGTTGAGGCCAGTGCTCAGTCCTAGGGTGCCCAACCCCCTTGGTACCCCACTGCCCGTCCTCCACCCACCAGGTCAGCTCTGGCTTCACAGAGGAGGGGCTGTCGGTCTGAACTACGGCATTGGCCTTCAGATAATTCCATCAGCTCTAAAGTGACGCAAACGAATTGTGCTGCCGATGTCACACTGCCCAGCTGTAGGGACCGGGTGGGGCTTCCAGATCCTAGCAGAGGCATTCCCTCCCTCCCCAGTACGGTCCCTCTCTCCTTGCCTCTGTCTCTGCCTCCTCCCCCAGGCCCAGCTCTGGGTTTCAAGGACTCCCAGAGTGGGGACCTTCGCCCCTCCCACAGAGCAGAGGCCCCAAGAAACCAACTGGGAAGGGGCGGGGGAAGGCTGGAGGCCCTTGGGGCTGCTTCTCCACCCACCCTGCGTGCTACCTGCACCCCCGGACCCCCCGGACCCAGATGCCCTGCCTCTGATGAGGCTCCTCCCACCTGTCAAGAATCTTAAAGCCCTTCGGAGCTGGGAAGGATGGGTGCTCCCTCCAGTTACACAGAGGAAGACTGAGGTCCAGAGGGGTTGGGGCTGCCCCGGGGCCAGGGAGGGGGAGTGGGTGATGGACGCTAGAGAACCCAAAACAGTGCGGGCTTCTCTCAAGCCCTGGCCTCTCGGGCAGCCGTGGGCTCACGTGGACACGGGGTGAGGGGACCCGCTGGAGGGATGGGGGGCGGGTCTGCGCGGAGGACGCCCACGGAGCTCCCTGACCTCCCGCCGTGCACGTGTCCGTCCAGAGTGTAACTGCAACCAGATCGGCTCCGTGCACGACCGGTGCAACGAGACCGGCTTCTGCCAGTGCCGCGAGGGTGCAGCGGGACCCAAGTGCGACGACTGCCTCCCGACGCACTACTGGCGCCAGGGCTGCCACCATGNAGGGTGGGAGGCTGTCCGGGGAAACCATGGCCTGGCGAGACCCGAGGGTCAGTGGGCGCTCGCCCGGGGAGGAGGGGAAGGGCAGGGAAAGGCAGGGGCAGAGCTCTGGAGGAGAGAGAGCGGGTGCGTCGCAAGGCCAGTAGNTGCCACTCAGCAGAGTCCTCCCGCCGCCTCCCGCCGCGGTGTGTGCGTGGCACCTGCCCTCGCCCCGGCACTGCCCTCCGCCGCCGCACGGGGGCGCTGTGGGGGCTCTGGCCCAGCAGCCTGCGATTTGGGTCTTAGTTTTTCTTTTGTATTACCCGCCGCCCCCCACCTTTTTTTTTTTTTTTGCTGGTGGTGAGACAGGGGGTGGGGAGAAATGCTGCTCACCTCAACACCTCCAGGCCTGCCTCCCAACACATACACACACACACACACACACACACACACACACATATGCGACTGTTGCAGACACCCCTGCGCCTGTCCCTGGCTTACCGTAGGCCAGCGGACCCCGGAACTCCTGTTGCCTACAACTCTTCTTTGTTTTCCTTTGCAAGCCACCAGACTCCGTGAGGCCTGGTGACCAAGGAACTCACCGTCTGGGGGAGGGAGTTAGGAAGGAGGGTTGGGAGGGCTGGAAACTTTGTTTTGTAGAGAACTATTTTTGTTTGTATTCACCGTCCCCTCTAAGGAGGACTCCAGCCGGAATAGGTGGTTGATGGTGTCTAACCCCACAGAGTAAAGAGTCTGCTCACTGCTGCCTCCAGGGCCTGTTTTCTTTCCGTGTTCGTTTACACCCAGCGGGTTTGAGTTGAAAGAAGGGCCCAAAATAGCCGTGGAGAAACTATTCCACCGCTTCCTGGGGCCCTTCCGTGAATGTGAACAGTCAGCCCTCCTCCCTGCGGGTGTGGATAGCAGAGCCACTCGCCACCAGTGCCCCACGTGTTAGGGGCTTCCCCAGACTATCGTCTCCTTCCTTTCCCTTAAAAAAAGAAAAAGCCCAAAGTTTATTGGCACTTTATTGACACCAGGTGTCCTTGAATTTAGAAGCACATGGGGGACATTGATGTCATTTCTGAGAAGTCCAAGTGGAATGACTGGGGGTGCATTCTAGGAGCCTGACGCCCATGCTCCGATTTATGAATCGGGATGGGTGTGTCTCTCAGACCCATGTTTCAGGCCCAGTGTCTGCTGCTGCAGCCTCCTTCCAGGGCCCCAGCCTGGAATCGGTAGACAGAATCCACAGCCGCCTGCCCTCTCCTTCCCCTTTCCCTCCCAAAGATCACACGGATGGGGGGGGAGGGTAGCCAAGGGGACCCAGCGGTAGCCTGGGAGTTGTTACGGGACACTCTGAAGAATGGGGTCCATCAACTGAGGCCCCTTGCCGTGGGAGGGCCCCCTGAGTCCGTCCTGCCCTTGGGTTGGGTGTTAGATTTCCCCTGCTTGCTCTCAAGAAGGTCCAGATTTCTCCCAGAAGATTCCCAGCCTCACGGATCAGTTCTGATTCCCAGTTGGAGCTACAGCCTGCACCCGCAGCCACTCTTTCCAGGCTGCGAAGTTTAGACCCGCCTCCCCGCCTCCAGTCCCCAAAGCAAGGCTAAAATCGAGTTCAAGAAAACTTGGCCTTGAGGGCAACCAGATTATAATACAGCACAGGAAGGGGGAGATACGCCTGGGTATGAAATAGGATTCAAAGCCAAAGGCCAACCCTGCTGGCATCTCTCAGCGCCCAGCTCCAACACCAGGTTGCAGGGATCAGCTCCCAACCCCTAAAGGAAGTGCCTTCTTGTCAGGCACCCCCCACCCCCGCTTCTGCTTCTTCCTTACTGACAGAGCCCCAGTGAAAATAGGACATCCCTGGCACTCCTGTGTGTAGGAATGGGCATGTGGCACAGTTCTGGCCAATGAAATGGAAGCGGGAGTGATGCGTGGGGCTTCTAGTAAGTTCCTTAAAAGCCCCTCCCCTCCCTGCTCCCCACCCAGCTTTAGTTGGCCCAGTTTAGGGCTCTGGCCCCGCTCTCTCACCCCTCCCCCTGGTGCTCAGGAGTGAGGGAGGGGCCATCTGGCAACCCCGGGTGTGAGGGCATCCTCCTCAGGATGGCAGAGCTGAGGAGCTAGCGGAGCGAAGGGCACCAGGCCTGCCTGCCAACCTCTGCATTTCTGAACGTGTGAGAAAAAATAAATCTTGATGTGATTGAAACGCTGGAATTTGGGGCTTCTGTTACATGCAGACTTAACCACTTCCTAAGTTATTGGCTCTCCCCACCCACCATCCAGTCCACCGAGGCCGGGGAGACTGATACCCTCCCTCTCTCGGCTGCGGGCCCCTGTCCCCATAGCACTGCCCACGATGACGACATCGGATCACGACATCGGGCCAGCGTGTTCAGGGCCTTGCTGTCTCAAGTCACCTCTTTCCCGAACAGGATCTGCCTCCGCCTTTAAATGAGGGTGGGCCGGCCGAGCAAATCCGCCTCTAGATAAACAGTATCTGTTGGCTGCAATTTAAAAAAAATTCTTTAATGTTTTATTTAGTTTTAAGGGAGAGAGAGACAGAGTACTAGCAGGGGAGGGGCAGAGAGAGAAGGAGACACAGAATCTGAAGCAGGCTCCGAGCTGTCAGCACAGAGGCCGAAGCGGGGCTTGAAATCATGAACCATGAGATGGTGACCTGAGCCAAAGCAGGACACTTAATGACTGAGCCACCCCTGAGCCCCTGTTGGCTGTAATTGGTAAACAATGGTCGCCTTCCTCCTCCTCTTCCTCCTAATGATGTTAAAATGTAGGGGTAAAGAATATACCCCCACCTCCCCCACGCTCTCTGTTGGGCTGTGCTGGGTGGGTCCCTGGAAAGCTCCTGAGGCTTCTAGAAGGAAAGGGGCCTCTGCGGGCAGCTGTCCTCTCCGACCTCTCTCAGCTGGACCAGCGCTGTGTCAGCTTCCCTGGGACTGGTCTGAGCGAGGGCCCGGAGGTGAAGTTCATTGTAAATCGGAGCAGCAGCCCCGGTCCCTGAGGACGCCACTGGGGCCCTGACCTCTACAGGAGGGGGGAGGGAAAGTTGCCAGTGGCCATTTGGAAAACTCTGACATTTTCCAGGCAGCTGGGAGGAAGGGGAAAACAAGGTTAGTGGGGGCCCCAAAGCCATGGCCCAGCCTCTCTTAAACAGCGCGCCCTGTCGGCGAGCTCAGGTTCCGACACCTGCTTCTGAGAGGTCAAGAGGCCAAGGCCGCCCGCACCAAGCCCCAGGTTCCCCGGCTTGGATAAGAGAGCTGCCATCTGCGGGCACCACGCACGCTTTGTCACACTGAATGTTTATCTTCACCCAGGACAGGTTTCTCCACCTGGGGGCCTTTGACCTCAGGGCGGGACACTTCCGGGAGGAGGGTGGCCGGAGGCTGTCCTCTGCCCCTGTGCGATGTTCAGGGGCATCCTAGCACCTCCTCCCCTGGTGCGACAACCCGCAGTGGATGCAGGCATTGCAGACTGGGGGTAGGGGGCAAAACTGCCCCAGGGTGAGGGCACCGCTGCCCTCCGGAGGAGCGACTGTCATACCCAGTTTGGACAAGTGGGGGGCCACCAAGGGAGGCCAGGAGAGGAGAAAGAACTGCCTTGAAGCGCACTAGCGAAGCCCAGGGGCAGGAGTGGAGTCCGGTGAGCCTGACTCCAGAGCCCAGCGTTGAACCCGGGGCCACTGCAGCCTAGGAAGGCCCAGCCAGGGGGCCTCTGCCCAGGGTGGGGCCCGCAGCCGCTCCTGTTCCTCGCTCTCCTCCCTGCGCCCCTGCAGTGAGCTCGAAGGCAGGCAGAGGGAGGAGCCCTGGGGAGCCGGGCTTCATCCAAATAGCTCTGCTGTCAGGGGAAATGCCTCCCCACTCGCCCCTCCACGGGCCTCGCCTCGCCTCGCCCCCGGCCCCCATCTGCCCCCTCTAAATAAACAGGACCGCTGTGTTAGCACTTCCTGCGGCCCCTGGCATGCGTCAGGGTTATGAGGCATTTACGAGCGCCTTGGGAGCGGCCCTCGGCACCTCCTGGAAGGCCCGGGGGAGGGGCAGGGCTGGGAGGGGGCTCACCCCACGCCCGCACCCCTGGCCTGGCCCTGCCCTTCTGGCTAGGCCAGCCTCCCCCGGTCCCAGAGGGTCCCCCATGCATCTCAGGCCCGAAGAGTTAAGGGCAAAGGCCCAGGGAGGGAGAGCTTTCCTTGTGTATTTTTCCCTTTTAAAACACAAATCAGACTGCAGGCAAGTTAGAAAATATAGAGGAGTGAAATAATAATAATAATTTTAAAATTAAAACCACCCACAGTCCTGCATTCAGAGCTAGTAATATTTTCTGATGTACATTCCTAGTAGTTTTCCATAAAGCAAACCCACACAGTTTTTGCGGGCATTTGTTAAACCCAGTCGTAAGCACTGGGGTCAGGCTTGACATCCTTATTTCAAGGATCCTGGCAATGAAGCCGAGGAGTGGGCTTTGTTAATAGAGCCATTTTACAGCTGAGAACACTGAGGCTCCCAGAGCTGGCCAGAGAGCTTACGCACAGCAGAAAACCCACCTCCGGGTGACCTGAGCAGAAAAGATTATTTGAAGGCACATGTCAGGGGACATGGCCGCACAAAGCCATGGCACCATCCTGCCCTCGATGGCCAGCGCGGCTGTGCCTGTGGGCCCAGATGCCGCCAGGGACACTGCCCTCACCCCAGGCCTGCCTCCTGCTGGGTCCTCACCAGGCGCGTGCTGCCTCGTGTCCAGCATTTTCCACTCCACCAAGGGAGAGGGTCTCTCTTCCCCAACCAGAGGAGGGCCGCAAACAATGGCTCTCCAGCACAGAGAGGGCAGGCGAGCTGCCCAGAGTCACACAGCCAGGAAGAGGCAGCATCCAGGATGCGAATCCAGCCTCTCCAGCACAGACCCCAGCTTTGAACGTTGAACTTCTTGTTGCCACCTTTTCCCTCGATTTTATTTTTTAAAACAATAAAGGCTTCCTCTTGTATACACCCTTCTTTAGAACCTGCTTTATAAAATTGACCAGAATGTCCTGAATATCGAAGGGGGTCTTCTGTGATTGCAAAGAAAATGCAGAGCCCGATTCTTTCATTCGTTGCTTCCTCCTGAGCCCTCTTCCCGCCCAGACCCTGCGCTCCTGGGCGATGGGTCTCCGGCTCCTCCCAGGGAGGGGCCACTGCCGGGCCCAAGTGCTCCTCCAACACGACGGGCCAACCAGGCGCCCAAAGTCCCCGTGACTGGGTTCCTGGTGGCACAGCAGAGGCCAGAAGCCCAGGGAAGCACCTGACGGCTTCTGGCCGGAGGACGTTTCCTTTGCTGACCAAGCAGGTGGCCCTGGGGACCCGGCCGGGAGCTCTGGGACAGTGCCCTGGAGCTGGCACCAAAGGCACTGGGGCCCGTCCCACACTGGACATTCACAGTGGACCCCGGGCTCTCATTTCTCCCCCTGAAGGGGAGGGGGTTCCAAAAGCAGCAGGGGGTAGCGGCGAAGGGCACAGACTCTGGAGTCCAGCCACCTGGGTTTCAAGCTGTCTTCTGCCACCTGGATGACCTGGGGCAAGTTCCTCAGTCTCCCCAGCTGTGCAATGGGGGTGTCAAAATAGGACCTGCATCACGGGCCCATTGTGGGGATTCAGCAAGTTGAGACCGTGCTTAGAACAGCGCATGGCACCAAGCCAGCGTCAGTGAGCGCTGGCGGCTGTCATCCCCCTCCTCCTCCCCCGCCCTGACACCCCCGTGAGCGTCCCTCAGCTCTCCTCTCACGCTCAACATGTACTTGAGTCCCTCGGGTGCCAGGCCCCCAGAGCAACAGGCCTCCACCAGCCTCCGTGTTTCAGCCTCCAAATTACGGACGAATGACAAAGAGGGCAGCTGGCAGCACGGCCCCAACCAAGTGAGCACACTCAGCACCACCAACAATGGGCGAATGGATACTTTGTGTCCCCAGACCCGATGCTGAAGGGATACGCCACCACCTCCGTTCTCGCCAAAAAGATTTAACCTGACTCTGATCACAAGGAAACAATCAGATAAATCTAGATCATGGAGCATTCTAGAAAATCACTGGCCTTTGTGTTTCAAAATGTCAATATCATGACCGACCAACACAAAATAAAATTAAGAAGTGTAATAATGGGGGCACCTGGGGGGCTCAGTCGGCTAAGCATCCGACTCTTCATTCGGCTCGGGTCGTGATCTCACTGTTCCTGAGATCGAGCCCTGCGTCAGGGTCTGTGCTGACGGCTTGGAGCCTGCTTAGGATTCTCTCTCTCCCTCTCTCTGCCTCTCCCCTGCTCTCGCTCGCTCTCTCTCTCAAATAAATAAATAAATAAATAAATAAATAAATAAATAAATAAATAAGCAAGTAAACAAACACACAAATAAGAGAGTGTAATATTTTACATACAGGAAGCTGAAGAGACAGGACACCAAATGTGTGATCCTAGGTTGGACCCGGAGTTAAAATGTTCAAAAACTACAGGAATGAAGGACATTTTAGGATAACTGCAGAAATTTGAATGCAAATTAGGTAATTAGGTGAAACGTAGAGAACAGGATTGTTATTACGTTTGAAAAAGTCCTTATTCCTTGGAAATATGTACTCCAGTAATTAGGAGTGAGGTATCATAATATCACAATACTTTGAAATTGTTCAGCGAAAACCAAAAGTTTCGACAGCTGGGTGTCTAGAAAAAGACAGTGTAATATGGTAAGATGTTGAGAACTGGTGAGTCTAGGCAGAAGGTATTTAGGTATTCATCGCCCTATTTTAACTTTTCTTTAAAAGTTTTCAAAGCAAAACATGGGACAAAAATAAAAATTTGAAAATAAGCTAATAGCACCAACATAATTTGGTTGTGCTTATGAGAAGTGGGGAATACGTTTATAACCCTTCTTCATGCCATGCATAAAAATAAATTCAAGAGGGGCCCACCTGGGTGGCTTAGTTGGTTAAGCGTCCGACTTTGGCTCGGGTCGGGATTTTGTGGTTCATGAGTTCGAGCCCCGCGTTGGGCTCTGTGCTGACAGCTCAGAGCCTGGAGCCTGCTTCCGGTTCTGTGTCTCCCTCTCTCTCTGTCCCTCCTCCCCGCTCACACTCTCTCTCTTTCAAAAAATAAATTTTTGATAATAAAAAAAATTTTATTACAGAAATAATTCACATTCACTTATACAACAAATGTAGAAATGAAAGAAAAAGCGTGTACAGAAAAAACTTCGAATTACTCCCTAGAATACGCAGGGCACAAGGGACTTTTAGGGCAGTGAAACTATCCCGTAGGACGCTGGAATGACTCCCCCCCAAACCCATGGAATGTACGCGAGCGAACCCCAATGTAACCCGTGGACTTCAGGTGACAGTGACTTGTCAGTGTAGATTCACTGATTGAGACCAACGAACACCCTGGAGAGGGATGGAGAGGGATGCTGACAGTGGCGGAGGCTGTGGATGCGTGGGGGCGGGGGGGCTTTGGAAAATCTCTGTACCGTCCTTTCCTCTTGATGTGACCTAAAACTGCTCTTAGAAATAAAAATCTTTTTTCTTAAAAAATTTTTTTAATGTTTATTCATTTTTGAGAGAGAGAGAGAGAGAGAGAGAATGAGCAGGGGAGGGGCACAGAGAGAGGGAGACAGAGGATCCGAAACTGGTTCTGTGCTGACAGCAGCAAGCCCGATGTGGGGCTCTAACTCACAAACTGTGAGATCATGACCTGAGTCGAAATTAAGAGACAGATGTTCAAACGACTGAGCCACCCAGGTGCCCCAGAAATAAACCCATTAAAAAAAAACCCAACAACCAGGGGGCGCCCGGGGGGCCCAGTCGGTTGAGCATCCGACTCTTGATTTTGGCTCAGGTCACGATCTCACTGTTCATGAGATCGAGCCCCCCGTTGGGCTCTGAGCTGACAATGTGGAGTCTGCTTGGGCTTCTCTCTCTCCTCTCTCTCTGCCCCTCCTCTGCTTGTGCCCTTTCTCTCAAAATAAATAAACTTTGGGGGCGCCTGGGGGGCTCAGTCGGCTGAGCGTCCGACTTCAGCTCAGGTCACAATCTCACGGTTCGTGGGTTCGGGCCCCGCGTCGGGCTCTGTGCTGACAGCTCAGAGCCTGGAGCTGCTTCAGATTCTGTGTCTCCCTCTCTCTCTGATCCTCCCCTGCTCACACTATCTCTCTCTCGCGCTCAGAAATACATAAAATATTAAAAAAAATTTTTAAATAAATAAATAAACTTTGGGAAAAAACCCAACCTAACTACCTAACCCTTGTTAAACATGTTAGTCCTTTTAGGTATTTTTTTTTCTATTAAAAAATCAATCTATTATCTATGTATACACACACACACACACACACACACACACACAGAGAATAAAAATATAACCACCTCTTCCAATATTGTGAACCTTTTCCATGTTGATGAAAACAACTGAAAACTATATTGAGGGAGGTGTCACTCTGCCCTGGGCAGGTACCAGCCTTAACCGCTCCCTTGCTGTTGGCTGTAATGTGGCTTGTAACGTGGCCGGTGCTATCGGATCAGTCTCCGTCCCCCGTGATCCCCTGGAGGGAGGGTATTAGATATGGGGGTGTTCCCATTAAAGCATTTAAGTGGCTTAACCACCTTCAAGGGCTCCCTACTGCTCTTAGGGGAAGACCTGACCACTCACCGGCCGGAAAGGGACGTGCAGGACCAGGCCGCGCTTAGCCAGGCCCCTCCGCCTCCTTGCCAGCTCCTGCCTCGGGGTTCTCAGAGCTAATCATGCTCTTTCTTCACTGGGGCTTCCAGATTTTACTTCTACTCCCTTCCTAAGCTTGCAGCCGTCTCTGCCTCCCAAGCTAGAATGGCTGCGTTATCGCTCACAGCCTAACGCTGTGCGTCTTCTTTATACCCCATTCGTCCGGCAGGAAAGCACTGACCCGGGGGGCCTGGGGCCCGCATTTGGCTCACACAGTCTTCATGCCTCATGCTGGGGCTTGACGTCTGCAGGCGGCCGTCAGGAAGGAAGATGGACGTAAAGTGGGAGGGGGAAGGCAAGCAGGAATCCGTGAGAATCTGCCTGCAATTCCGGAGACGGGGTGTCCCTCCTCTGTCACGGAGCCGAACCCCCACCTGGCCCAGGCGCTGGAGAAGCGCAGCAGGGACCCAGGAAGGGGACCTAACAGGTGCAGACCCCACGCCAACAAGCCAGCAGGAAGTGGCTTGTGTCTACCCCAACCTCCAGAGCGCGTGCCGCTTTTCTGGCCGCAAAGCTCACGCTGTGTCTCCCGTGGCCCGTCCTAAAGAAAACACCCAGGGGGTTCTGCCTACACAAGGTGACAACTGACGAACTACGACTGACTGGATGGTCGTGTCCCCCTCTGCTCCATTCATACGCTGACATCCTCACCCCCAGGGTGATGGTTTGAGGGGGTGGGGCCTTTGGCAGGTGACTAGGTCATGAAGATGGAAGCTCATGAGTGGCGCTAGTGCCCTTAGAGTCCCCAGAGGGGGCACCTGCTCAGTCTCTGTCTCTCTCTGCCCCTCCCCCACTCGTGTGCGACCACTCAAAAAATAAACATTAAAAATTTTTAAAAAATTGGGACGCCTGCAGGGGCTCAGTCGGTTGAGCATCCAACTTGGGTTCAAGTCAAGCGTCCAACTTCGGCTCAGGTCATGATCTCATGGTTCGTGGGTTTGAGCCCCGCGTCGGGCTCTGTGCTGACAGCTCGGAGCCTAGAGCCTGCTTCCGATTCTGTGTCTCCCACTCTCTCTGCCCCTGCCCTGCTCATACTCGGTTTCTCTCTCAAAAATAAAGAATTTTTTTTATTAAAAAAATTCTAGGGAGGAGCCCGGGAGTGGAATTTTCAGAAACTCCCAGGTGGGTGCTTTCCCCAGGGTGAAAACTGCGTGTTAACAATTCTGTCTGCAGCAGGGGTGGCGAGAAACAGAGCAACAGGGTCTCTGCCAGCACAGCCCTGCTTGTGCTGTGGGGCGCGGGGCACGCAGCCGGCCTCCCGGCGCTCCAACACCCCATCTGTCTACGGACACCGTTTATGCCATCCGACGTGGCAGACGCCTCTGACCAGCAGGACGGGGGGACAGTAACTCAGGTCCTTTAAGGGTTACGGAGGGATCCCTGGGGTACAGAAGCTGCTGCTGCGGTCCTGCACAACCCATAAGTTCCACAGACGCTGAGCCTACATTTTGGTTTCCTTCCTGAATTATTTATTCCTCGAAGAATGAATGGGGACACCCGGGAGGTGGCAGGGACTGTGTGGATGACTTGGTCAGGAGTGACTTTAAAAACCGCCACTACAGATGTTACAGTAATGAGTTCCACAAGCGAAAGGGCCATCAGAGCCCTCACCAGTTCGCTCACCAGGTCACTTGGCAGATCTGGGGTGCCCCCTAAATCCCCATGTGTCATTTCGCCCTTGCCGGGTGACTTGTGTGCATCTCGAATGAGCGAGTGCCCTTGAACAGGCGGCTTGGCCAAGCCTGATGACGCTCCCCGAAGCTACTGCTTTTGTGAACGTGCCCCACTTCCGCAGTCATCGGCAGTCACTCCGACTTGGACGTCTGCACCCTGGCCCCCATCATGCCTCTGACGGTTCCGCTCATGCCCGCCCAGCCTCTCCCGCCCTCCTGGGTCTCAGCCTGAAGAGTGTGCTCTTTTGTCAGACCAAGCCTCAAAATATGACCGGCCACCGTGTATGGTCACGACACACCTTGTGAGCTCACGGCTGGGATTTCACACAGNTCTGCCCCTGCCCTGCTCATACTCGGTTTCTCTCTCTCTCAAAAATAAAGAATTTTTTTTATTAAAAAAATTCTAGGGAGGAGCCCGGGAGTGGAATTTTCAGAAACTCCCAGGTGGGTGCTTTCCCCAGGGTGAAAACTGCGTGTTAACAATTCTGTCTGCAGCAGGGGTGGCGAGAAACAGAGCAACAGGGTCTCTGCCAGCACAGCCCTGCTTGTGCTGTGGGGCGCGGGGCACGCAGCCGGCCTCCCGGCGCTCCAACACCCCATCTGTCTACGGACACCGTTTATGCCATCCGACGTGGCAGACGCCTCTGACCAGCAGGACGGGGGGACAGTCACTCAGGTCCTTTAAGGGTTACGGAGGGATCCCTGGGGTACAGAAGCTGCTGCTGCGGTCCTGCACAACCCATAAGTTCCACAGACGCTGAGCCTACATTTTGGTTTCCTTCCTGAATTATTTATTCCTCGAAGAATGAATGGGGACACCCGGGAGGTGGCAGGGACTGTGTGGATGACTTGGTCAGGAGTGACTTTAAAAACCGCCACTACAGATGTTACAGTAATGAGTTCCACAAGCGAAAGGGCCATCAGAGCCCTCACCAGTTCGCTCACCAGGTCACTTGGCAGATCTGGGGTGCCCCCTAAATCCCCATGTGTCATTTCGCCCTTGCCGGGTGACTTGTGTGCATCTCGAATGAGCGAGTGCCCTTGAACAGGCGGCTTGGCCAAGCCTGATGACGCTCCCCGAAGCTACTGCTTTTGTGAACGTGCCCCACTTCCGCAGTCATCGGCAGTCACTCCGACTTGGACGTCTGCACCCTGGCCCCCATCATGCCTCTGACGGTTCCGCTCATGCCCGCCCAGCCTCTCCCGCCCTCCTGGGTCTCAGCCTGAAGAGTGTGCTCTTTTGTCAGACCAAGCCTCAAAATATGACCGGCCACCGTGTATGGTCACGACACACCTTGTGAGCTCACGGCTGGGATTTCACACAGAGCCGGGGTGGGGGGAGGGGGCTGGAGGACAGACNTTTCTGCGTTAAGATGAATCAAGCAACCCGAAGTGGGCTGCTTAGTACCCCGCACCTGATCCCGTCCCATGCAGCTCCTAACGCAGGCCAGTTTTCTTGTTTCCACGTTTAATTTTACCATTTTCCCTGTAAATGTGTGTTTTCACAAAGACCTGAGGGCTACTGTTCCCCGAATCCCGGCTATGAGTTCAGAGCATCAGAAAGCCAAAAATTATCACCTTCACAGCCAATTTCAGAAAATAGTTTAGTACGTTTTTGTTATAAAATTCATTTACAGGAGGTTATTCACATGTACTTATCAAATTTGCTCCTGGTAATACATGAAAACATACTAACCAAATAAACCATGCACAGAAAATCCCAAGAAAATTATATACAAAGAGGCCAAACAAGTTTTTGAGGAGGACATATTCATGTTGGAAGAACTAATATGCAAAGAAAACAGGGCACTTTCTTCTAAGGCCATGGCGAGCACAAAGAAAACAGCCGTATTTTTCACTCCGCGAGAACAAGCCATACGAAAGGATTTATGCCAACATGTTTACCAACCAGAACAACGAATCGTTTCAAACGCAGGGTCCGGCGGGACTGTGTGCCTGGGGAGAGGCGGTCAGGACACGGGCCGGGTGGGAGAGAACCACAGAAGGACATGGCGCGGGGACGGGCGTTACACTGGACCCGGGAGAGAGAGCACTGCCTGGGTTTGGCCCGGGAGCACTTCTCTCCTAATTGCCGTGGTGCTGCCCCAGCAGGGGGAGCCCCAGCGGGTGAGGCCTCCTCTTAGGAGCCTCCCGAGTTCTTAGACCCTTTACGTCGTCACCACCAAGCATCTGCTCCATGAGCCGTCTTCCCGAGATACTAGCAAAGTCAACTCAAACTAACACGGAGGTTTCGTGCCAAAGGCGTGTGCAGGAAGCTTACAGAGCCTCTGACCCCGACAGGGAGGGGCTCGCCCTGCACCCCACACCCTGCCCGTTCTTACACCGCTTGGCCAAGGACGAGTGTTCTGCCCACAAACGGGACACAGCACGTGCCCCCGGGCCAGGGGTGTTGCCCAACGCCAGCAGACGTCCCGACCCCGCTGGGCGGGACGTGGGGCCACAGAAGTGGAAGGTTTAAAACTTCTGGCACTCAAATGTAGTTTCAAAGCTTTAAATAACCGGCTTCAGTAGAAATTCTGACACAAAGCCCCCTTCGCTAAAAAGCAGATGGCAGCATTTGTAACGGCGCACATGCGTCTTCAGGGGTCCGTTTTCCTCCCCAAAGTGGCTAACGGGCTGGGTGGCCTAGCGGTCGCTGCGAACCACTGGGTCTGACAGCCCCTCCCTTGTGCGCTTCTCTTAACTGTCGGATGGCCATGCCACTCCCCTCAAGAGCGCCATGCCCTCTCCTCAGATGGCCCTGCAGCAGCCGGGGACTGCGACAGGTACGGCAGAGGCGCCAGAGACGGCAGGACGCCGTCCGCTCTCTTCCTGGGTCCGAACCTCAGACGTGTGCCCTCCACTCTACCGTCTCCTGTCAAAGGATGTTCCTTTCCTGCCCACAATCCTCCTCTATCTGGCTGCCCTCACCAGCCTGGCTAGTGACCAGAACCCTTGGTGGTGGTGGTGGGGAGGGGGGACGCTGTTTCACATGCACCTCCCGCTCTCCCCACCGGGCACCCGGCCAGCCTTCACACCCAAGCCTCCTGGGTGGCTCTTCCAGGGGCCCCCCTGCACTGATCCAGCACCTGGGGGCCACTGGACTTGCCACCCGCCGGCTTCAGGAGGCTCACCATACGCTGGGGGGCATCTGAATGGTATCTTAACAATTTTTCTCTCATTTCATAGTCTTCTATTTTAAGGGGCACCAGGATTTTAGCTGGAAAGCCACATGCCTACTGAAATAGGTAGACGGACTCTTCGGAGAAATGTAACATCCTGTGCTCACCTAAAAATGCCCAACATCAGGAGAACTTCACCTAACATGGCTCTGCTTCCCGAAGGTTCCCCAGGAGACTCCACTGGTTTTTTAAAATAGAACTAGAGACATGTGACCCACCAGCCTTCAGTCTGCCTGTCGCACATGCGCCAGGCTGCTGGAGACGTCTGTCCTACCAGGACAGTGTATGAAAGGGCCCGCCCCCTCCTCCTCTCACCCCCCCCCTTTTTTTAAATATAAAGTTTGTTCTGTTGAAAAGGATTAACATTTTAAGCAGGGGAAAGAAAAACGGTCTACTAGATTACATTTTAAAATGTTTTTGTTATTCGCTATACAAATGTACACTGCAATTTTTACAACATCTACTCCAGGCTGACCCCTTATCTACAGAACAAGAGACCGACATTTTAAGTCTTCAAGGACGATATAAGGGACACACAAATGGCCTCGAAAGCTCTGGTGGTTGACAAGAGATCGAAGATGACCAGGAGGCTCGGGGCTTAGGATGCGTTCTCCATGTTGGCCAACAGCACACAGACTCCCTTAAGGGGAAAGATAATCTGAGCTTGACGGTCCCATCAGCGGGTCACCTCCAGTCTGCGATGGTGCTGGGGCTGACCGTCTGCCACTTGGCTTTCCTATAAGAACCTTCTTTTCTTGGAACCACCGTCGTCCCCCTCCAGTCTCCTGTGGTCCCAGCCAGAGTGCCTCCTCACGTGACGCCTCTCAGGGCTCTGCGGCTCCTGGTCCCCTTCACTGAAAGCCCTGGTCTCCCTCCTGTGGCTGACGCCTCCTTCCCAGTCATAGGTCCTTTTACTCGCAGACGCTTCCGTGCCGGCAGCCGGAGGCTCCCGCTGCACGGGAGGTTTGTGGGTGCCCAGCGCGGCCCCTCTGGCAGCGGGTGGCTGGGCCCCGCCCAGGTCCTGGTGACTCGAGGGGAAGCCTGGCTCTCCCAGGGGAGGGGTGGCTCCGGAGTGCTGGGGGCTCAGGGGCTGTGGATCCCACGGGCATGTCCCTTTGGCTTCAGGGTCTAGGCCCAGCCTCCTGAGCAGTCGTGGGTCCCGAAGCCGGTCCTGAATAGGAGGTCTTTCCGGGTCCTTTGCGGTAACGGTGCCGGCGGACTCCTTGCTGTCAGAGGGCACGTGATACAGGGAAGAAGGGGACGACGTCCTGGCAAACTCACCGTCTGGCTTGCTGCCGGGCAGGCCGCCCTGGGGCCAGGCCATCTCCGGGGCCCCGGTGGGAGGCTGCGTCAGGCTCCTCTGCAGCACGGGCTTGAGCTTCAGAATCTTGGCTGCGTCATGCCTGTAGTTTTTGTCGCACGTCTTGATAATGGCGCCCCGCTTCTGCGCGTCCTGAATCAGCTGGTTCCAGTGCTGGTTTTCCTTGAAACAGAAAAGGGAGAGACGATTACGCCCCAAAAGCACTCATGTGCTTGGGAAGCAGGAGGTTTCTGCTTTCATTTCTGAGTAACAACCTACACGCTTCATGAACAGATTCTCCAGAATCCATTCAAGGAAAGGTAAGTGCAGATGCAGAAAGAAGCCCCCTTAGCAGAAAAGGGCACTGGTCACCACCTGTACGAAACGTCCCCCCTTCTACTGCGTGACTCGTGCCGTGTGGTCACCGGCTGCTACGCAGGCTGCCACCAGCTGCCAGCGGCCACAAGGAGTCCCTTACACTTCAATTAATTAAAGTAAACAATGTATTTCCTCGGCTGCAGCAGCCGCGTCTCAAGTGCTCGGTGGCCACACGTGCCTCGCAGTGAGCGTGCCGGACGGTGTGGGCACGGACAGCTGTCATCCCAGCAAGTTCCCTTGCACACTGTTGACCCAGAGTCTCGCCTGCCTCTCGGAACCCTAACACGCTGCAGCGGGAAGGCGTGGTTTCAGAAAGCCCTAACGTCTGGGCGCGTGTGACCACGCTAGACCGAGGCCCACAGCTGCCACTGAATTCTCAAAGGCCTCCCAGTCTCCAAAGGGCCAAACCATCTTCATCCGCTGAGACAACGACTCCTCAGACTTCCCACCGTCTCCTTCCTGGAGGAGCTTACGTTATGGGACGCACACACCTAAGGAGGCAAAACACTGGCACGCGTCTCTCCTGTCTTCCCTAGACTTTGCTCAGCAATAAACTGCTTCACAACCATCAGAATTTGGGCTTCCTCAGAAAGAGGTGTGAGCATGGGAGGAAAAAATACAAAAAGGCCTGAAGGAAAGAGGAGGAACAGGAGAAGGAGGAGGAAGCAGAGAAGAGGAGGAGGGGAGAGGGCAGGGGGAGGGGAAGGAGAGAGGGAGGGGGAGGCCAGGACCACAGCTGTCCTCACAGGGGTTCCTGTCCCCGTCATAACGGCGGGGGAGGGGCAATATTCACTTGCTGCGTGACCTTGGTCAACTGCACCTCCCTGAGCCTGTTTCCTCATCTGTAAAATAGGAATCATGTTTTATGTAACTGACTCTGAAATGCACACTGTGTTCACTTTTTACCATTTCTCAATTTGGGGTGCCTACTGGTCAGGTAGCATTTTACAAGTACCTAATCCTAGAGGAATTCAGGGCTCGGCAACCACAACCCCTGGACTTTTAGTCAATAAACCACTTAGAAGAAGAACTCCCGGCTCTGGCCGGAAAGCCTGTAACTTATATGTACAACGCCAATACTTATAATACGTGAGAAACAAAATCTTCAGCAGTGCTTAAACTTCTAACAAGTTTTTAGTATCAGCTTAAACACAGGTGGTATGCAGTTTTTAAAAATTCTTTCCCCGGGGCACCTAAGCAAGAAAAAGCGGAAGGCCACAGACGCAGGGCAGACGTGTGTGGACAGGACTGTGTCGGAATGCCCTCTGGTGGTACTAAACCGGAAATCAGGGAGAAAACAGTGAACAAAAATCTCATGAGTTGGCTTTTCTCCTAAGATAGCTGACGGCTGTGTGAGACACAGAAATCAGAAAACCCCGAAGTTATTATCCCTAAGGAGATGGGCAGCACCTGCTTTCCCGGGCCGTGACATCACTGAATGAGGCCGTGCTCTACTACGGACAGACGCAAAACTGCCACCTCTCCTCGAGGGGCTCTGCCAGGGCCTCCACTGTGGAAACACAGAACCAGGGATATGCGGGAAAGAGGCGGCCTTAAGCTGGGCTGGGAAGAGCCAGATGAGCCAGGTGACTACCCAAGCACTTTATGTATGAATTTACGACCTCAAAGGTCCTAGGATGTGAGATTTTTGTTTTACTTTTTTGTTTTAAAAGGTCATCTAGAGAGCAGGCCGTGGGTACGTGGGCCTTGGACTGGGGCCGGGGGAGTGGTCAGCACCCAGGTGGAAGCTGCTCAAGCACAGAACCGCCAGGGGGAAGGGAAGGAGCTCATTACTCTGCAGCCCTGCAGTCACTCCCATTTTGATGGAAAATAAAAACGAAGCCTTGAGCCAGCATCAGTGGTGAAGGGCAGACTCCGGAGTCCCCTGGTCCCGAGAATGCACCTACCATCAAGGTCCTTAAATGTCCCAGGATGAAGAGGCTGTACTTGGCTCGTGTGATGGTGACATTCAATCTTTGCAAACTTGCCAGAAATCTAAGTGATAAAAAAAAAAAGTTACTTCTCTCTGCAGAATGACTTAGCATATAAGTGCAGGTGAGCCACAGGCACTCCTCCAAACAGCTTTTCTTGGGCTCCTTCTCCCCTTTTAATGTTACACGGTTTTCTCCTTTTTCCCCGACTCGGGGGCCCTGGCAAAGAAGGGACTCCTGTCAAAAACAGTAAACAAAATATCTGGAGCTTTCCCTCCCAAGCGATGCATTAATCTCCTAACTCGGAGGAGATACTGGCAATTTTCACAGTGTCATTCTTAAGCCTTAGAAACATCCTGAAAATATGATACTAGATCAGTTATTATTTTTAAAACTTAAAAAAACCTTTTCTTTAGTAAGCTTCACACCCAGCGCGGAGGCCAACACGGGGCTGGAGCTCAGGACCCTGACTGTGATCGAGACCTGAACTGGGATGTAGCGTCGGATGCTTCAGACTGAGCCACCCAGGTGTCCCTAGACCAGTTATTCTTAATTTAAATATATCTGAAATCTTTGAAATGCTGTAGAGCCAGTGCAGAAACACATGAATCTCAGACAAATGTAGCAACAGATGCAGGGGCTCAGCAGGGACAGAGCTGCTGTGAGAACAAGGTGAACCTTCCAGTAGCTGGGAGCACGCAGACCACTCGCAGGATGGTCCAGAGAGGCCTCCGTGCGTATGCGCAGACTCTCTCCGAACAGGGCAGGGAGAACTTACATTACCATTATTTACGTTACTGTTTTCTTTCAGAACAAGTAAACGTATTTATAATCTGGAAATTCATCTGCTCCCCAAGAGAAGGAAAAAATAATGACATAGGCGTCCCAGGCCTCCGAGACCCAGGGGAGTTTTCTGTGAACCTTTACACTGTCCTTGGCACCTTTAGTGAGTAAACTGACAGGAGTTAAGGCTAACAAACTTGGCCAAAGCATGAAATGCAGCGAAGATGAAAAACCACTCCATGACCCATCCTGGAGAGGAACAGGCCCCCTGCAAACCAACCCCCACCCCGCCACCCCAATCCAAGATCTAGGCCACTCTTTGGAGGTGAAGAACAGACTGCCACTGGGACACGGGTTAACACACGAGGTACGAAGAGAAGCAGACCTGACGGCAGATCGACCTCACGACTGAAAAAGGGAAACCATGATGTTACACGCGTTTCTATAAAGGCAAAGAAAGCAAATGACGGTGTTCTCCAACAGTGATCGCAAACGGACCTGGCTCGAGATCACAGACAAGTAAAAAGGCAATAAGGACGGTTACTCACCCAATTGAGCCTTGCATGGCATTCGCTCTGACACACGTGACAATAACACAATCTTTCTGGCGGCCCTGGAATGCGTCCACGGTATCTACTTCTGCTGGCCTGTTTACAAAAGAGAAACAGGCTCGTTGGAAAAAGGAAGCTCATTATTAAATCTACACACTTACACGGTAGTGTTTTTCAAAAGCTTTTTTCACCGTTTTTTTGGTTTGTTTTTTTACTGAAGTATGATTCACGGAGCATAGAACTCACAGCATTCCGTGGTTTTTGCAACACACTGTGTTGTTCGACCACCACCACCATCTACTTCCACAACCACACTTCCGTCACTTGTGCCTGTGAGCGCCCGGCTACTCCCAATTCCTCCCTCTCGCCAGGCCTGGCAACACCAACCTACTCTCTGTCTGGTAACTTCATACCAACAGAATCATCAAATATGTGGCCTTTCCTGCTCAGCTTCGTTCACTTAGAACGTTGCCAGGGCTCCGCCCTGCTGTCACCTGTACCAGGACCTCATCCTTTAGGGCTGAGAATTTGTACGGATATACCACGATCGATCCATTCACGGCGGAGGACGTTTGGGTTGTTTTGCCCTTTTTTGACCTCTACAAGTAATGGTACTGTGAATGTTCAGTACCAGAGTTCATGCTAACATCTTCTCAGTTCTTTCAGGTACAGGCTTAGGAGGGAAGCTGCTTGGTCATATGGTAATTCTACGCTTAACTTTTTGAGGACTTGCCAGACTGTTTTTCCACAGTGATCTACCATTTTACACTCGCGCCAGCTCCAATGTCTCAACGTGCTTGCTCAAACTCTGTCATTGTCTGTTACTATTATTATTATAGTCACTTAGGTGGGTGAAAGGGTATCTCACTGTGCCTTGGATGTGCATTTCCCTAGTGACAAGCGATGTGCGACATCTTTCACGTGCTTGCTGACCATTTGTTCACAATCTTCTTTTAAGAAATGCCATTCAAAGCCTTTGCCCATTAAAAAATCAGATTAACTTTTTATTACCGAGTTCTTTCTATACTCCAGATAGGAGACTCATCAGATACGGGATATGCAGGTGCAGATTTCCCTTGACTTAGGATGGAGTCACATCCCAGTAAAACCCACCAACAAAACCCTCAGATATCTGAGTTTGAAAATGCATTTGTTACACTCAACTGACCGAACACTGTAGCGTAGCCTAGCCAACCTCACACAGGCTAAGAACACTCACATTCGCCTACAGTTGGGCAAAGCCCACGTCATAATACAGTGCTGAGCGTCTTATGTAATTTATTGACTGCTGCACCGAGACAGGTACAGAACGGCTGTGCCATCGTTAGCCCTCGTGACTGCGGGGCTGACCGGGGGAGACAGGATCATACTGCACACTGCTCCCCGGGAAAAAACCCAAATCCAAAACCTAAAGTACAGCTTCTACTGAATGTGTGTTGCTTTCACACCGTCAGAAAGCTGAAAAATTCTAAGTCAAACCATGGTAAGTCAGGAACCATCCATATTTTCTCCCACTCTGTGGGCTGGCTTTTCCCTTTTGTGGTAGTGTACTTTGACACACAAAGTCCAATTTATCTATTCTTTCTTTGGTAACTTGTGCCGGGGTATCACACTGGAAAACTGTTTAATCTGAGGTCAGAAAGATACATTACCTTTGTTTCAAGTTTTATAATTTTATCTCTTAGATTTAGTGCTCCAATCCACTTTGAGTTCATTATAGGATGTGAGACAAGAGTCAAAATACATTCTCTTGTATGTGGAGAGCTAGCTGACCCAGCAACATTTTATTTCCCCACTGAATGGACTGCCCCCGCCCCCCCATTGAAAACCAACTGGCCATAAATGCACAGGTTTATTTCGGAACACCCAGTTCTATTCTACTGGTTTATAGGTCTATCCTTAAGACAGTACCAGTTCTGATAACTAGCTCTGTAGTACGTTTTGAAGTAGGAAAGCGTGAGCCCTCTAACTGTTCTTTTTCAATATATTTGGGGTGCCTTGCATTTCCCTGTGAATTTTAGGTTCAGCATGTCCGCTTCTGTACAACGGGCAGCTGGAATTCTGGCAGAGATGGCAGAATTGAGGGGGAGTTTGGCGATCCCTCTGGGTGAAGTCGCCCCTTCACAACACGAAGTCTTCTGATCCATGGACACAGAATGTCTTTCCACTTACTTACGTGTTAACTGCTTTCAACATTTTGTACTTCTTAAATGTACACGTTTTACACTTTTTATTCCTAAATATTCTGTTCGTTTTGAGTCCATTATAAACAGAATTATTTTTTACATTTCCTTGTCAGACGGCCCGTTGCTACTGTATACACACGCATATGCTGATCTTGCAGCTACAATTTGGCTGAACTCGTCTGTTAGAATGCAGAGCTTATGTGGATTTTTTAGGGTTTTCTACAAAGTAGGTCCTGCCAACTATGAAAAGGGATAGTTTTACTTCTCTTACCAAGTAAAGAATGCCTTTAATTTCTTTTTCTTGCTCAACTGCCCTGCTTAGGACCTCTAACAGTTCCTGATCGCAGGGACGTGGCACTCAGTCTGACCATAAGTGTGACATCACGGAAGCCTCTGATTAGTCTGAGGAAGTTCCTTTCTATTCCTAGTCTGTTGAGTGTTTTTATCATGAAAGGGTGTTGGATTTAATCAAATGCTCTTTCTACATCTCTTCAGATGATCATGTGGGTTTCCTCCCTTTATTCTATTAGTATGGTAGGTCACATAGATTGATTTTTGTATGTTGAACCAACCTTGCATTCCTGAGATAATCCCACTATGGTCCTGGTGTATAATCCTTTTAATATGCGGCTGAATTCAGTTCCCATTATTTTGTTGAGGATTTTTACATCCATATTCATAAGGGATACTGGCCTGTAGTTTCTCTCTTCTTGTGATGTTTTCCGTGGCTCTGGTATTAACGATAATATTGGCCTCATAAAATGAGTTAGAAAGTCTTTCCTCCTCTTCTATTTTTTTTTTTTTTTTTTGGAAGAGCCTGAGAAGGACTGGTGTTAATTCTTATCTTAATGTCTGGTAGAATTCACCAGTGAAGCCTGGTCCTGGGTTTTTCTTTGTTGGAAACTGTTTGATCACTAACTCCATCTCTTTTTACAGTTCTGTTCAAATTTTCTATTTTTTCTAGAGCCAATTTTGGTAAGCTCATGTGTTTCTAGGTTAAGAAATTTTTTGAGTTAATGGCTTTCCAATAATTACTCTTTAATTTTATTGTTGAGGTAAGGAGACAAAAACACGATCTTCACCCTGTACATAAAGGCATGAAAAGGGTTAAATACTTTTTCCCAAGTTCAAGTGTTACTTCATGAATCTTACTAGAGTTAAACTCAGGTTAACAGGTTATGGAACTAAAGGAAAAGGCCTGGAGGGTTTCTCAGTCGGTCCCACGGTCAGTTGTGGTGGTGAGGACATTCCCAACGGCAGGAGGTAGTGTCTACGGCTGGGAGTGTGGGCGTTCCCAAGCCCGTGAGCCTCCTGCTATCCTAACCACGGCCTGAGACCATTCCCTAGAAGTAGGTTTCCTTTTATCCCCTCTTTCTTCTTTTTAATTCAACCGAACACCTGGAAATATCTGTAAAAATATAGATGCCTCACCCTTTTCTATCAAACTCTTTGTCCAAATCCTTCTGAATCATCGTCTTCTGGGCCTTGTAATGGGTTATTATGCCAATGTTCCGGAAAGTAACATCCCTTCTTTTGTCTTTAATAAGTTTAATTATTTCCATTACCAGTTTTATTTCTTGAACATTTATATATGAGCTAAATAAGATGAAAAAAACAAAACAAAACAAAACACATCAAAACTAATAGCAGTCCAACTGCCAGCTTCAGTCCCACTTTGTTTTCTGCTACAGTGAAGGGCAGGCACGTAGCTTTGACCTTTGCTCAGTCATCAGTGGCTCAAAGAGGCTGTTACAGTGACCATTAACATGGTACGCCTGGAGAAATACCACCACCCAACGAAGCAGGAAGTGGTGAGGAGGAAGAGTGTGAAGTCACCTGAAGCTTACTCACCAATCTCTTCATCTGTCAAAACAGGGACAGCAACAGTAAGAATGGAAGTATCGACAGTGACGATGACAGGAACAGGAAAGAGCTAACACTAAGAATTTACTGTCTAGGGTGCCTGACTCTTGGTTTTGGCTCCGGTCACGATCCCAGGGTCATGGGACAGGTCCCGAACTGAGCTCTGCACTGACAGCACGGAGACTGCTTGGGATGTGCCCCCTCTCTGGCCCTCCCCCACGGTCTCTCTCAAAATAAACAAACTAAAAAAAAATTAAAAACTGGCAGTTGTGCACACACCAAGACCAGGACTTTAGACGGCTCGTCTTCTTTCGCTCCCCAGCACTGGCTGCGCGGAGCTTGCACACACAGCCAGGGGCCGCAGTCCACACGGACTGAACAGGACACGGCCGCACAGGTGAACGACAGGGGAGTCCGGGAGCAGGCTCCCGTCCGAACTGGCCTCCCCCTGCGCTCCCAGCTCACCTCCCAAACTACATGCACCCCTTCACTCCTGTTCCAGGAGCAACTGCACTGCACATGGGGCCGCCTGAAGGTCTCACTTTAAGGGCCTTTGATCCCCATGTTCTGAACTTCTAGACTCACTCTACAGAGAACCCGGTCAGCCTGCCTCCTCATCCGTCTCTGAAGTCCTCGTCCTTGGTCACCTCTCAGGCCAACACTCCTCTGTGACCTTCACCCCCATGACGCTTATGGCCAACTGCTTCTCTGGATCCCTAACTTCTTTGCTGAACGTCCCCTCCCCACTCCTCAGTAGCTTACTAGCTAATTCTTCCTGAGGACGTCACTCTCGGTAACACGGGGGGGGGGAGGGGGCATTTCTAGTTCTCCCAACTTCTTGGCAGGACCTGTGCTGACAAACGCAGCCCCCAGACTGTTACCCTCTATCTCCTCACAACAAGTCCTGACTCCTTTGAAGTTTTCAGTGCTTACCCGTCACCAAACCTTTCTGTCACTCACAGGCCACCTGGAGCGTGTCCCTTAAGCACAATCTCAAACGGGACGGATCTTCCACCTGAATCCACGGGATCTCTACTTCCTCACACCGATTAATGCAACTGGAATCATGAATCACCTTGGTGACCACCCAGTTATGTCTGCCCCTCGTCGTCAATCACAACAGCCATACACTGGGGCCACAGGTGTCGTTCTCACAGCTGTGACCTTAGCATCTTACTCAAGTGCTTACCATGGCAGGGATTACGATCACCACTACAGACTTAAGAAGAATTACAGGGGTGAAATGTACAGAAAAAGACATTAACAATTTATAATAAAAAGGAGAAGCTAGCGGCCTAGCTACATAGGAATGGCTGTGCCCTGACACTAGGCAGAGATACACGGAAAACGTTTTCAATGTAAATATGAACAAAAATAATATAACAACTCTGGGACCACCACTGGGGATTCAAGTGAGGAGAACATACTCATTATCCCGTCTCTCTGAGCCATCTCCGACATCAAACACGAGGTAAGGTTGAAACGGCCAGTCTGATGAACACCGATTGGTTTCAGTCAGTCTACGAAAAAGCAGCCACCATTCAGAATACACGTTATAAGAAAAAATTTTCATTATTATTACTATTTGTCAGGGAGGAAGCCGGGGATAAGATATCTTCTCAGAACGTGTTTTAGTTGAAGGTTAAAACACAGATTTTAGTTCTATTGTCGGTGAGGGAGAGCGGCCCACTCGCTTGCAGACAGCCACGACTGAACAGCACTCACGGGACAGGGAGTGAAAAGAGCAAGCCACAGAACACAGACGGTCTCCGACTTACGATGGCTCAACTTACAATTTTTTAACTTTGCCACGGTGCAAAAGCAATACATTTCAGTGCAAATCGTACTTGGAATTGTTAAGCTGGGATCCCATCCTGGGCCAACAACCTGCTGAATGCTGAGGAGATGCTGGGGGGCAGCGAGCCACAGCCCCCAGGCAGCTCTGTGACCACGAGGGTGACCTCCCCTATGCTGACAGCTACTCCACCTGTCACTTTCGGTACTGTAATCAGTACATTACACGAGATATCCAACGCTTTATCATAAAATAGGCTTTGTGTTACATGACTCTGCTCAGCTGTAGGGTAATGTAAGTGTTCTTTTTATTTATTTTTTAATGTTTTATTTATTTCTGAGGGGGGGAGAGGGGGGGNCTCCAGGCTCCGAGCTGGCTGTCAGCACAGAGCCCGATGCAGGGCTCCTACCCACAGACTGTGAGATCATGACGTGAGCCGAAGTTGGACGCTTAACTGACTGAGCCACCCAGGCGCCCCATAATGAAGGTGTTCTGAGCACATGTAAGCAGTCTGGGCTAAGCTGGGATGTTTGGTAGGGCAGGTTAGGTATATAAATGCATTTTTGACTTATGATATGCTTATTGAGACATAACTCCATCATAAGTCAAAGACTGGTACTATGTACAGTATAGTGTGATTTTTTTTTTTTCCAGAAATTTGAAAAGGGGGGCGGGGGGCACCTGCGTAGCTCAGTTGGTTAAGCATCTGGCTCTTGATTTTGGCTCAGTTGTGAAATCACGGTTCATGGGACTGAGCCCCATGCTCCACTCGCTCAGAGTGCTGTTTGCTTGGGATTCTCTCTCTCCCTCTCTCTGTGCGCTCTCTCAAATATTAAAAAATAATTTTAAAGTGAAAAAGTAAAAAAATATATGCATAACATAAAGACTGGAAATAGATATACCAAGATGTGATGCATGATTATTTCTGGGTAGCGTAAGTAAGGGCCCTCTTTCCCCCTTCTGTTTTACCTACATTTGCTAAAATCAATACGGCTTTTCTAATTAGAAAAAATTACTAAAGCTTTGTTTTACGCTTTTTATGACAAGACTTAAGAACACAGTAAAAAAGCTACTCTACTCTTCCTAAGCAGCTCACCCTACAAATACAATAAGCTAAGGAATAAATGGAAGGCAGCCTGTGCGGCTTAGTTAAGTGTTCGACTCTTGATTTTGGCTCAGGTCATGATCTCACTGTTTGTGAGTTCGAGACCCTTGTAGGGCTCTGTGCTGACTGTGGAGCCTGCTTGGAATTCTCATTCTCTCTCTCTCTCTCTCTCTCTCTNTTTTGTTATAAACATAATTAGAGGGGAAGAGACATATGTCTGGGTGCATCCTGTACTGCACAGTGAGCTGTAAGACAGGCAGCCTGCCAATCACGTTTTGCTCAACGTTGTCTTCCAGCAGCTTGTAGAAACGAGCCATCATTGACTGGTCGTAGCCATATTCCTGTGCCTTCTGGAAGGTAGGGAACCGTTTCCAAAAATTCTTTTATACTTTCCCCACTATCATAAAAACATTGACTGAGCTCTGATACGTACATGGCAAGGTTTCGGTGGTGTAAGATTACCAACAAGCAAAGATTCAGAGAAAGGACGTTTCTGATTCCAGCCCTGGAAAAGCCATGGAGCTTGGCTATAAAAGTTTATTTAGAAAACCCACATACTGCTTGTGAAAAAGACATGATCTTGTAAATGGCCACAAACAGAAGCTATTTTGATGTAAACAGAGGTCACCAGAGAGGAAGGACCAATAAGAAAAAGAACTGTAACACAGATTTTACCAATTATTTCTAGGGTACTCTCCCATAAATGGAAATATTGACTGTCACTGTAACAAGCCTTTTAAAGACCAACTTCTCCATCCATCCGTCCATCCATCTGTCCAATATACACCTAGCTACTACAGTCGTAGTGCTGAGACTGTTAAGGTGGATTAGATCACGCACCACAGAACCGATGTTCCGGAGGAGAAGACAGACAACTGACAGTAATTACTAAGTTGATTTCATAAACCCATTACAGGGTTACAACCTGAAAAATCAGTGACCTAAAAGACAAATGAAGGGAACGGTCTTAATGTTATCACAGTTGAACCCTGGGATTCACTCTTCAACGTCAACATCACACAGATAAGTACTGTGTCTTAACTACCCTAGATGCAAATGTACGCTGCAGAATGCACTGGATAGTGAAGATGGGAACTTCACACGTGATGCTGAAGACAGGACACTGAAGAGGTGTGTGCAAAGTTCACAAACTATGAGAGTGGGGGGAAAAAGCATTACTTCCTATATCAGAGACTATTTCTGTACATGATTTTAAATAGGTTTATGTAACTTAATATTAGCAGACATTCAATAATTTTATCTACATCCCCAGAAGTTTCTGTCTTCGCAAGCCGGCCAAAACCTCACTTTCAATCTTCTCTGGGGAAAAAGAAAAACATAACACTTCCATACTTGCCAAAAAACAAATGGAGTCTATCCTACAGAATGATGTGGACTTCTGTGTTCTGACACGGAAGGATAATCCTGATGTCTTTATGGACTGGAAAAAAGGCAATTTGGCACAGAATGCTTCTGCCCCCTTTACAGCAAACCCTACGTACACACAATCACACACAAACTATACAGCCACCTGACATACTGTATTTTAGCGACTTATTTACTGTCACCCCCTAGATGCAAGCTCCGTAATGCAAGCAGGGATTTTTGCCCGTTTTCTCCACTGCCTTAACACCAGCACCTAAAACAGTGCCTGAGTTAGGTGGGCACTCAATAAAACACTGATGGAAAGAGGTGAATAAATAAACACACAAATATGCCACAAAATCCATTGAACTACTTAACTGTTCACAACAATTCTCCTTAAATATAGGTGGATCGAGAGGCACGTTAAGAAAATTAACTTTGTGATTATTTTCTAAATTGTTCTCAAGAAGGCCGCGTTACTGTGGCAACAACAATGAAAAGCCCAAACAGATTTTTCTCATTTCTGTTGCTTTTATCAATCACCAATAAAAATTGGGGCTCATCAAGAATTTAAGTCAGTTAACTTTGTAAAATAACGTGTTATTCAAAGGAAATGCAATACAACAGGGCGCCTGGGGAGCTCAGTCGGTTAAGCAACGAACTCTTGACTTCAGCTCAGGTCATGATCTCATGGTTCTTGACTTCGAGCCCCACCAGGCCGCCTCGCCATCGGGCTCTGTGCTGACAGTGCAGAGCCTGCTTGGAATTCTTTTTCTCCCTCTCCCCCACTTGTGCTCTCTCTCGCTCTCAAAATAAACAAACTTTAAAATAAAAGAAATGCAACACAGGGTTGGCTCTTCGTTATTCTCCACGAACAAGATCCCCAGCAACGCTACCCTACAGACACAGGTGTTCACTCAGACAGGTGTGAACAGGCTGCACTAGCATTCTGAATGACGCCAGAGTCAAAACACAGTAATGACAATGAAAAGCACACGCTTTCCCCCCACAGCTGCACACACACACACACACACACGCCTGGAAAGGATCCGTTCCCTAGGGTTGTTTATGCAGCCGGGACTCTAGACTGGTACAAATAATCTATTAATGTATAGATATAATGTACAAATAATCAAATAATGTATTAGTGAAAAACACAAATACTATTAAATTCAAAGCCATGGTCTACACCTCTTCAGATTACCCAAGACATTTACTGAACGCCAACCCTGGTGGCCCCTTCTAGGAGCCCTCTTTGGTGAGGGAACAGTGCAGACAGTGGGCCGCAGCCGAGGCGCTGGTCCTTCCCACAAACAGGGTTCAAAGCCCCTTTTCTCTCTTCCTGACACTGCACTTTCAGAGGATGGGAGAGACACATTTTTTTTTTTTTTTTTTTGCACAAGACACAGAATTCTAAAACTGGAAATGTACTCTAAAAGTACATTTAAAGTACTCTTTGTAATGTTTTACTCAAATTTGCATACATTTAAATATAAATCAGGAGGTTGGGAAACTCTCCTTTTAAAATTTTTCTGGTGTTATAGTTTTGGTGTTTATGTTACTAAAACGGATCAGATACAGCCCTTGAGACAGCTACACACCGGGGTGCCTGGGTGGCTCTGTCGGTTTAGCGTCTGACTTAGGCTCAGGTCACGATCTCGTGGTCCGTGGGTTCGAGCCCTGCGTTGGGCTCTGTGCTGACAGCTCAGAGCCTGGAGCCTGCTTCAGATTCTGTGTCTCTCCCTCTCTCTGTTCCTCCAATTGCTCTTTCTCTCTCTCTCTCAAAAATAAAGATTTAAAAAATTTAAGAAAAAAAAAAAGACAGCTGCACACCACCTTTCCCACAGAAAAAGCCTGATGCACATGGAACACGGGTCTTTCTGGTCTCTGACGCTCCCTCTACATGGGTCACATATGTACAGAAGCACAATTAGGAACAAAGACATTTTCACAGACTTTTACTATTAAAATTCAAACAGGGTTCTCTCTTCGTAGCCATTCCCTACTTTTCCCTCCAAATAAGAGATGATGATCCAAGAAAGACTCCCTCCAAACACAAAAAATAAAAAGCCCCCCCACTTTAGAGCAGTATGGGCGTTAAACAAACTCACCATGGAAATGACCGTGGGAGGAAGCTGTTTAGGGTCTCCGACCAGGACGAGCTTGTTGCAACGATGGATGAGTGGAGTAAGGGTCTCAACCTCACAGGACTGCCCAGCCTGGGTAAGAAAGCACAGAAGGAAAAGGGATTCTTACTCATCTCTGCTGTTTCTTTATTCCCGTACAGTTTATCAAGTTCATACAAGGTCAACATTCAGAAAAGTATACACTTTCTCCTTCTGCACCGAGTATCAAAAATCAGGATTTCTGAGTGTACGCTTGTGATGAGCGCCATTTTTTTTAATTAAAATTTAAAAAATACCATAAACTGAGAAAACAAAGAATATTTTTGTGTTTAGAAAATAAAACCGTAACAGCAGACATACTTTGAACAATCAAGTAGGAAAACCATCGCACACAACTTGCGAGGTGGCAGTGCTCAGGTGCCACGGCCACCGGGGACCCAGCCGTGAGCCAGGGGGCAGTGTGACGCCCCAGTGCTGTGTTCTTTGTTCTCGCTGGGCACGCGCCTGAGGGAACAGCATGGCGGTGTGTCCCCCTCTCCCTGCCACCCCCCTCTTCCTTTGCTCCTCAGAGGCCTCGTCATCTGCACGACTCAAGCTTCTCTTTGGTGACACCTTCTTCAAGCATGTGATCACCTCCCCGGTTCCCGTCCTTTCACTTTGGTGAAGCTGGATCTCGGATCTCAGATCGATCCTCTGCAGCTCACTTTCCATGTCTTCTGGCTCTACGTTCTGGCAAACAGTACGTACCCAACAAATGTTTGCTCCATGAATGAACTACAAGTAAAGGGTGTTAACTGAAAATACTGTGGCTCAGAGCAGGCCAAAGTTATATTAAAACTGCTTCAAAAGGGAACTGGAGCTATTCCAAGCAGAACCAAGATACTCCTTGGGAAGGATCTGCTGGGACCAGTCAGCCATCCCTCAGACTCGAATCCCAATTCTGGAAACATCATTTCAGCCGTGGGGGGCCATCAGCAGCACATCTCATCACAAGGGACCGCGCACACACGCGACAGCAGGTGAAGACCAGGCACTCCACGGCCGTTTCCTCCTGGTCTCTGCATCAGCGCGCCCCGCCCCAACCCCCGGCTCAGCCCACGCGACGCCAGCACAAGCTGCCCAGCCATTCAGCCGACCGCCCACTGACCTCATCGACAATGACACAACTGAAGGGGACACCCCCTTGCCCACGAAAAGCAGACTCGAGCAATAAACCACCGCTCGTGCTCAGCGTGCAGCAGATGACATGGGACTCTAAGATGATGATGCTCTGTGTTTTCTGTGGGCGTCCTTGAACCTACGGCAACAGATCAAAGTTAGTCCGTGAACAGCTGTTAAGAACCCCCGATCTCGGCAGGCCTACGTTTACTGTAAAACACCTACCATCGAGCGTGTGACAAAAACATTTAGTGACGCTTGAGGGGGAACCTCCCATCTAGGAAATAGCAGGTAATCAGAAACCACCATAGAGAATACTCAGAACACGAAACAAGCACATCAGGAAAAATTTATTCAGGCTTGATCTGGTCAAAGCAGATTACAACTCTTACAGCAGATGTACGTGGGCAGGTATCAGAATGCGCGGAGAGAGCTGTGAGGCAATTGTCGGAGTTAAACTGGGGTCAGAGCTCAGCTAGAACACACATTTCCCTGTCAGTTAAGTACGTGTGGTGCTGTTCTTTCTTTGTCAAAGGCCTGTGCCCACAGGGACGCCTGTGAAAATGCAGAGCACTCTGCTTGCACAATGACGACAACCACCTCAGTCCACCTGTCACACAGCGCGATGGAGCCGGACTGGGAATGACACCTCACAGCACATACCGTTTAGTGTCCCAGCTAATAAACCAGGGTTCTTAGCACTGATCTGCTGAGCCTGGTGCCGTCCGTATAAAGGCGCTCATCCCTGTACGTGTGATTTGCTCAGCTGTGGACTTGGACTCCCAAGGAACGTGTGTGAACCTCAGAGGGTGGCAGCCATGGCCCTCGGGGCGCACGTGAAGGCACTGTCCCCTTCACACACCTCTCGGCTGCCTGCTGAGGAACATTGCCAGGTGCAAGTAATTCAGTGGCCCACAGAACCCAGTGGGGAGCAGCAAAACCCACACAAAAAAGTTTATTTGTTGAGCCTTGGAGGGGAGACTGGTAATACATTCAAGAGAAAAATCTCAGCCTAAAAAACACTAATGACGTCACCAGCTGCCGTGACCTGCTCTGACCCCCGCTGGATTTTAGGGCTGGAATCTGGGGAGGGGGACACAGGTCTGGCTCATCCTGGCTTTGATCAATCTAAAGGTTGTTGATTTTAAAGAGATTTTATTTTTAAGTCATCCCTACGCCCAGCGTGGGGCTCGAACTCATGGCCTCGGGATGAAGAGTCATGTGTTCTACCGACGGAGCCAGCCAGGCGCTCCCTGGTATTTTTATATCCAAAGAACACTGGGGAAAAAGCTACACGTTATAAAAGGATCCTTATGATCAAAAACAAATATGACAACTTTATTCTTTCAGCCAACTGCAAAGCACGTGCTTGTACTACCTTATGCCAAACCCCAGCCACCGTCACTCTACTTGAATCCAGACAGAAGACTTCCCTTTCTCTTCCTTTTTTTTCTTTTCTGGCATCCCTGGGTGGCCACAAATTTTCTTTTTTAATAAGGAAAACACTTCACATCTACTTTTGCTAACTATTCATCTGATGATAATTATCATAAGCGGCTCTGCGGTGGCGGGAGAAGAGCACCTAATGAGGTTTTTCAATACCTACCCAGACATAGAAAAGGAGAAGACAATTTATCATCACCTTTCTTAGAAGTCTCAGGTGACAATAAGAATTATTAGGGGAAAGGAATAAAAAGGCAAACGTACATGTAATTGTGCCATTTTCTCTACTTTCGTATTTTAAAAAAGTTTTCACAATCAACCAAGTTTTAAATGCAACTGAGAAAAGTCCATCGGCTGTGGGAAACAATTCATGATAAAAACACAAAGAAGGAAAATCCTGGAAAATGCAACAGGTGAACCACTTACCTCTTTAATTTTAGAAGCTAGTTCCTGCCTCTCTTTTGAAACTTTTGCAATTTTTTCATCTAATTCTTGCCTCTGGAAAAAATTAGAGTGCAACCATTACAATTAAACTGAGTGTTTTAAAATGCTCTACGGTCGGCTGCCTTATGTTGCAGAGGACACTGTAACCCGTTCACCCCGGCTGTTCTCTCTTTACCAGAAGAATCCTGGCTCCTGAGCTGCGCCACGGGACTGGGGCCTCACGGCGGCTCTGTCCTCACAGCCCACAAAGCCCTTCCCCTGATGCGGGTCCTCATAGGAGCGCAGGCCCCGGGGAGGAGAGGAGCAGCCCAGGTGATGGAAGGTGGTGGCTCCGACAGGATGTCCCCGGCGGCCCTGGTCACCAGCGCCTGTGCACTTACGCACCCCCTCGCGCTTCTCCCTCACTCCCTGAGTGGATGGATCCAGCCTTAGCCCAGGACCCTCAAAGGTCCCCCACCCACGGGCCCGAAAAAAGGCATGCGCCCCAGGTCCTGCCTTTCTGCCTGCACTCTGCCTTGACTCCTTGTGTGGCCCCTCGAGGAGCGACGTGTACTTCCTCCAGGGCCTGTGCGAGGTCAATGTCTCTGCATCACTTTCTCTGTGGTCTGGCCCCGAACTCCACTGCGGTGTTAAGCTGACAAATCCGTCACAAGGCACAAGATTCCATTCCGTTCGGTGTGTCCCCTGGGCGCTAGGTCTGTGTGCTGAGCAGTGTGACTCCTGGGGCTCTTCCCTCCCCTGACCTCTGGGTGGTTCAAACAGGTTCTCAATCCCATCCCAGTCGTTCCTCTAGCTCCAGTGATGGGCACACAATGCAGGCCTGGTGAACTACGGCCCCCAGGCCTTTAAAAACAGGGAGCAGAGCTGCTTGCACATCCAGGGACTGACCAGACGCCTTCCGTGGCACCAATGCTCGGGGAGCGGAAAGCGGTCCCTTCTCTTCCTACAGGTTTTCTAAGCTGGGACAGTGATGCCCAGAGATGCTGGCACTTATCTTCTCCAAGGTAAGAAATGTCTGACGCACAGAAAAACAAATCGAGGGGAAGGTGGGGAAAGGACATCACCCGAGCCTCTGGACCCAGCCTTGCTGGACTTAATCACTCCCAGAGTTCCTAGGCACGTGAGTCAGTGAATTCCCATTTTTGTCTAATTTGGACTCCTTTAACTTGCCACTGAAAGACACCTAATAAATTCACTACAGCTCTAATATTTGGAAGGCAACAGCAAACTACAGCCTGCGGGCCAAATTCAACTCACCATCTGTTTTTGTAAATAAAGTTTTATTGGAATATAGCCACATCCACTTGTATATGTATCCATCACTACGTTTGTATGATAACAGCAGAGTTGAGTAGTCGACACAGAGACCATATGGCCTGCAAAGTCTAAATTATTTGCTGCTTTTACTTTTTAGAAAAAATTTGTTAATCCCTGATATAAGGCATACCGCTCTTGTATACATCTTCACACATCAATTATGCTATTCCACAATAAAAGAATGGTATCAAATACTCATCACTACTTACATAGCTGTCAGCTGTTAGAAAACCAGTAATCAAGAAATATGCGATACCTGTGTTTCCTTTCCACCTCGGCATAAAGCACGCTGGCGGGAAAGTTCATCTAGTTGATGATCTAGAAATTCCTTTCTTCTATGCATCTCCTGAACATGAGAAGGTAAGTCTTTTTCTTAAAAACAAAACAAACAAAAAGAAAAGAGAATGAGAAGCTAACTCTGACACATACATGCACACACATGCACACACAATGAGAAGAAAAACTAGTTCTCAAAGCTACTCTACTTCAAGTGTCTCCAAATTACCTTCAATGCCCAAGACATCACCTATCGTATAAAGGGAAATAGAAATAACAGTATGTGCCTCAATCAGTACTTACTCATTCTGTGGTTAACTTGGCTGTCCAAACTAAATCTTAGAACCTCATTATTAATAGACTTTTCTGGACCCAGACGTACTAAATTTATATCTCCACAGTTTCCTGTTGATAAAAAAAATCATACTTAGAGAATAATAAGGACATTGCCACTTTCTGCACATAGTATCTATTTCTTTTTGTTTAAGTTTATTTATTTATCTAGAGAGAGACAGATACAGCATGAACATGCAAGGGGCAGAGGCACAGGGAGAAGAGAGAGAATCCCAAACAGGCTCTGCACTGTCAGCACAGAGCCCGATTTGGGACTCGAACTCACAAACCCATGAGATCATGGCCTGAGCTGAAACCAAGAGCCGGACACTTTGTGGACTGAGCCCCCCAGGAGGTCCCATAATATCCATTTCTAAGCAAGTATACTAACAATCAGAGAAGGGAGCTAAGATTAATTATCAATCTAGACACCTGAAAGAACAGCAGCGGATTCATATACATTAAATATGCTTCACAACCACTCTATAAGGCAAGTAGTTACCATTTCTACCTAATAAAAGCTCCGGAGGTTGCATAAACAGTACATTACAAAGTTGAGATTCAATTATACTAGCGCTTCTCAAACTATGTTCTGTACATTTCACAATAAAATACATTTGGGGAAAGGTGAGTTAAAATAAGATAGATTTCTTTTTTTTTAAATTTTCTTTTTAACGCTTATTCATTTTTGAGAGACAGAGCATGAGTGGGGGAGGGGCAGAGATAGAGGGAGACACAGAATCCAAAGCAGGCTGGATGCCCAATGTGGGGCTGGAACCCGCGAACCACAACATCATGACCTGAGCTGCAGTTGGACGCTTAACTGACTGAGCCACCCAGGCGCCCCAAATAAGATAGATTTCTTAACCACAGGATATTTCAGATGTATAAAGACTTTCAGATATTAACACATATTTGACCTTCCAAGACAGAATCATACTTATAATCAAATCTTTCTCTGCAGAACAACGTTTCTGGAACTCTCTACCCCCATCACACTGCTAACTCCAGAATCGAAGGGACACAAGGTGCTGGCAACTCTGGAGCAGGTACTTCCAAAAGCTATAAACATCACTTAAATGGCTTGTTATTACCCACACTTTTAATTTACATTACCACAGTTTATATATTATTTAATCTAAACATCACCCACTCCATCACTGGGCTAAGTTACAGCGATCATGCAGAGTTTATCAGCACTTATCTGAATCTGATACGTCACATACTTATTTGTTTATTGTTAATCTCCTGCCAGTGAACACGGTTTTGTTTTGGCCACTGGCTCCGACAGCGGCCTGCAGGCTGAGGACAGGTAATGAATGAATGACTCATTAAACTGGTCTCTACAACATACTTTTGTTCCCAGTTCAGCTCAGTGTTCTATACGTGAAGCCTCTACTCTGGCTAACATTTACTTGAAGGTTTCCAAAACTGCCACCTTTCTTGTGTTTCCATGAGAAAGGTAGATGAAATTACCTGGAAATTCACCCTCGATAAATACCTAGAAATGCTCCATAAATTGTAACACATCCTTTAAAGTATAGGGTGAGCTCACAGAGGTGGAAGAGAAATTCCTAGGGGCCAGAAACAAAGAGAAAGCTAAACATCAGAGCTCGAAGACCCTGAGCTGCTGTGGCTTCCCCAAGGGAACAGGATACACTGGGGCTGGCATAGTACGGGTGCTTGGAATTTGTTTTTCACTTTACATTCAATAGAATACAGAGACTTAAAAATCTTTAGTTCTACAGAGAGTTTGCCAAATGTCTACATTGGCAAAACTACCATTCCAGTGAAGATACAGAAATTTTACCACGGAGGCTTGGATTTTAAAGCCACTAGAAAGGAAAAGGGCCCAGATGAGGTGGGAGGAAGAAAAAAAAGTGAATGGGCTTAGCTGGGAAAAACTAAATTCTCTCCCAGGACTTTCCAACCACAGGCCCGCCCATGCCATGTGTGAACTGAGAGACTAAATACATAAAACCGGGAATGACAAAGGTGACCCAATCAAAATACAGTTGGGATCTTTAAAATTCAACTACAAATAAGCAACTTTATGCCAAGATGTTTTCAAAAACCTAAAAGGAGATGTTAATTTTTCTTGAAAAACATGAATTAGCCAGATTCAGTAAAAATATAGAAACCCTGGGTTGCCTGGGTGGCTCAGTCGGTTAAGCATCCAACTTCGGCTCAGGTCATGATCTCTTAGTTCTTGAGTTCAAGCTCCACATCAAGCTCTGTGCTGACAGCTCGGAGCCTAGAGCCTGCTTCAGATTCTGTGTCTCCCTCTCTCTCTGCCCCTCTGTGCTGACTTTCTCTCTCTCAAAAGTAAAAAATATTAAAAAAAAATATATATATATAAACCCTGAATAGATACATAACAGTTAAGGGCGTTCAGACAACATACAGAAACTTACCCATCTGTCAAAAAAAAAAAAAAAAAAAAAAAAAAAAAAAAGACAATAAACAAACCCTATAAACAAATCAATCTTCAAGGAAGAATCTCTTTCATATATAAAACATTCCAAAGAATAAACAAAAATTCTCCCTAATTCCTTTTAAGGTCAGTGTAACTAAAACCAGCCAAAGATATGACAAAGAAAATCGCAGGCCAGCCTCACTGAAGAGTGCTAATTTTACAATCCTAAATAAAACATTAGCAATCTAGCAACACGTTAAAAAATAAGAATACCTGACCAAGTTGGCCTTATTCTAGGAACCAAAGATATTTTAACATTAGAAAAACATTGTAATTTACCACAGTAACAGATTAAAGAACACGGCTTCGTTGTCATTTGAAGAGATGCAACAAGAAAAACGCATGCAATAAACTTCAACAGTCCTTCACCAGAGAAAGTAATGAAAAGGGAAACTGCCTCGTCCCGTTAAAGGTGAAAGCTACACCCCAGAAACCAGCACCACACTTGACGGCAAAGGTGTCCAAGGCCTTGCTTTCAGGACACTCAGGGTGGCTGGAAGGAGCGACAAGAGCGGAGAACGAAGGCCACGTGAAAGAACACAGCTCTCCCCTGCGGCCAGAAGCCTTCATGCTCTAAGCAAGCTCAAACTGCAGCCTGGCTAGCCGGGCCCGGCCCTGTCGCCCTGTCCCCGCACGCCCAAGTGCCGCCCTCACGCGGCCAGTCAGGGAAGGCGGAGGCGTGTTACAACCACGGCACTGCACGTGTGTGGGAGCTGCTCACGGCCGCGTCCACCGCCACACCCACTTCCGAGAAGAATCTGGCACCACCTACAACACTGAAGATGCGCAACTCCTTCAACCCAACATGTTTGCTTCACGGTGTTCCTACGCTCAGACCAGCGCTTTTATAAACTCCTGACCTTGACCTATCTATCCAATGAAGGACGCTGGACATCAAAACCCCATACAGCGCTCACACCTCCCCAGTGAATCAGGTTTCACGAAGCAGCACTTTCCTCACTGCCTAGATGGCACTGGAAACAGTACAGCAACCAAACACCCAAATCTCGCCTGCGTGCAGCGAACTATGGTCTAGCTAGACTGCGTGTGAGGCTTTCTCGCCTCTGGTGTAACTTCTAGAGCTCCCCGCACCCCCTCACCCCGAGCCGTTCCCACGGCTAACTCCCGATGGCTCTGTCGGTTTCATCTCAGACGGCATGTCCCCCAGAAGTCTTCTCTAACTCTCCTGTGACTAAACCAAGGGCCGCTCTAACATGTCTGCAAGTATCTGCGTTTTACTGCTCTTCCAGAATGTATGGCTCTGTGCCCTAACTGCCCACCGATCCACTTCCTCATTACTGCCTCCCGGAAAGCCTCCCTGCTGAAACCTCAGCACTTAGCACAGCGCCTTGGTACAGAGTAAATGCTCAGTACAATCTGCCCAATGAATCAATGAGAACATACGGGCCACAGCCCCAAGCAGAAGCTATTACCACAACTGGCTGGCGTTCAAAGCTGTCCGTGCAAAAACAATAAAAACTAAAGGGAAAAGAGATTAGAAGCCCAGAGAAGTTTCATACCCATAGGGTTCTTCTTGTCTTTACACTTCTCTTTAAATTCAAGGATGATTTTTTTCATAAGTTCGTCAACAGCCGCGTTGGAAGGCGCACACACGAGGACACGGTTCTGTTTGATTTTGGCGTTGGAGTTCTCATCTGAGTGCCCCCTCCTCTGGCTCTACAGTTTGACACACACACACAGAACAGACAGACGGCAAGAAATATGACGAGCTCTATTACAGATTTTTCCAGTTTTCTCTACTTCCACGTACATTCCAACGTTCCCCTTTTTTAAATACCTGAAAACACATAATAGCACTTACATCTTACCTGGACATTAAAATTACAACTAAGTGTAACATTTTGTCATAGCTTCTCTGAGCCTCCCCGCACTAGCCACTTAGGCTACTCTGTACTCAATCCAACCAAAACATAGCCCGGGAATACATTCCACACAGTTCCTCTGCATTAGACGTGACCCACAGTGAAGCCAGAAGGCCACCATCCCGGCCCTTCTGGTTAGTGTCACAGAGGACACTAATCTGAGATAAGGAAGAGTTACTTGTAACTTCCTCTCCTCCTGCTAACCTCCTTCTCTGGCGAAGTTCCATGCAGTACTGAAGAGCTACACCGCCAGTGCAGGTATTGGCACGTGTCAGTTAAATAAGGGCAACGACACGGTCGGCGAACGGCACCAGCACCCTCACATACTCTACCTCTGTCAGCAGGCGGTACAGAAGGCCAACGATAGTTTTTGATTTTCCTGTTCCAGGTGGTCCATGAATCAAACAGACCTTGGCAACTGATGGGGAGTGTTTGACCATGGCATATGCAGTTTCTATCGCTTTCTTCTGGTCTTCATTGAAATCTTTCAGGTAGGCAATCTGTGCAAAGGACAGGAGAGAGAATGAGTTGCTCTTCGTGGAGTGGCATGGGAGAGGAAGATAATGGAAAACCTTCATTTGAATGTCTTGTAATCTTTATCAGACAGAAGCTTTGGTTATGATTGGGCAAGACTCCAAAGTCACCGTTAATCTAAAGAACCACTTCCAGGGCGCCTGGGTGGCTCAGTCGGTTAAGCATCCAACTTTAGCCCAGGACATGATCTCACAGCTCGTGAGCTCGAGCCCCACATCGGGCTCTGTGCTGACAGCTCACAGCCTGCAGCCTGCTTCAGATTCTGTGTCTCCCTCTCGCTCTACCCCTCTCCTGCTCGCACGTTCTGTCTCTCTCAGAAATAAACATTTTAAAAAATGAAAATAATAATAATTTAAAAATTTTAAAAAAAGAACAAAAAACCACTTTGACTACTATAAAGAAAGTTACTCAGGAGTGTCTACAGGCTTCCATCCACCTACAAGTACTGCAGCAGTATTTCTGTTTGTGAATCGTACAAAGATGATCTCGAAAAATCATTCTACACTTTCCCCCTATTTATTCTTTGGTTCTTCCCATTTTAGTTAATTCTTTCCTTACACAGTAAAAAAACATTCCAAGACTTTCTTTCCTAACTCTAGCGCTATAGTGAAAGAGCACAGATCATGGGTCAGATCGAAGTCTCAACGCCAGTTTTGCTCAAAAGCTAGGTCTCCAGACCCCTAAGCTCTCGGAGCCTCCACTGGAGCCACGCAGGACATCGGGGGTCCCCTGGAGGGCAGGGTGGGCGCACGACGCTGCACAGGCAGGGCCTAGCACACGGCGGCGGCCCTAGCACTCTGCCTTCCCCGGGCCCTCCTCCATGGTGACTTCCTGGAACCAGCACACAGCGCTTACAGGGAGAAAATACATGTTCTCGCAAAGTGGCCACACCACCTGCATACCTGCAACCATACGCGTCAATTCTCCATCCATCTTTCATGTACCGCGTAAACTCTATTAACTTAGTCCTACTTCTGAACCATAATCACCCAGCAATTAAGTAGGATGCTCACCCAGCTGAATGCTGGTCTTTGAGCACAATTTCGATTCTTTACTGTACTACGCCTTTTTTCTGAGGTAAGCTGAGTAACGTAGTGCATACTTTGCCACATTAAAGAAAATTACGCCCAAAACAATGTCACTGTGCATGCACAGCGGTACGTCTTTGTCACAACAACAGGAATATGCACAGCGGATAAAAACACGACACTCTGACATTCGGACATGCAATTTTCTGACTTTCCGTTTTTATTAAATCATCACTCACGATTCTCTCGGACGTTGTAGTTAGTAAATCTTTTGTACAGAAGTCCATGGGGTTTGGATTCAGAACAACTCTGGCCAGTTGGTTCCGTCCACTCAGCAAAGACATGGCTTTCAACTTCCTTTGTGTAGTTACCAGAGAACTGATGACAGTGCATTTCACAAGTTCGTTTAAATTGAGCATCAAATTATCTTGAGTCTGGATGGAAAGGGAACACTCAGATTTCCCATTACGCACTATTATCAAGAAAGAGAAAAAGCAATTTCAGTGACCAATGACTGATGCTGTGCAGCTACAAAGTTATTCAGAATAATGTGCTTTATAACTCATGTGTTTCATAGGATGGATTATTTAAGTCGCTGACTCACAAGCCTACTGACCGCCTCCTGAGAACCAGACAGTGATCCTGTCCTCAAGAGGCTTATTTTCTTTAAGAGGGACACAGATAACCACACAAACACGTCAGGCAGGTGTCGCTGTAGACAGGAGAGTTGGGAAGGCTTCCTGGTAAGATGGTGTCTGGGCAGCCACTTGAAATGAAGGAGTACACCACAGCCTTACATGGGGAAAGGGAGCTGCTGGCAATGAATCGGCACCCGTGAGGCCGGAGAAGCAGAGCTGGGCCTGGAGTATCTCAGGAATGGGGAGAAGCCTCACATGGCTGGAAGGAGAGGCAGGGGGACCCGGACCGCAAGAGTCAGAGAGTAAAATGGGGCTCCGTTCTAGATGGCTCCGCAGGCCACAACACTGGCTCTGGACCCACCCTGAGTGAGGCTCTGTGACGCCGGGCAAGGTGCTCGGGCTCACACGAGAAGAATCCCTCTCCCTGCAGAATGAGGGATAAAGCACCCCGCAAAAAGCACAGAAGCACGGGGCCGCCCCCGGGGCCGCCGCAGTAACCTAGGTAAAAGCTAACGGTGGCATGGCCCAGAACGTGGCAGCAGAGGTGGGGCGTGGCTTTTAGACACCTGCAAAGGAAGAATATTTGCTGATGGGCTACATGGAGGGTGTGAGAGAACGAAAGGGTCCAGGATGACTGAGGTTTCGGGCCTGAGCAACTAAAAAAAAGAGCATCTCACTCACGGAGATGGAAAAACAGAGGAGTGGAGAGGTCAAGCAGAAAATCTAGTGTTTCTTTTGGTCTTTTGTCTTAACAGGTTTGCACACGGAGATGTCAGATAGTTGGACGCTTGAGGAGTCTGAAGGAGACTATTTTAGGAATATAAATTTAGCTAATGTCACCACTTGTGAGAGTGAAAAGCTCAGATTAAGCCACGTCCCCTGCCACTGCTCCCCTCGATGCCTTCAGCAGGAAGGAGTGTGCAGGGCCCCAGCGATGATAAAAGTGTGGCACGCCGAACGCTGAGCGGTTTTTAAGACTTGATGGAAAAAGTGAGTGAAGGAAAGAAATCATGTTCTCTTCACATTAAGTGAGACTAAGAAAGCAGCAATGTTAAAAACGCCACTTGCCAGGTGACAAAGAACGTGGACGACCCTGCGGTCCAACAGTCGGAGGTTCCTCTCCCGGGCCCACCACTTAACGGTGAGAATGACCTTAGAGAAGTCACACTACATCCCCAAGCCCTCACATCCCGACAGCGGGAATACAGAATTCTGACTGCTCTGCAAGGCCTTGGGGAGATGATGAATGTGGGCAGGAGGGACAAGGCCTGGGGCCCGGCACACAGTAGGTCCTTGTTCTATCAACCTAACATTCCTTCTGCTCTGCTCCTCCCACGAGAAAAGCCCCTATGACACAAGGGATGAGAGTGATGGAAACAGCAAACCCTTCAAGGTGCCTGACAGCGACTTACATGTTTGGTCTTCTCATTGATAATTAGCCAAAAAACCAAGGCTGGAATGTGATTTAAGATATAAAAGACAGATGGTCTGCACAGTTTAATAATAATTGCAATGATATGAACGAAGGTACTGGAAAAAGAGGACATTACAAAAGAAAGCTTTTTTTTTTTTATGTTTTCTTTTTTTTTGTTTTGTTTTTTTTGAGAGAGACAGCATGAGCAGGAAAGGGACAGAATCCGAAGGAGGCTCCAGGCTCCGAGCTGTCAGCACAGAGCCCCACGTGGGGCTCAAACCCACGAACCGCGAGATCATGACCTGAGCTGAAGCCGGACGCTTAACTGACTGAGCCCCCCAGGTGTCCCCAAAAGACAGCTTTTAAACCGTAAGTCTAGAGCAGTTAAATGCTGTGCCTTTTGCAGATGAATCTAGAAAAACTAAAAAATGACTCTGAATGGCAAGTAATCAACCCAGCAAATACATGTCTGGTATGTGTGTAACAAACACGTAGCCAGTAAAGTACGTCTCAGAGCAGAATTAAAAGATGAGCTTATAGGGGTTCCTGGGTGGCTTAGTCGGTTAAGCAACCAACTTCGGCTCAGGTCATGATCTTGCGGTTTGTCGGTTCAAGCCCCGCATTGGGCTCTGTGCTGACAGCTCAGAGCCTGGAGGCTGCTTCAGATTCTGTGTCTCCCTCTCTCTCTCTGACCCTCCCTTGCTCACACTGTCTCTCTCTGTCTCTCTCTCAGAAATAAATTTTTTTTTAATTTTAAAAAATTAAAAAAAAAAGATGAGCTTATAGCTGATGGACTTCTCTGTACTGTCTCATTATTTACTTACTGACTGAAGTGCGGCGAAATTTATGAACATAACCGCAGTAATATTCGTTGAAATCCGGCATGCGATTTCCCTCTGTGTCCTCTCCATTTTCAAGAACCAAAAACACCAAATCATTTTCCTTTGGATGCAGCTGTTTAGTTAGTTCACATTCCTCAAGATGAACTATAAAACAAGAAGTCGGCATTTATTCTAACAGAATTATTTTAAATAAGATTAACTTAGAGGATATGAAGCCCTTGCACTAAGTCCCAGCAAGCGTACAGCACCAGCAAGCTGTGTACCGTGCTTCAAAATGAGAGGAGTGAGCCAGTCTGCGTGCTCAAATACTGATTATACAGTGTTATAAAGTGTTTCTTAACAACGGCTAAAAAGCCAAAATAAGTAAAACTGTAATATTCAAAAGTAGTTAACAGATTTCCTTTCCTTGTAGTTTTAGTTTTTAACCAAGAAATTTTCACTTTTGTTCATTTTCAAAATCCTAGGAGAAACTCTAAAAACCGGTCCAAGAACATGTAAGAATTTTGAGCCTATTGTTGGCATTTCAAACAAGGGGGAAAGGATTGCTGTAAACTTCCAGGGCTGGGAACACAGAGGATAAAGAAGTTCAGTACCAACCGCCAGGTCCAGCAACAATATACTGAACTAAAATATGAGGCACTGGGCAGGTAGACGGAAGCACTAAATCAAAACAAGATTTTAAAACGTGACAGGTAAGAAATACCTGTTTGAAAGCATCAGGGACGAAATACCACAGTGAAGAATTACTGCACTGAGATCCACCGCAGTCAGCCCAGTATTTCCTCTAGAAACATCTGAACTGCCTGAACTGCCTGGAGGGGCAGCAAGAGGCCAAGCGGTACCTGGAACGGCCTTGCTGGACTAAAAAGACAAAAACCGGAGTCCAGAGAATGGGGACCCTGGTAGCCTCACACGCTTCAGGTTGGGACCATGAGGGACTCAGGACCACACCCAAGGATGAAGTAGAACCAAACCCACCTTGACACGGGCTGCGGCCCGGCTTCCAAACACCTGGGGGGCCCCAGAAAATCCCAATCCCTTGAACTGCATTAAGATGACCCCCCAGTGTAGGTGCCCCCAGAAGCCTGGCAGCAGCAAAGGGAAATCCTCTCTGGAAGAAGACGGTATCGTCCTTGGCCTCAAATTATTTTTATAAGTAACTTTCCCAAGATACGGACACACACCAGAGACAGAGCACAGGGAGAGAAGCAGCATACAAACTGGTAGAATCGAGGGACAAAAAAGGACCGTCCTGGGGGTTACAGACTGAATTTCATGCAGTTTAAAACACAATTAAGGGGCGCCTGGGTGGCTCAGCTGGTTAAGTGTCCGCTCTAGACTTCGGCTCGGGTCATGATCTCAGGGTCCTGGGGTCTGAGCACTGTACGGGGTTCTGTGCTGATGGCACGGAGCCTGCTTGCGTTTGTCTCCCTCTCTCTCTACCCCTCCCCCGCCTGCACTCTCAGAGTAAACTAAAAAAAACAACAACACAAAAATACATAACAAGAGCATACAATGTGGCATGGGGATACATTAGTCGTTTAAAGGTTTTGCCTTATCAGTGGAGACACTTAAAATATCTATTAAAACTACAGACTCTGAGAAATCAAGGGTGCATGTTGTCAGTTTTAGCCCACCTGTTCTAAAACAGCAAAAGAAGTATAAATTGAGGTATAATTTCTAAATTAACAAGAAAAAATGAAAAGAAATTTTAAAATGGGGGAAAAAAGTAGAAGTATTCAACCAAGACAAAAGGTAATAAACAATATATAATTAGGTTCATTTACTTAGATTGTGTTTCTTTTCATGTTGTGTGTTTTTTTAAAATTCACCTTTAATGGTTCAAACTCTTGAATGTGTAAAAATATAAACTCCTATCATTTTTTCTTATATATTTTTTCAGATATATGTATATTGTGAATTGTCGTATCTTTGGTTGAACTAAGCTTATTATGAAAGATTCCCTTTTTGTATGTTTTTGTCTTACAGTCTAGTTTGATATTAACAGAGCTAAACAAGTCTTCTTTTAGTTGAATTTTCTCCAATCTTTTTTTCAACCTTTTCTTATGGTTACATGTTACTTGTTCATATGTACGGTGTATCATTACATCGTATTATATTATTCTTTTCTTTGAGAGCTAGAGAGCGGGTGTGTGTGCATGCGCCAGCGGGGGAGGGGGGACGCGGAGGGACAGGGGGCGCAGGAATCTTAGCAGGCCCTGCACACCAGGGCAGAGCCCGACGCCCGACAATGCGGAGCTCGATCTCAATGACCACGAGATCATGACCGGAGCTGAAATCAAGAGTCAGCCAGATGCTCCTCATATTAAATTAGTCTTGAAACACCATTTTCTTCTACAAAGATGCTAAGGCTACTTAGGCAACTGTAAGTTCAGATACGGGATAAAAGAACAGAGATGATACTGGTCCTATCAGATAGCACGTCAACTCTCAAAGACTTGCAGGGTCCTGGCTAAAGGGCTTGAACTACAAGGGACAGGAATACAAGTATGCACTTGTTCATGCATTTATGAAATTTTTTAAAAAGCACATTGGTCAATGCCAGTGCTTGCAGTGAATTAACTCATTATTTTGAAAACTGGTCAAGAATCAAGAACGTTTCTACCTTTCTTTATGAAGTATATACCACAGAGTAACCAAACACATAGGAAAATTTCTCTTTACAGAACTATTCTAGGGCACTAGAGTGGCTCAGTCGGTTGAGTGTCCGACTTCGGCTCAGGTCATGATCTCATAGTTCATGGGTTCAAGCCCCGCATCGGGCTCTGTGCTGACAGCTCACAGCCTGGAGCCTGCTTTGGATTCTGTGTCTCCCTTTCTCTCTGCCCCTCCCCTGCTCACGTGCTCTCTCTCAAAAATAAACATTAAAAAAAATAATTAAAAAAAAAACTATTCCAGCTAATAAATGAAAAAATGACCAAATAAAAATATCAGCACTTTGTACCTTTAATAAATTAATCTTGGCAGTCAGCATCAACAGCTGTAAATATTACAGAAAGAAATTAGAGAGTCACGCACCTCCTGGAAAAGGAACATGCCACCAGCCATGAAACAGTTTTGCCAAAAATAATACATCAAACTTGAATCTGATTGTGTCTGTAGATACAGGGCACGCAGACAAACATGCCAACCAACACCGGGGGCACACGGTACCAAGTGCAGACAGGAATTCTACAGGGTCAACAACGTCACTTCTTCAACAAATAAATTACGAAGTGGAAAAAAACAGGAGGAGAAAATTATAGTTAAAAAAGACATTTAAAAAAAAATTTTTTTAATGTTTTATTTATTTCTAGGAGAGAGAGAGACAGCGTGAGCAGGGGAGGGTCAGAGAGAGAGGGAGACACAGACTCTGAAACAGGCTCCAGGCTTGAGCTGTCAGCATAGAGCCCGACGCGGGGCTCAAACCCATGAACCGCGAGATCATGACCTGAGCGAAAGTCGGACGCTTAACCGACTAAGCCACCCAGGCGCCCCAAAAAAGACATTTCAACTAGTGTCAAAGTGTGGACCTAATTTGGATCTTATTTCAAGCGGGCTGAAAAAAACTCTTCTGTGAGGAAAATGGAAATGTGAATAGTGACTAACTACCTCACATTGAAGAATCACTGTTAATATTTTAGCAATAAAATGTTATTTTATTATAAATTTTTACGTCTGTATCTTTTAGAGATAACCACTGAATTTAATTACAAATGACCCGCCTCCTCCGGCAAAAATCAAAGCAAACACAGTCTACAAAACCTCTCCATGGTAAACTACAAATACGTTACTGAAAATAAGCCGAATAGTTTACATAGGAACGCAAAGGGACAAGAAGAGCTCAAGCACTCCTAAGGCCAAACAAAGTAGGAGGACTTGTTCCCTGGGGATCACAGGATCATTACCGGGGCGCCTGGGGGGCTCAGTCAGCTAAGTGTTTGACTCCTTCGCTCAGGTCACAATCCCACAGTTCATGAGATCGAGCCCCACGTTGGGCTGTGCGCTCACAGCAGAGCCTGCCTGGGATTCTCTCCCTCCCCCCGTCTCTGCCCCTCCCATGCTTGCACAGGCTCTGTCTCTCAAAATAAACAAACTTAAAAAAAAAATTATTATAAAGCTGGACAGAGTAATTAGGCAAAGTGATATGGGCAGTAGGGTAGGAAGATGGTCCAACAGAGAAGAAATGAATCCAGAAAAAAAAAAAAAATCAACGATTAAATGGACACTAGATTTATGGCAAACCCAGCACTGGAGAGCGTGAGGATGGTCTTTTCCAATAAATGACACCAGGACAACCATAGTGTCCATTTGGGGGGGAAAAAAAAGAAAGAAATTATGACCCTTACATTCTCGTTCATGCATGAAAATAAATTCCAGGCTGATAAAACAGCGAACCATCTAGAAAAGGGGTCGCAAACTTTTTCTCTGCGAGCCATATAGAGTGTCTGTTGTATTCTCACCATCTTTAATTCAAAGTTGTAAAAGCCTTACTCTAGAGCAGTACACAAACAGGATGTGTGGTCGATTTGCGACACCTTTTCTAGATGGTAAGAGAATGTACTGATGCCCTAGAGCCGGGATAGGTTTCTTAAATGAGGCACAAAACACTAACCATCAAAAAAAAAAAAAAAAAAAAATAGATGCATTTGCCAGGTTAAAGATAAAAAATTCTAGGGCTGCCTGATTGGCTTGTTCAGGGAGCATGCGACTCTTGATCTTGGGGTCGTAAGTTCGAGCCCCATGTTGGGTGTAGATATTACACACATCCATACATACATAAAAGAAACTCTTAATAAAAATAAAATGAGACTCTTAAGGACATCGGTGAGAGTCAAAATACAAGCCAAAGTGAGAGAATGGCATGTATCCAAATCATGTTAAGAACTCGTAAAAGTCAATACGAAAAAGATAACAGAAAATTAACAGGAACCTTGAATAGGCACTTCCCAAAACAGATCACTGAAGCAGCTACTAAATATATAAAAAGGTGCCAACCTCACTGATAACAAGCAGAGGACTAAATTAAACCACAAGAGGCCATCGATCGAAACACGGCAGAACGCCCAACACTAAATGGCCATCAGCACAAATGTAGTGGCGAGGGCCAGGCCCCCACACGCTGGTGGGGCACAGTGCCGTACCGCAGGCTGGGTGCCGCCTGGGCAACCTGAACACACACGGACCAGAGACTCCACAACCCACTTCCGGATATAGGACTCAGAAGAAACCCCTCACAAAAACCCGGACAGGTACATCACAGCGACACTGCTGACAAAATGCTGCGGGAGGGTTAACGCGGCATGCCTGAGGCCGCCCTCCTTAGAAAGGTCTGCTTACCAAGGCGGCCCTGAGCACCTGTGACCCTGGATATGGGGATTATCATGTGCTGACGAGAATGGCTCACTGTGCCTAAACTGTGTGCAGAAAGAGTATGATTTATGCCAAATATCTGCTTTCCTTCTTGAAGTCAGGAATGTAGTTGAGGCAGAGGGTGTCTGGGGCACGGAGTCTTCCCTACTAGGGGGGCGCACCTGGGTGCCTTAGTCCGTTAACTGCCTGACTTTGGCTCAGGTTCTGATCTCACGGTTTATGGGTTCGAGCCCCGTGTGGGGCTCTGTGCTGACAGCTCAGAGCCTGGAGCCTGCTTCAGATTCTGTGTCTCCCTCTCTCTCTGCCCCTCCGCCACTTGCACTTTGTCTCACTCTAAAATAAACAAAAATTTAAAGAAGAAAAAAATGGAGTGCCCGGGTGGCTCCGTCGGTTAAGCATCTGACTTCGGCTCAGGTCATGATCTCACGGTTCATGAGTTCGAGCCCCGCGTCAGGCTCTGTGCTGACACCCAGCTCAGGGCCTGGAGGCTGTTTCGGATTCGGTGTTTCCCTCTCTCTCTGACCCTCCCCTGCTCATGCTGTCTCTCCCAGAAATAAATAAAATGTTAAAAAAAAATTTTTTTAAAGAAAAAAAAAGAGTTTGAGTCCACATCGGGTTCTGTGCTGTCAGTGCAGAGCCTGCTTTGGATCCTCTGCCTGCCCCCCCCGCCCCTCCCCAACTTGCACTCTCCCTCTCTCTCCAAAATAAACAATAAAAACATTTTTTTTAATTAAAAAAGAAACAAACCAGTCTCCCTAGTCGGTGCCATTTCACATGCCACATGCTGTGACGATTCATTACTGGGAAAGTTAAGGACGCCCTGCGTGGCCCTACTGGGCAAGGACTGTCAGAGGCCTGATCGTGGTGCCGTCCACACTCTTCCCAGGGGCTCCCCCGCTGCTGACTCTGCTCTGCGTGCTCTCACCATAAGAGTCACAGCCTTGGGCACGAGTGTATGTTAATCCCTGAGAGTCACTCTAGTGAATCACTGAACCTGGGGATGGTCGTGGGGACCTGAGACACAGGCCAAAACTACTGAAAAAAATGTCTCACAGTAAAATAAAAAAAAAAAAAAAGAAACCAAAAACCACCAAAACACCCACAGTAAAATCATGACATATTCACATAACAAAATACTACCATAATGACGAAAACTAGTGAAGGCACACATAAAACTGATGAATTTTACAGACACGTTAAAGAAGCCAGATTACGAGTAGATACTATGTGGTTCTATCACACAATCAAAATAAATGCCAGATAAATTTGCAATTTAAATATTAAAAACATAAAACTACAGGAAAATATGGAGTATTTATCCAGTTTCTTTTTTTCTTTTTAATTTATTTCTGAGAGAGAGAGAGAGAGAGATAGAGAGCGAGCGAGCAGGGGAGAGTCAGAGAGAGAGGGAGACACAGAATCTGAAGTGGGCTCCAGGCTCTCTGAGCTAGCTGTCAGCACAGAGGCCGACGCGGGCCTCGAACCCACGAAGTGTGAGGTCATGACCTGAACCGAAGTTGGACGCTCAACCGACTGAGCCACCCAGGCGCCCCTATCCAGTTTCTAAGACCAAAGTCAGAACCATTTATAAATAAATAGGATAGTTCTGAATACATGTAGAAGTTATCTATGCCTCAAAAACTGCATGTGAAATTGAACCACAAATAAAAAAACTGAAAAGAGCAAGTCATAAGAAGGCCTGCAAATTAAGAAGAAAACCACATCCCTGATAGCAACCAGGACAAGGGCGCCATGCGCCCCCTCAGACAATGCAAATGATCAGAAAAGATTTGGGAACAAACCCTATGACCTCAAATGAGATACATTTTTCATACATAAAACTGGGGGGAAAATGCTTAAACTGGCAAAATGAGGGAGATGCCCACCTTTCCATCTCCATGGTAGAAGTCAAAATGCTACTCCTTTCTAGGCAGAGGCCAAGTCTTAACATGTGCAACTGTGCTGACCTGGCAAAGAGACTCACCCTGAGTGCCTGCGACACTGAGCAACTACAAACAACACGCGTGTCCAACCAGAAGTGACTGGCTGCACGGGTGTGTGGGGCACACTTACATCGGAGTAACTACAAACATGAAACACCCTGGTATTTAACAACTCTGAAAAGAGTTACAACGTATTAAATAAAATGACATCAGAAGCAAGCTCCATGAAGGCAGGAATCTCAGGGTTTCTTCACAGCTACACACATAGCATCTAAAATCCTATCCTATGAGGTGCTATAAAGTCAATAAATATCTGCTGAATGAATGAAAAATGTCTTGAAACAGGTAGAACGACCCTACTTCATACACACATACACAAGTCACACAGGTGAGCAAATGGTCTGGCAGGAAGCTGTGTACCAGTAGTTTCACGGGGGTCTGAGTGATGGGGGCCGGTGGTGTTTCTTGTTCTGCTGGCTAATAGTACTTCAGTGTCCTACAAGGAACACAGAGGTACCTCTCCCCCCAAATATACCTAACACATGCTTTTTATCTGAAGTGAATCTATGGAGTAGGATGGACGAGGGATGAGGGATGGAGGCAGAAAGACAACTTACACTTTTTTTTTAAATTTTTTTTTTAATGTTTTTTATTTATTTCTAAGAGAGAGAGAGACAGCGTAAGCAGGGGAGGGTCAGAGAGAGAGGGAGTCACAGACTGAAGCAGGCTCCAGGCTCTGAGCTGGCAGTCAGCACAGAGCCCGACGCGGGGCGCGAACCCACGAACCGCGAGATCATGACCTAAGCGAAAGTCGGACGCCCAACCGACTAAGCCACCCAGGCGCCCCGACAACTTACACTTTTTAAAAAAGAGTTCTGAGTGTTTGGTTGGCTTATAACAACACATAAATGTGATATGTGTTCCAGACCGACATGAAATGAGCAGACAGCGGGAAGATGTGCTCCGAGTCTGTACAC
>NW_027530625.1:8321494-8324674 GCF_008692635.1 Crocuta crocuta
CCCCCGTCAAGCCCCCTTCGCTCACCCTCTCTTCCGTGTCCAGCTCGCATGCTGGCCTGTGCAATCCTAATTACAGAATGGTTAAAACCATGCACTGTCCCAGCAGTTACGCTCATTAATGAAGCCTTTAAACATAAACTTCTTTGTAAGAAGTTACAAACTCAACTTAGAAAACCTATGTCCCCAGAAAATTCAAATGACAATGAGGTTTCCTTAAATAGAAAGCTCCAATTATTATACATTCCAAGTTGCAGAAGAAAGAACTTACCCACAAACTCCCAGTATTTTTTATAATCAGCAGGAAATTTTCGTAAGTGCAGCTGATAGAACTTGTCTTTGTTCGGAGAGCTCATCCACTCCTGCGCCACCTACACATGGCAAAAAAGCACATTAAGAAAGCAAAGACATTCTGGAAAGTCAAGGCTAAACAGCCCAATTTTCCCAAACAACAAGCAACAGGGAAATCTGGAACCTAAAATCCCAAGTGACAGAAACATGAAACATTAACGTGTGACTTCCGGTTTCTAGATCGACACATAAGAACTCGGAAGTCACCGCTTCACCCTAACGAGGAAAAGCAAGCTGAAAACTCAATAGCCCTTCACCATCATCACAAATGGTGGGGGCACCAACCTCAATGCCAGGAGAGGAGACCCTGACCTGGAGCCGACAGGCTGCTCGGGGCTCAGCGTGCACAACTCAGTGACAATGACCCGAGGGGCGCCCGGTCCTAAGGGGCCCCCCGCGCTTCCAGGCACTCACGGTGCGTACCAGAGAGAATCCCTCCTGCTCCCAGCATAGGGAGGGGGAAAGAAACCACTTCGAAATATAGTAGAACATTCTGACCTTGAAAAGGCTCGATCTTAGAGAAACTCTTTTATTACCAGAGCTGAACCACTCAGAAACGTTTGAGGGAAGAGGAACAACCAAACCGCGGCCCACCCCGGCCGCCCTGCCCAGCCCGAGGGAGCGGACGGAACCGGGCGGCATGCGCGCTTCACAGAACAGAGGCGAAAGCTCACTAAAAGCCTGAGAGGTTCTCCTAGGGTTACAGGAAGACCTCCCTCCTCCAGAACTTTCCACCGCACTACTCAAGCGCCCACTTACTGTTGGCGGCTCCCCTCACGCAGCACATCATGTCCACCCTACAACCAAAAGTACACGGCATACTCACTGGCCACAAACAGTCTGAAGAGACTGAGTGAGCGCCAGAGGCAGATACGGCAGAAGTGTTGGAACTACCAGACCAGGAATTTAAAAAAAAACAAAAAACCCTATAATTACTCTGCTAAGAGTTTACTGGGAAAAGGGGAGCATGCAACAATAGATCATGTAAATTCTAAGAATCAAAAAGAACCGAGAGATCAGAAACACTGATGGAACGAAGGATGGCTCAGTGGGAGACTGGACACGGCTGAGGAAGAAATCGCTGGGCTCCAGGATCCAGCAACAGAACCTACCAACGCTGAAGGCCGAGGGGAACAAGACGAGGGGCAAAGAACCCACGGGTTACAGGGACTCAATGCAGGCCTATACTTTCTATGCACAAACGGGGCGAGCGGGAGAGGACGGACCAGCAGCGAGACCGCAAGCGATCGTGGCTGGGTCTCCCCAAATTAACGTCTGACACCAAATCACAGATCCAGGAAGTCCGAGAAGAGCAAGCAGAATAAATCCCCAGAACTATACCCAGGCATATCATACTCGTATGTCAGGAATCTCGAATAGCGAAAAAAGGGAAAAAATCATGAAAGGAGTCAATGGGAAAAGACGCCTTACCTACAGAGGAGAAAAGGGAAGAATGACATCCAACTTCTCAGAAACCATGCAAACAAGAATATGGAGCAAAATATTTAAACTGGAGATAATCCCATCAATCTGAATGCTACAAAACTAGCGCAAAAAACAACAAGCAAACAAACTCTGGTCTCCTCCAGGTCCTCACTGGTTTCCCACCTTCCCGAGCTGCTTTCTGGGATCCTAGCCGCAGTAGCCACCATCGCCTACAACCACTACCCCGTCAAGTGCCGCTGTGTGTCTTCTGAGATTACACTACTGCGGCCGTGCACGTTCATGGTCAATCACACGCTCCCGGGTTGCTGTTCCTTTTATGAGCATCCACTGTCCTTGTGTTTTCGAACTCTCGTCCTATCACATTTTGTTTGATTGTAAAACTACAATTCTGGGGGTGCCCACTCAGTAGCTCAGTCAGTTAAGCCTCTGACTCTTGTTTTCGGCTCAGGTCATGATCCCAGGGTTATGGGATCAAGCCCTGTGTCCAGCTCCGTGCTGAGCCTGGAGCCTACTTAAGATTCTCTCTCTCTCTGTCTCTCTCTCCCCCCACCCCTTTACCTTATCTCCCCAGCTTGTGCTGCTAAATATGTATATAGCAATTCTGCTTTTCTTTGGTTCCTGTTTCTGTTATTATCTTTTTCCACTCTTAAATCATCAACTTTTCTGGCTCTTTTTACATATACCTCTGGCAGACAATAATTATTATTACTGGAACTTGCCCCTTTAACACATTCCAAAGGTCCTGCTCTGTTAAGGCATAGCTTTGCCTTCTTATACTCTTCTGGTACGTTAAGAACCCTCTTGACCCAAACCCTTAATTAAATCCTTCCCTATTTCTGAGAAATTTTCAGTTTTATTAACTCAGTTCATTTTTTCCCTCCTGAGATCCTTATTACAATGTATACTACTATTTATACCCAATCTTGTGCTTCTTCCTATTTCCTACTTCTACCCTTTCCTGATTCACGTTGTAGATATTTACTACTCATACCACTTACTGAGTTCTTTCTTTCAAACTCTCTCTCTTGTCCCCACTGTCTTTTGTTTGCGGTTATGGTTTCTCCCTCCGGCTTCACGTTTCTTTCCTGTTCTCTCCTATTCTCTCTGATGATACTTAATATGCTTGTGATTAAAATCTTCTGTCTGGTCTGCAAATTTCACTTTATCTTCTCTATATTTTTCAGCTACTTTTCTATGATAGAGACTGCACTCCAGGGAGACTCATTTCCTCTCCTGAATTTGTACCCCCCACGGATACGAGTCACACCATCTGGAAAGGTGCGCCCAGGGGACCTGGCACAGGATCCCAGCACCACTCCAGCTTTGGTGCCTCTGCTAACAGATGGGGTGATGGGGAAGGGCGGGGGGGGGGGGCAGGGACTCCGG
>NW_027530625.1:8325085-8359205 GCF_008692635.1 Crocuta crocuta
GCGGTTTAGCATTATAATCTGTAAACCTACCCCAGAACTTATTTTTCAAATTCTGACACCTTGGTTATAATAAACCAGCCCCAGGGACAGGCGCTCTCAAGAACGGAGGAATTCAAGGAGTCCCACTGTTCGCCATGCCTCCCTCGGGCACACGCACAAAAGCAGGAAGCTGGCCCGAGTTAGCGACAACTCTTCCCGACCTGCGCCACAAGGGAACATCAGGGCAGCGAGGGCAGCGCTCCAGCCCAGGGCGACGAGAGCAAGGAAGAAGGGCAAACTAAAAACATCCACCCGACTTCCCATCTGTGGCAGTTCTTCCAGTCCGGTCTCTCGTTTCCTTCGCACCCCGAGACCCAAATCATGTCCTACTGCTCCACGGCTTTCTCACAACACACCTTCACTTGACACATTCAACGACACCCCTGTGGCTTCTGCAGTGTCGCTTCCAGAAGGGAGAACCATGGGCCCAAACTCATATGATGTCCAGGAAACAGTATCGCAACCTAACCAGATGCTTAAATCCAAAGCCTCCGCATCCTCCTTCCTTTCCCTTGATGCCCGCATCCATCAGTACATCTTGTGGGTACTATCACTAAACGTACCCCCAATGGATTCACTTCTCTTTACTTCCAGAGCCACCGCCCTAATCAAACCACCACCGGCTTTCTCCCAGGCTGTGGTAATAGCCCCATAGGTCTACTGCGTCTATGCTTGCTTTTCTAGATTATTCTCCACCGAGCAACCAACAATATGTTAAAAAAAAAAAAAAAAAAGTAATCTACTGCACGTTACTCCTCCTCAGACTAACACCAACCAAATAAAAACCTGCCAGTGCTATGAGACTGAAGTCTCAACCTGCAGCATACGGGGCTATACCTTGTCTGGCTCTTGCTTATTCCTCCACACTGACCACATTTCCCTCTGCCCCAGCTGTCACCGCAGCCGCCCCAGCCTGGTCTCTTCTGCTCAGACGTGCTCAGTTAGTTCCTATCTCAGAGGATCACGCCCTGACAGTCCTCCGCCCTGCACACAGTGCTCCCTCTAGCTCTCAGCCAGCTCTCAAGAGCAGCCTCCCAATGCCACTCATCCCATCAGCCTGTTTTGCTTCCTTGCAGGACTGAGATGAGCTAAAGAAACGAAGCAATCTCCCTACGGGGGACTTAGGGCCCAATCATCAGAGCTAGCCCCTAAGAAGAGCCCTTACGTCCTAGCTGCTCCCTGTCCACATGGCCTGCAATGAGCCTGGTGACAGGCTGCAGGAGGGCTGCAGGCAAAGAGCAAGTATAAATCCTAAGGTAAAAGAGCATTTGCCATAACGGACCAAAAACCAGGGCCCTGGCAAAATAGCACACATTTACCCAATACTTTTATGTATTAAATGCAAGGATTAAAAGGCAGAGGTTTTCTACCAGGCACATCAGTATATAAAAGACTCATATTTCTAAAAGCTGAATTTGCTCTCATTGGTCTTTTGCATGAAGGTGTAATTTACGTAATGTCATTACATTTCACCCACAGAAGACACAGTAACTACTCATGCTTTATACGCTAGGATAGCAACCAGATTTTTGTAAAAAGAGCTGAGCATCTGACAAACAGTATGAAGTCAAATTACATCAGGACGAGGCTGATCAGCCTTGGTCTAGGGCCATGTTTGATGCCACAGCCTGTGGCTCATTAGTATAAAAATCAGAAGGTAATCAAGAAACCTTAATAATACCACTAATAACTGCTGGCCTGTATAAACCAGAAATGCTAAAACAATGTTGTGTATACTGTACAGTTTAAACAAACAAACAAAAAAAAGATGAAATTTCAAATAAAACTGAGAGATTTCCTTCCAGTCCTCTTGAACCTCCACCAAATCACCAGAGAAATGTTTTAAAAACAGGATGAGTTCATTGGGACAAATGGAAAAGACAAATGTACCAAAATGCTGGAGGCTGGAAAGCAGCTGGATTCATGGCCGCTAACCCAGCAAGTCCAAAGGGCTGAGCTGCAATCGATAAGCAATCTGATGGACATCTCTAGAAGGTGCTGAAGGGAGACTGCCCCTCCCTGCTACCCGAAAAATACTACACAGGTTCAGTCTCTGGAGGGGGTAAGACAGGCTTCAGCCTTGGGACATCAGGCACACTGGGAATACTGGCAAAGTGGGAAATTCACCAAATGTTTGTATGCTGAATGCTGGAACCCTTCCTTCTGTCCCCACCCCCTACCCCCATCCCACAGTCAGCTCCCAGCTAGGCCTACACTGTCCAGGCAAACTATGTGAAGACTCTTCTTTGGGAAATCTGATCTCACTAAGAGAAATAAACAAAAAAACAAAAAAATGAAAGACACTGACATAAAAGTGGGGATGGGGCTTCACAACAAAATGCCAAAACACCAACGGTTAACTAGCCTACCCTTTCACTTAAAGCTTTTTAAAAAAAAATTTTTTTTAAGTTTATTCGTTTTAGAGAGAGAGCAGATGCAAGTTAACGGGGGAGGGACAGAGAAAGAGGGAGAGGGAGAAGGAGAGAGAGAGAGGGAGAGGGAAAGAGAGAATGAGAATCCCAAGCAGGCTCCACATGGTCAGCATGGAGCCCGACACGAGGTTCAAACCCACAGACCCAGTGAGATCGTAACCAGAGCTGAAACCAAGAGTTAGACAGATGCTCAACCGAATGAAGCACCCAGGCGCCCCATTTAGAGCTTCTTTCTAATCTCACAGCCAACAAAATATGGACTTATAACTACGCCTGAGCACATAATCTTAACATAAAGAATGAAACTAATGTTGCGTTTCACCATGTTACGGTGTCCTTCAGATCACATGGACTTCCACAGTGCAATAATAAAAAGGGCCACTTTAGCAAAATATTTGAGTTTCAGGTTTTCCTAAAACCTCTTATAGCCAGTCAATAATTTATCCATCTTTTATAGGGATAAAGTGAGATGTATTTCGAACAATATAAAATTCACTATTGTAAAGTGTACCCGTTCAGTGGTTTTTTAGTATATTCGCTATGTTGTAGAACTTACCACCATGATTTTTTTAATGTTTTTTATTTATTTCTAGGAGAGAGAGAGAGAGAGAGAGAGAAGACAGCATGAGCAGGGGAGGGTCAGAGAGAGAGGGAGATACAGACTCTGAAACAGGCTCTAGGCTCTGAGCTGGCAGTCAGCACAGAACCCGATGCGGGGCTCGAACCCACGAACCGCGAGATCATGACCTAAGCGAAAGTCGGACGCTTAACCGACTAAGCCACCCAGGCGCCCCGAACTTACCACGATTTAATCCCAAACCATTTGCATCATCTGAAAACAAATGCTATACCTATTCAGTCTCTATTTCCCCCTCCACCCATCCCCTGGTAACCAAGAATCCACTTTCTGTCTCTGTGCATTTACCTATTCTGGACATTTCACATAAATGGAATCACATAATATGTGGCCCTCTATACCCGACTTCTTTTCCTTACTATATATTTTCTTTTGCATTTTTCTTTACTTTTTAAAAGCCTATTTATTTTGAGGGGGAGGACGGAGGGAGGGAGACAGGGAAGCAGGCGCAGGGAGGGGCAGAGAGAGGGAAAGAAAATCCCAAGCAGGCTCCACACTCACAGTGCAGAGCCCGACATGGGGCTTGATCCCATGAACCACGAGATCATGACCTGAGCCAAAATCAAGAGTTGGATGCTCAACCAACTGAGCCGTCCAGGTGCCCCTCTTTTTTTATTTTTAATTGAGGTATACCTGACATATATTAGTTTCAGGTGTTGGCATATCTTATATATTATATAATAATATCATATACCATTATATACAATAGTTTTTTCAAGGTTCAGCAACGATCATGTGAAAGTAGCACAAAAAGGCTCATTCCTTTTTACAGCTGAGTATTTCACCAAATGGAAAGAACGCATTTTGCTTATCCATTAGCTGATGGATATCCAGGTCATTTTCCCTTTTTAGCTGCTATGAATACTGCTATCTGCTTTTCAGTGTCCAGTTCTTAAATGGGAGTATCACACCAAAAATCAACAGATATATGAAGAAAAGAACTTTTATAAAAGGTCTACATACACTAAATTGATAAGGCAAGGGGTGGGTGGGTGGCTCAGTCGGTTGAGAGTCTGACTCTTGGTTTCAGCTCAGGTCACAATCTTATGTTTCTTCAGTTGGAGCCCCGCATCAGGCTCTGTGCTAACAGCCCAGAGTCTGCTTGGGTTTCTCGCTCTCTCCCTCTCTCTCTGTCCCTCCCCAACTCACTCTGTCAAAATAAATAAGTTTTTTTTAATTAAAAAATAAAATAAATACACACACACACACACACACAAACCCTGGGGAAACAGGGGCTATGCAGAGAGGAGAACTTTTAACTAACTACTTTAGACAGTTAAAAAAAAAAAAAAGCCATGCCCATGAAAACAAAAAAATAGGACCCTATAAAATGGAATACTCAGAGAACGAGAGTTCCGTGAAACTAAAAATACACTAAAATTTTTTTCAATAGACTTGGAAGGTGAGAAGGCCTCCAATAAAGTAGAAAGAGAATAAAAAAGAAAAAAGTTAAATGAAAAAAAATAACAGAATTTTAAGACTTGCAAGTTTTCAAAACTTTATCATCCACACGTCCTTTCCTCAGGATGATGAAAGGCTGTGACTTGCTCAAATGAGAGAGTAAATGACAACGTTTGTCCAACGTTGTCTAAGAAAGACAATGAGGGGCACAGGAGACAGAGATCCAACGCAGGAAAGAAGGAAATGCAAGTCCTGGGATAAGGATGGTAACTCCACAATAACCATCATAAACCAAGAATATGAAACTTATAGACCATGACATGTCTCTGATCATGATAGATTTAAACATCCATAAGTCTGAAGCTATTTGATAGTAGGCATAAAGAAAATGAAATAATAATTCCAGAAAAAAACAAGAATCATGAAGAAAAGGAAAAGTAGTTACAGCATACTACATAACCTAGCTGTGCGAGCCTTTTATGAAGTCAAAACAACAAATACTGACCTAAAATTTATAAGACAACTCTATAGTGAGGACTGAGGGAACAGGAAAGGTGTGTGTAAATGAAGGGCTGGAAGAAAGGGTACTTTCCGTAGCAAAAGATGCCTAAAACTGAAAAATTAAGTCACAAGAATGGCATGTTATTTAGAAATATGGAAGCAAATTATCAAAAGGATCCATTAAGAACAAAATACAGTTACTCAAGGGGTGAGGTGTGCTTGGCATTTTTTATAATGGACTTAAGTGTTTGACCATTTTAAACTTTGTGCATGCATAAAAGAACTTGTGCCCATTCTGTTTTGAAAAGGCTAGTAATATAGGGGCGCCTGGGTGGCTTAGTTGGTTAAGCTTCCGACTTTCGCTTAGGTCATGATCTCACGGTTCATGGGTTCGAGCCCCGCGTCGGGCTCTGTGCTGACTGCCAGCTCAGAGCCTGGAGCCTGTTTCAGAGTCTGTCACTCCCTCTCTCTCTGACCCTCCCCNCTTCACAACAAAATGCCAAAACACCAACGGTTAACTAGCCTACCCTTTCACTTAAAGCTTTTTAAAAAAAAATTTTTTTTAAGTTTATTCGTTTTAGAGAGAGAGCAGATGCAAGTTAACGGGGGAGGGACAGAGAAAGAGGGAGAGGGAGAAGGAGAGAGAGAGAGGGAGAGGGAAAGAGAGAATGAGAATCCCAAGCAGGCTCCACATGGTCAGCATGGAGCCCGACACGAGGTTCAAACCCACAGACCCAGTGAGATCGTAACCAGAGCTGAAACCAAGAGTTAGACAGATGCTCAACCGAATGAAGCACCCAGGCGCCCCATTTAGAGCTTCTTTCTAATCTCACAGCCAACAAAATATGGACTTATAACTACGCCTGAGCACATAATCTTAACATAAAGAATGAAACTAATGTTGCGTTTCACCATGTTACGGTGTCCTTCAGATCACATGGACTTCCACAGTGCAATAATAAAAAGGGCCACTTTAGCAAAATATTTGAGTTTCAGGTTTTCCTAAAACCTCTTATAGCCAGTCAATAATTTATCCATCTTTTATAGGGATAAAGTGAGATGTATTTCGAACAATATAAAATTCACTATTGTAAAGTGTACCCGTTCAGTGGTTTTTTAGTATATTCGCTATGTTGTAGAACTTACCACCATGATTTTTTTAATGTTTTTTATTTATTTCTAGGAGAGAGAGAGAGAGAGAGAGAGAAGACAGCATGAGCAGGGGAGGGTCAGAGAGAGAGGGAGATACAGACTCTGAAACAGGCTCTAGGCTCTGAGCTGGCAGTCAGCACAGAACCCGATGCGGGGCTCGAACCCACGAACCGCGAGATCATGACCTAAGCGAAAGTCGGACGCTTAACCGACTAAGCCACCCAGGCGCCCCGAACTTACCACGATTTAATCCCAAACCATTTGCATCATCTGAAAACAAATGCTATACCTATTCAGTCTCTATTTCCCCCTCCACCCATCCCCTGGTAACCAAGAATCCACTTTCTGTCTCTGTGCATTTACCTATTCTGGACATTTCACATAAATGGAATCACATAATATGTGGCCCTCTATACCCGACTTCTTTTCCTTACTATATATTTTCTTTTGCATTTTTCTTTACTTTTTAAAAGCCTATTTATTTTGAGGGGGAGGACGGAGGGAGGGAGACAGGGAAGCAGGCGCAGGGAGGGGCAGAGAGAGGGAAAGAAAATCCCAAGCAGGCTCCACACTCACAGTGCAGAGCCCGACATGGGGCTTGATCCCATGAACCACGAGATCATGACCTGAGCCAAAATCAAGAGTTGGATGCTCAACCAACTGAGCCGTCCAGGTGCCCCTCTTTTTTTATTTTTAATTGAGGTATACCTGACATATATTAGTTTCAGGTGTTGGCATATCTTATATATTATATAATAATATCATATACCATTATATACAATAGTTTTTTCAAGGTTCAGCAACGATCATGTGAAAGTAGCACAAAAAGGCTCATTCCTTTTTACAGCTGAGTATTTCACCAAATGGAAAGAACGCATTTTGCTTATCCATTAGCTGATGGATATCCAGGTCATTTTCCCTTTTTAGCTGCTATGAATACTGCTATCTGCTTTTCAGTGTCCAGTTCTTAAATGGGAGTATCACACCAAAAATCAACAGATATATGAAGAAAAGAACTTTTATAAAAGGTCTACATACACTAAATTGATAAGGCAAGGGGTGGGTGGGTGGCTCAGTCGGTTGAGAGTCTGACTCTTGGTTTCAGCTCAGGTCACAATCTTATGTTTCTTCAGTTGGAGCCCCGCATCAGGCTCTGTGCTAACAGCCCAGAGTCTGCTTGGGTTTCTCGCTCTCTCCCTCTCTCTCTGTCCCTCCCCAACTCACTCTGTCAAAATAAATAAGTTTTTTTTAATTAAAAAATAAAATAAATACACACACACACACACACACAAACCCTGGGGAAACAGGGGCTATGCAGAGAGGAGAACTTTTAACTAACTACTTTAGACAGTTAAAAAAAAAAAAAAGCCATGCCCATGAAAACAAAAAAATAGGACCCTATAAAATGGAATACTCAGAGAACGAGAGTTCCGTGAAACTAAAAATACACTAAAATTTTTTTCAATAGACTTGGAAGGTGAGAAGGCCTCCAATAAAGTAGAAAGAGAATAAAAAAGAAAAAAGTTAAATGAAAAAAAATAACAGAATTTTAAGACTTGCAAGTTTTCAAAACTTTATCATCCACACGTCCTTTCCTCAGGATGATGAAAGGCTGTGACTTGCTCAAATGAGAGAGTAAATGACAACGTTTGTCCAACGTTGTCTAAGAAAGACAATGAGGGGCACAGGAGACAGAGATCCAACGCAGGAAAGAAGGAAATGCAAGTCCTGGGATAAGGATGGTAACTCCACAATAACCATCATAAACCAAGAATATGAAACTTATAGACCATGACATGTCTCTGATCATGATAGATTTAAACATCCATAAGTCTGAAGCTATTTGATAGTAGGCATAAAGAAAATGAAATAATAATTCCAGAAAAAAACAAGAATCATGAAGAAAAGGAAAAGTAGTTACAGCATACTACATAACCTAGCTGTGCGAGCCTTTTATGAAGTCAAAACAACAAATACTGACCTAAAATTTATAAGACAACTCTATAGTGAGGACTGAGGGAACAGGAAAGGTGTGTGTAAATGAAGGGCTGGAAGAAAGGGTACTTTCCGTAGCAAAAGATGCCTAAAACTGAAAAATTAAGTCACAAGAATGGCATGTTATTTAGAAATATGGAAGCAAATTATCAAAAGGATCCATTAAGAACAAAATACAGTTACTCAAGGGGTGAGGTGTGCTTGGCATTTTTTATAATGGACTTAAGTGTTTGACCATTTTAAACTTTGTGCATGCATAAAAGAACTTGTGCCCATTCTGTTTTGAAAAGGCTAGTAATATAGGGGCGCCTGGGTGGCTTAGTTGGTTAAGCTTCCGACTTTCGCTTAGGTCATGATCTCACGGTTCATGGGTTCGAGCCCCGCGTCGGGCTCTGTGCTGACTGCCAGCTCAGAGCCTGGAGCCTGTTTCAGAGTCTGTCACTCCCTCTCTCTCTGACCCTCCCCTACTCATGCTGTCTCTCTCCTAGAAATAAATAAAACATTTAAAAAAAAAAAAAGAAAAGGCTAGGAATATAAAAATGTTCTGAAAAGAAGAAACCTTATGAAAGAATATATAATTACCTCTTTACTCATAAAAAAATAAAAAATATATGTCTGTACTAAATTTAAAGGCTGTGAATGGCTTCTAAGTGAATTAGTGTTTTCCAGCAAGAATGAAGATTAAAGAAAAAAAAAGCTTCAAAATGATAAAACTTATTTTCCCCAGCTTATTTAACCACATACACTGTTCACCTAGCTAAAAAAATTCTTCTATGGGAAGAAATCTATCTATCTATCTATTTATTGAGACAGACAGACAGCATGAGCAGGGGAGGGTCAGAGAGAGAGGAAGACACAGAATCTGAAACAGGCTCCAGGCTCTGAGCTGTAAGCNTGCCCATTCTGTTTTGAAAAGGCTAGTAATATAGGGGCGCCTGGGTGGCTTAGTTGGTTAAGCTTCCGACTTTCGCTTAGGTCATGATCTCACGGTTCATGGGTTCGAGCCCCGCGTCGGGCTCTGAGCTGTAAGCACAGAGCCCGATACAGGGCTTGAACCCACGAACCATGAAATTATGACCTGAGCCGAAGCCAGACGCTTAACCGACTAAGCCACCCGGGCGCCCCGTGAAGAAAATAATTCTAATACTAACTCAATATTTCACTTTGCTGTTATGGGGAAATATTTTTTTTTAATTTTTTAAAATATTTTATTTCTAAGAGAGAGAGAGAGAGAGAGAAGAGAGAGACAGCGTGAGCAGGGGAGGGTCAGAGAGAGAGGGAGTGACAGACTCTGAAACAGGCTCCAGGCTCTGAGCTGGCAGTCAGCACAGAGCCCGACGCGGGGCTCGAACCCACGAACTGCGAGATCATGACCTAAGCGAAAGTCAGACGCTTAACCGACTAAGCCACCCAGGCGCCCCTGTTATGGGGAAATATTAAAGATCCTTGGTCGATTAGTTGCTTCTAATGCTTCTGAAATACTAGTAAAATGAGTCTTAAAACAATGGCTAAAATCGGAGGCATAAGTTGATAGAAAAGTACATTCTAAGGATATGCGGATTCAAGCTTTATAACAAACACTAACAATTTCCTCGATGATCTTATGCAGAGGACATGCCCCTCTGTGCAACCCTTTTCCTTTTCCTCCAACACAGTAAGCTGGGTCTCACCTCCGTGTCCTCCCTCACTCTGCCTGGCACACCCCCCCCCACGGCAGGTTCCTTCTACTCAATCTGGTCTCAGTGTCAATACCACTGCTCACCAAGGCTGGCTGACCTTTCCGCCAAAAGTGCCCATCTACCCTTTGTGCTAGATTGCTCACTAGCGCCCTTCTCCTGCTGTGAAACGATCACATCCAGACTGCAGAGGAGACGCCCTATCTGCCACATTCACCACTTTACACCCCCCGCCCCAGGCCTGTAATAGAACTTGGGACATTATCAGGCACCCAAATATGCTGCAGGTGAAGGAATACACAAATGTTTACCTCCGTGTTCTTGGTTTTGTTTTTAAGAGTCTTAATACACTCTCCGTTGTTTTTTTTTTAACGTAACTTGAAAGAGTAAAACTCTAATTAGCAACCCCCTAACCTGCTTTGAAAAGACCAAAAGCATCTTTCAAAATGCAGTTGGGATGCTCCCACTAAAGAATTAGTAGCCATTTTTCTGAGGTCTAAATCGAACCGGAATCTCGTATTTTATTGGGCAATCCTAGTTGGGGGGAGTGAGGAAGACGGAACAACCAGAACGGGCTGCGCTGAGTGAGGCAGAGCAGGCAGCTAAAGGGAGAGAGCAGCTCCAGGATGAGGAAGAAACCCGGAAGACAGGTACAGAACAAGAAAAACGGGATCTACTGCTTCGTGCTGTCCAATCTAATTCACCCTGTGCCATCTCAGTAAAACTTCAGTAAAGGTATATAGAACTTTAAAAATAAAGGCAGAACAGAGACTATCTCCCCTGAGAAGGCTTCCCTTATCTCTGTATCAAAAAACACTTACTCCCAGGCTACCTTTGGAGTTGGCTCATTAGCACTCCGATTGGTGTCTGTAAGCTCCAGAAGGGCAGAGATTAAGAAAGTGCTTCCCTCTGTATCATCAGCATCTAGAACAGTGTCTGGCACAAAGAGCCATTCAACATTATAATCTAAGAGCTACATCTAAATCAAAGTGAGATCAGTTATTTTAATTGTACTCTACTACCGAAATAAAAAAAGCGCAGCAACTTCAAAGCTTGGGGAGGTATACAATCAAAACATACTTACCGTTTCAAAAGTATTCAATACCACCAAAGGGAAAAAAACATTAAAATAATCTCCACAGTCTTGAAATCTGACAGGCACCGGTCTTGAGATGGACTGACAAAGGCTTGTGGGGGGCCCGCACTGATCGAAGTTCACAAACATTTCGTACTTCCACTTTAAGACCTCTTTAACAAAGGTGTCAGAGATGGACTGCGAGGACAGGACAATGTTTACTGCAGAGGAAGCCGAAAAAGATTTGCTTTCGCCAAACAGAAATTTGTAACCTTGCCTGTTGGAATTATTCGGAGTCTGAGGACGAAGAACATTGGACAAACTCTTCAGTTCACCCACTGGCTTTGGAGACAACGGAGAGGTTGGCTGTGGAGCTTTCGAAGCAGACGTCACCCCGTTGGACTTACGTTTTAGGGACGGCGGCAGTGCAGAGGTACTTTCCAAAGACTTGGAAAGATTAGCAATTCGTGAAGTACTTCTTGAGCTAAACACCTTAGTAGTGGAAGGTCTCTTAGACGCGGAGAGGGGCAAGCCCGGTTTACGAAACACATCTTCATCCGCTGCTTTAGCTTCACAGTGTTTCGAGCAGTATTCACCCTGGTTTTGTGGGGTTTCGACACAATCCTTGTACTTACACTTTGTGCCACTCCAAGATTCTTCCTTCGGAGCTGTATCTTTCCCCTGACCTATCTCAATAAGCTTCTCACTACTGTTCGCCATTTGTGAACATAAATCCATATCTTCAGGGTCACGCTGTGTTAGAAATAGATTCTCATCCTCCGAGTCACTGTTGGATTCACGCTTTCTCTCTTTCAAAGTGGTCAACTCTACATGATGTGCTGCTAGGTCACCTCCGCCTAAAGGGTCAGCTGACGTAGAGGCAATGACTTCATCTGTTGGTATTCTTCCGTTTAACACAACAGAAGCACTCTGGGTCAAAAGGCAAGGATCATCAGCCACCTGAGAAACACATTTGGTTTTCACGGGTTCTGGTTCGGAAGACACACGCTTTACTGATCGTTTCCCAGTATTGCTGGCACACACCTCAGCGCCTCCTTTAGAACTACGATCTGAGCTATCAGATTCTGGGACAAGCGTGTCAGGATTCTGTGCCGAACGCCGACCTGCTCTTCTGGTACCTGTACTTTCAGAACCCAGAGATCCTTGCCTGTTCTGTTTCGATTTGTGTTTCACCTGCCTTCGTGACTGAAGATCTTGGCTTGTCAACAGCTTCTTATTATTTTTGACGGAGAGAGTCTGAGGAGAAATTAATTTAGTCTTTTTTCTAGTATCAACCACTCCAACAGTTTTGCCATGGTCGCGTAACTGAGCTACATACCCTTGAGATCGCTGAGATAACTGAAACGCCCTACGAGGAGCCTTTTTCAGACCCAGTTTCTCAACAGCTGAAGTTGGTTCAGGGTACTGGCGAAGTACCTTTGGTGGGACTATAGCAGGAGTTGTCCTACAACTTATGTAATTGGAACTTTTATTCTGCCCTTTTTTGGTTTCTGAATGTGTTTTCTTAGAAGGTTTAGAATGCGGGACTCTCCTGATGGGTTTGGAGTAAGTACGAAGCTTTGGAGATTTCTTTCGTGAAACCGGAGAGTCTCTCTGAATATTCGAACTGGGACTAGACCTTAGCTCTGTACTTTTAAGATCATTTTCAGTCAGACCTCTCTCATTAAGAATATCAGACTGGTCCTCATTTCTCTCAGAAGGTGAAGGCCTCAGAGGATCTTCAGCTACAGGTTTTTCATATCGTTTTCTCTTAGGTTTTTTTACTTCAGTTTTGCAAAATTCCCCAACAGAACTACTACTCTGTGCTTCTGTGTGTTTTTCAATGCCCTCTGCTACTTTCTTAATAACCTCTTCAGATACATAATCTGTATCATAACCCCAGTCATTTGTGACATCTTTTATGTGAGTCAAATGTGAATTTTTTTCATCCTCTTGAACTAAATTCTTGTCTGGTTCCAGATCGTGCCAAACTGAAAACACATCATGTGGACTTTCAAACTCAAAAAACTGAGAATCTGATTCCTCAAACTCCCACAGGGACTTTGTCTCTTCTTCCTTTATTAGATTCCTTTCCACATTTGCACCAGCTACTGAAACACACTCCTCCGGGTACTCCTTCTTGATGCTTCTTTTGTCTCGTTTGATGTGTTTCTCAAAACCCAAAACTCCTTCATCGCCATCATCATCATCGGAATCTGAAATAATAATCACCTGGCCCTGGCAGGCTTCGCCAGCATTATTTGGGTTAACTGTGAAACATCTTTTACCTTTTACTTTCCTTTGTAGCTGGGACGAGTTTTGGGTTGAATCTGATGGAAACTTAATAACACTGGCTTGAGCTATTAAAGATAAGTCGTGGAGGTCGCGGTCGACCTGGGAGTCCGTCAAGGCTTCGGACTGTGGACTTAGGCTGGGAGGCTGGTCTCTCAAGTGAGAAGACACCTGACTGGTGGTACTCTTGCTAACTTCCTTACCTCTTGATTCAAGAACAGTCATGGGATTTTTGAAGGGCAAGGTTTTCTTCACACAAGGATCAGTCATTTCCGTCAATGAGACCAAATCTTTATCGTCGGCCTGACGTTCCTGTATTTGACGGCTGTTTTCACGGGAAGAGAAGATATCAAACTCTTCACTCTTTAATTGTTTCTTTTTCAGCAATAAACTGTTTTGAGATTTTCGCTCCCCATTTTTATCATCGGGAATGTCATTAGGGTCTAGAGAGAGATGGTTTATGAGGCCCTCCCCTTTCTGACCTCCTGAATCTTTCTTTGAAAAGAAACTGTCAATGGTAGCCACAGTCAGGTTTTCCTCTAAACTGACAGCATCATTGACCGAAGTACTTTTCCTGTGTTGCTTCATCACATGTGATAACTTAGCGCAGATTTCGGCTTTCTGTGGCTTAGTTTTTGCTCTCAAGGTTTTGCCAAAAATATCATCCTTGAAAGAGAAATCCTCAGTTGATGTGGACGCCTTTGCCAGAGAGTCAATGCCAGAATCAGTCAACGAGTGTGCTGACACTATCACCACTCTGTCACCTCCCCTTTCGGGACCATTTCTGGAAGTACGATTCTCTTTCACAGACTTATGCTTCCCTTTACTTGTTTTAACTGGGTCTTGAGCTCTGTCAGTGAAAAGGCTTTTACTACCCTGCTTTATGCATGACTCAGCTGAGAGATGGTCTTCCAATTTCAAATCTTTTACATAATTTTGCTCATTATCCTCTCCTATAGTGTTACTTGCTTTGATCGATATATTCTCTTGCATTTGATATGCCTCTGCTTTCATTGGTTCTTTAGAAAATGTTGGGCTGGAGCTTTCCAGACAGAGCAGGTCTTTTTTAGACTTCTTCCCTATCTGTTCACTTTCTTCTTTATTATAAGACGCAGGAGGGGTTTTACAAACAGGGGCCAGATCCACAAAAGTGCTACATGGAGGTACTTTTAATTTTATGTTCCTAATAATTTGCTTTAAACAAGTTTGTAACTCATGGGTTTCCTGAGTAGTCAATTGCCAACCTAGAGACAAATTTCCACGCAGAAATAAGTTGAGCTTATCCCAGAATCGCTTGCACAGAGTTTGCTGCCCAAGCTGATAACCTTCTTTAAGGAGACTTCTAATGAGCTGCACACAAGCCAGCTGGACAGAGTTAGATGGCATCGAATGTAACGACAGAGATGATATCATTGCTGTTCCTTTGGAACAATTTCCAGACGACTTCTCGGAACTCCGTGCAAATGCAGTGGTAGGAAGCTTGGCGCATTTTACAACAGCCTCCACCCACTGCTGGGAGCTAACCCACAGCAAGTGCAAACATTTTTTATTTCTGTGCAGCTCAATCACGGACACCAAAATCAGAAGAAAAAACTCAGTAACTTTGTCGCACACAGCATCTGTTTGGTTGAGGACATCTTTGACTTCAGAGTGCAGATGGTGAATAACCTCTACTATATAAGCCACACCCAAATCCTTAAGATCCATGAGGGACTGAACAAAAGGGATGAACCACAGAAACGTGCTGTTGTGAACACGCATGTCTTGACCAATATCTGACTGAAGCACGCTGGCTAATGTTTCCATCTCCTCATACATGTTAGGACAGTAATCTGGGCAAATGGCTGATCTCCACCCAGAATCCTAAATAGAAAGAAAAACAGACATTCAGATAGGCAAGCACCATTCATGGTGGGTTTAACACACAGTTGTAAACGAGAAAATACACTGCTTAGTTTTCCTACTTTGGTTCACATGTACCTACACATACCCCAAAGAGATGGAAAACATAGGTCAAGGGTACATGAGTACTCCTCCACATACCGTGGTCTCAGCCGGTTTTGATTCTAGTTGTGTCACTTATATCCCCCCATCCCACAGCCCCACAGCCTCTCCACCCTTCCTAACTGCCCTTAATCATCCAAAGGGTGCACCCTGAAGAGTCCATTTGTCATAGCACACGATACATCTGCTATTCAATCAGAAACCCCTTACATGGCAGCTGATTCAGAACAGCTACGTATCATAAAGTCAGCAAGTCAACCAATGAGGTACAACATCGTCTCTACAGAGGCAAGACAGTATCTGAATTCTCAAAATGTTTTATACCTTTTTGGTCTTTTCAGGATTATAATTGTATACCATCTGGCTGCAGGACACCGTATTAACCGAACGTGACTCCGAGTCTGACTTGGTCCTTAAATAGTAAGAATAAATTGAAATTATTGAAATGAAGAAGATTAAAAAAAAAAAAAAAAAGGAAAAAACCTATTGTTAAGTCGGTTACAATAGACTTCCTCACGGAGATTATTTTAAAATTCTGACACACTGGGAGCACCCGGGTGGCTCAGTCGGTTAAGTGTCCAACTTCAGCTCAGGTCACAATCTCAAAGTTCGTGGGTTTGAGCCCCACGTCGGGCTCTGCACTGACAGTTCGGAGCCTAGAGCCTGCTTCAGGTTCTGTGTCTTGGTCTCCCTCTCTGCCCCTTCCCCACTCACGCTATCTCCCTCTCTCTCTCAAAAATAAATGAACATTAAAATCCTGACACATGAACTCAACTAACCTTACAGAGCTGTTCCGTATATTCTGGATCTCTTTATTGTAGCTCATATTGTTGATTATGGTCTGAAATGCCTCAATAGGATCAATGCGTTGACCCCAGACCTTTGATCCAAGGCGATCCAGAATCACCATAAAACAGTGTAATGCTGGCCAGAAAGGATCCACGCTATTATCTGAAATGCAACGGAATAACTGCTGCTTTACGAAACAATTAGAAAAAAACGTGAAAATATGTTGAGGATTAGGCATGCTTTATCTGGGCAGCCACAAAACTGAAAGCAAAGCAGCAAGTCATTGAACACAAAGTGCCGCCAAACACACCGGTTTTAAAAACCTGGTAAATTTAAAGTTCCTTCTGCATTTTAAGCAATACTATACGCCACTAAGCAAGTTTTTAAAGAGAAGCAAACTGAGTCTAGGTAAACTCACCATTCTCATCCTGTGTGCACACCTGAAACCATCCTTCCTACCAAACAAAGCCCGTGGTACGGGAAATTCTGGGTTAGCATGAACTGTGTTTTGTATGCCATCTGGCTGCTGTAAAGGTCTGAATCCCTTAGCTAATGGCTAAGTAGATACACACCCTTCATCATCCACCCGTATCTCAACATGGCTTTGTTCTCTACTTTTCATCCAACTGGCAGGAATTCCCATCACTCAGAAGCTCTTCCCTCCAGTTTTTCCCCTCCTATCAGATATGCAGTGGCTAAATACTGCCCGACTCAAAGGCCTTCAATTGCTCCTTAATGTCTTCCCAGAAGATTCATAGTCCTCCGTCTTGCGCTTATAAGATCCTACTCTGTTGTTTCTTTCCAGCTTTGTTGTCCACACTCCCATAATCAGACCTGACCTATAGCAAAAACAGATAGCTGGCTTCTCCCCAGGTGAGAAGCAGAATGCCTTCACTGCCAGCACCACCTAGCAAACTCCTACGCATCCTTCCAGCCCAGCTCCAACGCTCCTACTCCGTCACACGTTCCCTGGTCATGTGATCTCCTACAGCACTGTTCTGACACGGTGCTCATTCAGTTACAGATATTCTCTGGCCACCCTAGAACTTTCTGCGTTATTTTCCTCAGGGCTCTTAAACTCTACTTTTCTCTTTTTTTTGTTTTATCATAAGCGTTTGTGTAGACCTTCTCATATACTTTCTTATCCTTTCCTGCAGCTGACACAGTATCTTTTGCCTAGTAAGCTCTCAAGTAAGGAACAAAGTCATCAATTAGGTGAAGCCCATTTCGAAAGGTTTCTTAGATCACATGACTCACATTTTGAAGGTCAGGGGAGCTGGATTAACAGAGAAGGCAGAATTGCATGGGCAAGGCACAAAGAAATGAACTATTAACGTAGTAAATGCTGGTAAACGAATTAGTTATAACTTTGAGAATAATCTAGCAAGAAAACCGATGCAATCAAAAAACGAATAACAATTATATAGCTCTTTTGGAATCTTGCACAATTGAGTTTATATCCACAGTGGAGTCGCCTAAAGGCAAGCAAGTGTGGGGGGAAATTATATTCGTTATGCGTAGGATGTGGCATCCTTCATCATTATTCATTCCTTCATCAAGATGAGAAACATTCATTACCGATCCTCCCTCATCAGCCTAATACAACCACAAGCAAAAGAAAGTTAGGGTCTAAAAATAAACATTACTAAGAGTTTTACACGTTATTTTCTAAAGTCTGAAGAGCACTGTCCCAAGAGTACTTTCTGTGATGACGGACATGTTCTTTACTTACGGTGTTCAGTACTAACCACCAGGTACATGTGGCTACTGGGCACTGGAAGCACAGTTCGTGGGACTGGAAAACTGAATTCTGTCTTTAACTCTAATTAACTTAAATGCACACAGCAACATCTGGCTAGCAGTCACCAAGCTACACGGTGGAACCCTAGAAAACCAAGAACCAGGAAAAAGGACGCCAGAAGGACAGTTTTAACTACCACATCCCCGGAAATGTACCTGCCAGTCTTGATTCTACCACTAACGGGGCATTTCAACATGAAAAAGTAAGTTAACCCCCCTGGGCTTCAGTCTCATCCTTTATGAAGGGAAAGTGTTGAAATTAAACTCTAAAGGTCACTTCCAATTTAAAAATCTAAACTGATGACTGAACCAAAAAAAATGCCCATCCTTGTTTTTTCCACGCCATCCACCCAAATTCTTGCAGTGACACTAGTATTTTCAAAGGGCTCATCACAGCATTCAAAAGCACATAGCACATAGAGATCATTACCGTCTGCTTGCCTCTCCATGGTGTGAAGTATGGACTGCATGAAATCATTCTGTTTGTCTGAGCCCAGCAACAGGGAGTCCATGGCCTGCTCTTCAAGAATGGTCAGCAACATGCAAATACCTGTAAGATCATTTACAGTTTTCCTGACTTGATGACAGAACACTGTTCTGATGCCTTCTCAGGCTTAGCTGGCAAAAGAGTAACAAGGCAGTAAAACGAAGCAAACCAGGATCCAGTTCCTCCAACATTTAAATCTGAGATATTCCTACACAACTGCTCCCATGTAACAGGACTTTAGACCGACGTGACAGAAAAAGGGAAATGGTGCAGACTTGGTTAGAAAACAGTTTCGAAGAGGATTACCACACAATTCGTATTTCCTCAAATCCAGGATGCCTACCATTTTGAAGATGACCATGGTTTGAGTACTCATCACTGCCAAGCAGGACAGTGGCTGTAGGACTTAGAATCCGTGCAGCAGGGTAGACCTATTCTGAGTCGGTGTAGAACTTGCTGAAAACCAAAGCTAGCATCTCTTTCACCAGGAAATAGTCTACAGACAGGGACACCTCTCATATCAAATCCTAGTCAAGTCCACTGCTATACTAACATTTTGTTGTATCTAGTATTGCTTTAAATAAAAGATTGACTTGCCACACTCGAACATGTACCTCTTACAAAGACGGTTTCTAGAATAAAGCTGCAAAACAAGAGGTGTAATGGCTAAGTCAATATAATGACAGAACAAGAATTGGGAGCTATGAAATCCTTCATCGACTCACCAAGAAAGAGCTTCCTTTGCAAAATACTCACTGAAAATTGTAGAGAAAGACTAGTTGTGTCTGTGCAGGAACAATACTCACCCAACCAGTAGTTCTTGTAGTTGGTGGTATCGTACATGTGGGCAGGCAGAAGGATCAGTTTACCCTTCTCGAGGACAGAGGAAGTATAAATGTCCGGATCTTCCAAAAGTCCCAGCTCGATGACTTTAAAAAGGCAAGTTAAAACTTCCTGCAAGTCATAATAGTCATCTCTGTCCACTTTTCCCAAATTCCTTGCGGTCAGGATAGCCCAACGTCGAACCTAAAGGCATAACATGTTTGTTACTTCATTTGGTGAGTAACTGTCCGTGTGAAGCAAGAACCTAAGTGAGAAAACAGGATTGTCTATTTGAAAAGACACCAGATACTCATCATGCAATGGTCAGACCCTATCTGATTCTGATTGGAACTAACCCTAAAAAAGCATTTAGGAGATAGATCATCATCACTTCCATCCATTTAAATGCTGATTAGAAATATGACACTAAGAAATTATTACTTTGGGTGCGGTGACAGCATTGTTTCATTTTTTAAAAACCCTTATCTTCTAGAGACATATTTAAGTATTTTACGGATAAGATGCTCTGACGTCTAAGATCCGCTTTAAGTAACCCAGAAAGCAACACAGTACTGACCACATATCGATAACTGAGAAAGCTCAGTGATGGACAGAAGGGGGTTCATGACACCATTCGACTTTTGTATGTTTGCAATTCTCCAGAAAAGAAAGTTAGGGGGGAAAAAAAAGTGAAGCCTCAAAAGAAATCAAAAGTCACCTCTAAATGGCAATATAGCAGAAAGAAGTGACTTTAAAAATTCTTGTGGGCCATGAATTAAATCTAGTAATCGCAATCAACCTTAACTAAATAAAACAGGACAGAAAAAGACCACAGTGCATCTTGCATGGCAGGAGAAGGATTCTGGGAAACGTTCAGCTGACATGTGTGGGTACTCAACGAAAACCATTTTTTACTGCAGACGGCCAAAAGTTTGAGAAACGGGGCTAAAGGACACAGGAATGGGCTGGCTCCATGAATTTTAAACTTTGGGGGAAAAAACAAAGGAATGTGTGAGTCCATACTGATAATAGGTAAATAAATGGGAGAAAAGAAAAAGGCTCCTGATTATTATAGTGGAATCAACATCCAGGACTGCCCGGCATTATGTGTAGAGTGCTGGGGTTGGAAAATTATATTGCAAATCTTAGAAAAAGTGACTCGGGCAAAAACATCAGTTAACGCTCGATTTAGGAGAAAATTCTGGTGAGGAGCAGGGCACTTCTGTGGTCTCCCGATATCTACGAAAGAGAAATTAGACGGTGAGGAAATGGGGTACCACCTCGACTAGCTGATCAAAATGAACATAACCACGTAGAGCAAGGGACACAGTGCACCTGTGTGGGTGACACTGAGGAGGACAGAGCATCACTTCTATGCAGTCCTCCAACTGGGAGCGTGTAGCCTGAACCTAACAACGAGGAAACATCAAACCCCAAATAAGGAGCAGTCTGATTTTAAAAAGGGCCAGCAGGCGTGTGGCGGGTGGGGGGTGCAGGGCTGACGGTACTCTTTAGAAATGTCATAAAGGACAAAGGCTGAGGAAATAGTCCAGATTAAGGGGGAACAAAGCAAAAAGCTAAACAAAGCCCAGGGACCATGGAGCCAGGCTGCCTCCAGGCACAACCTGGTCACCACGCACTAGTCTTGATGGATGTGGCCAAGTCGGACTCAATTTCCTCATCTATAAAACACAGACATTACCTGCCCCACAGGGCTGTTGTAAGGTTTAAATGAATTAACAGCTGGAAATGACACAATACTGCACCTGAAATACAGTAAACCTGAATATTTGCCATCGTGATAAGCCTTTATCCAAAAAAGCAGTAGTTTACGTAGCACGACTGCCAGAACAGTATCAAATGGCTGACCTTAATTTTCACTGAATAAAGACTGTTGGTGCAAGAGTACCTCAGCTGTCTGAAAGGTCACTTCACTTTCTCTCTCAAATGGTACTTGGGCACTTGCTTCTAGATCGACAGCTACAGCTCTCTAGCACACGGAAGATCCTCTTTCACGGTCTTTGAGGCTCTACTCTGGCGATGGAGAAGCGGACTGCATCTCTGTGGGAGGTAGTCTTTGGCTCCCTCCGGACCGCTCCGTCTTTATTTTTTTTAATGTTTATTTTTGAGAGAGAGAGAGAGAGACAGAGCAAGAGCAGGGAGGGGCAGAGAGAGAGGGAGACACAGAACCAGAAGCAGGCTCCAGGCTCCGAGTTGTCAGCACAGAGCCCGACGTGGGCTCGAATTCAGGAACCGCGAGATCATGACCTGAGCCGAAGTCAGACGCTTAACCGACTGAGCCCCCTAGGCGCCCTAAGACTTCTCTGTCTTTAAGAGCCAGAAGTATTTTCCACAGCTACCCGGCTTCTAATCGTTTCCCTCTCCAGCCCTGTGTCTGCATTATAAGTAACTTGGTTGTCTTCCAAATTCATGAAGTCTCTCTTCAGCCACACCTAAGTAGCCATTCAATCCAAGTTTTTAATTTTGTGTGTTTCATTGCTACCTATTTTGCATCCTTAAAAATAGGATTTTCAGGTCCCCGTTCTATTGAAGCACTTTATATACTGTGTATCTGATCATTCTAATAAAGGGGTTCTCTGGGTACATTTGCTTATTTCTATCTCCACTCATAGAGTGGTTTTGTTTTAATTTTGCCAACTCAGTTGGGATATACCTGTGGGCATCTGGCAAGAACTGATGACTGTCCCTCTGGAAAGGATTTGCAATGGTTCCTGCACATTATCAAGCAAGCTGGCAAATAGGAAGCTCTCTTAGAACCAGAGGGCTTGGGTTACAAATTTTTGTGAAAGCCCTTTTCCCCCACCTGGGTTTCAGAGACAGACACATTTCTGTCTTGTCCCTTCAGCTGTGAATTACTCTCTGCTACCCTTCTGACAGTGTGGCCCATCAAAGGTCTGTTTTAAGGTAGAGCCTCTATTCTAATTCCCTATTCTTATGCCTTAACATCCATCTGTGAAACCCACACTCTTAGGTCGGACTAACTTTGGCTAACTCTCTGGGGGACTGTAGCTTCCAGTTCCCTGTCCATTGTAACTGTGCCTTCATGGATAAGCGTATAAACCCTGTTATATTTTATCTGCTGTAGCTGTTTCAGAGGAGTAACAGTTTTCAGTTTACAGGGACATCCGACCGCCAGAATCGGTCTCGCGCTGACATTCAGTTTGGATGAGGGTTACGGTCCAAGACCTCAGAATCAAGGCTACGTATAACCTTTCATTCTTGACACACTTCCATCATGCATAGTGGGTCCATGCACGGCCCACTTTCAAGTTTTAGTCTTTATTATTAATGCAACTAATCTAACATCCATCCACAAACTCACCATCCAATACAAAACTACGGCCCCTTCAACATAACATGCATCCCTCATCTTCTTGTCCCCTCCAACCTGAGCTGACCTGAATCCCATCTTCATCCCCCTGCTTGCTTTTACACAGTTACTGCATCTACCTGTATTCCTAAAAAATATTCTTTTATTTATAACTTTATGAAAAGGGTTTCCTCCTATATGTAATCTCTGGAGACTATGTCACTTAACAGCCTATTACCAGGATTCGTCTATTTTGTTTCAAGTTGACAGTCTGTTTAGACTACTACAGAATATTCCAGCACGTGAAGACATTCAGTTGACTCACGGACTCCCGTCACCAACAGCCATCCTGGCTGTTTGCAGGTTTCTGTTAATTCTGAGAAGTGTGCTCTGAAATTTCTTATGTACGCCTCCTGTTACAAATGTCCGAGAGTATCTTACGCATACACTCTGGAATGAAACTGCTGGACCATAGATAGATGAATGTTGAAATTCAGAGGAGGCCAAATGAGTCTGCCAAGTTGACTGCTCCGAGTTACCACTCCACCAGCAAGGACGTGGTCCTCCAAGTTCCAGAGCCGCATCCTAACCCCCGCAGCCTCCAACTACTACACGGGCACAACCCACGATCTCACTGTGGTTCTACCATGTCCCTTGTCATGGATGTCAAACTGTCCTTCCCATGGCTATTAGCCACAGGCACTTCCTCTTCTGGGAAATGCCTATTCAGGTCTTCCTTTTTTCTCTTGGGGTTTTGTTATCATTTACAGCTTCTCCCAATTTTTAACTTGTCTCTTCTCTTTAAGATGCATTTTTAAAAACACAAGTTTTCAATTTTGATACAGTTGTATCTATCAACCTTCCTTTTAGAATGAATGCTTCCTTTTAAAGAAATCTTTCCGGGGCACCTGGGTGGCTGAGTCGGTTGGGATTGTGACTTCGACTCAGGTCATCATCTTGCAGCTCGTGGGTTGGGGCCCTATATTGGGCTCTGTGCTGACAGCTCAGAGCCTGGAGCCTGCTTCGATTCTGTGTCTCCCTGTCTCTCATCCCCTACCCCACTCACACTCTCTCAGAAATAAACAAACATTAAAAAAAAAAGAAATCTTTCCTTGCCCTAAGATCTAAATTATATACGTGTATATATACATATATAAGTACGTATATATATACACATATACAAATATGTATATATACACACATATATACGTACATATACATATGTGTGTGTGTGTGTATGTGTACACACACACACACACACACACACACACACTTTCTGCCAAGAGTTTGGCCATTTTATTTGTGACACTTAATCTATTTAGAGTTTTTAAATACATGATCTTTTTTTTTAAATTTTTTAACGTTTTATTTATTTCTGAGAGAGAGAGACAGCATGACCAGGGGAGGGTCAGAGAGAGAGGGAGATACAGAATCTGAAACAGGCTCCAGGCTCTGAGCTAGCTGTCAGCACAGAGCCCAATGTGGGGCTTGAACCCATGAACCATGAGATCACGACCTGAGCTGAAGTTGGACAGTTAACCGACTGAGCCACCCAGGCGCCCCTAATTCTAAATACATGATTTTTTCCATAAAGATACTTTGTATCATTTCCATGCCTAGTCCTTCTTTTCCCCATTGATCTTATACATTATCTCTATCAAATACCAAACTTCTAAATATGAGTGAATGTCTAGTCAATCCCACTGGCCAAAGTGTCTATCTGTATAACAATATCACAATTTCATAGTAAGGACTGCTTATCGGTTAGCCTCCCTCATCTTCAGAAATGTCTTGGCAATTTGGGATCCTTCCTCTTCCATATACATTTTTTATCTTTGTCATTTTTTAATTTATTTTATTAAGTAATATCTACACTCATTATTTATTCACTTATTAATTTATTTAAGTAATCTCTACACCCCTGGGGCACTCAAATTCATGACTCCAAGATCAAGAGTCACATGACTGAGCCAGCCAGGCGCCCCCTTTGTGTATATACATTTTTTACAACCACCTTAACATGTTATATTAAAAACCCTGTTGGAATTTATTTAAAAACATTCTGAATCTACAGATCAATTTGAACAAACTGACATCTTTCTGTTACTAAGCCTTCTTATCCATGAACATATGATCTTTCTTTACTTAGACTCTTTCATATGTTAATTTTTATGATTTTCCTGTAGAACTTTTATATCTTTATTAGATTTATGCCTGGGTATTTAACACTTTCTGAATCTGTAATAAATGGAAACTTGCCTGTATTAATTTTTGGCTGCCTGTGTACAGAAATATCACTGACTTTTACAAACACATCTCTTATCTAGTCACCTTGATAAACACCTATTTCTCAAAACCTGTAGATTCTTCAGGGTTTCATGTAAATGATTTTGCTGCAGATAGTGGCATTTCACCTCTTCCCTTCAAATTCTAATACCTCTACTTTGATTTTCTCATCTTTTTTACTGCATTTAACGGAACCCCAATCTAACACTCTATAGAAGTAAGGCTGAGCACCTCTATTTCTGATTTTAAAGGGAATGCTTCACTAAAGGTCAATTTGGGTAATGTTTCTTTTAGGCTTTTTACACGTATTACGCATCAGGTCCTTTCATTCCTAATTTGCTAAGAATGTTTAATCTGAATGGGTGCTGAATTTTATCAAATGGTTTTCTGCATCTATTCAACCACATGGGTTTTTTGTTATTAAGGTGAAATTACATTTATGGACTTTCTAATATTTTGTTTAAGATTTTTGCATCTATGTTAATAACTATAATTTACCTGTAATGTGGTAGGTGTCTAGTTTCTGTTAGAATACTGGCTTTATAGAATAAATTTAAGAGTATTCTTTTTCTGGAAGGACAGACATAAAATCAGGATAATCTGTTTCTATGAAGTGTGGTAGAACTCCCTATAAAACCATCTGAGCCTGGTATTTTTGTTGTAGAAATATTTATCAATGGTTCAATTTAGTTAACAGTTATCATAGTCAATTCTAGTAAGTTACATTTTTCTCAAAATTATTTTATCTGTTTTCAAGACTGCTGGCATTTCCTTTGAACTTCATTTGCAACTACATGGATGGAAACTAGAGGGTGTTATGCTAAGCAGAATTAGAGAAAGACAAATATGATAGGGCTTCACTCATATATGGAATTTAAGATATAAAACAGGTTAACATAAGGGAAGGGAAGCAAAAACAATATAAAAACAGGGAGGGGGTCAAAACATAAGGGATTCTTAAATATGGAGAACAAACAGGGTTGTTGGAGGGGTTAGGGGAGGGGGGCTGGGCTAAATGGGTGAGGGGCACTGAGGAGGACACTTGTTGGGATGAGCACTGGGTGTTACACATAGGAGGTGAATCACTGGAATCTACTCCTGAAATCCTTGTTGCACTACATGCTAACTAACTTGGACATAAATTAAAATAATAAATAAATAAATAAACTTTAAACCAAAAAAAACAATAGCTCCACCAGCTTTGATTAGGTCAGTATTTGCCTATCAGTTGTTTTTCAATCTCTCTTACGTCTTTTTTGCACCCGATGTTTTAGGTGTTTCTCTTAGAAACAAAACTACGTGGATTTCATTTTTTTTGTAATCCAATCTAATCTTTGTCTTTTCACTGACAAATTCAGCCCACTTACATTAAACACTGATATCCTTAAACCTGTTTCTTTGTATGAACGATTTTTCTATATTTCTTCTAAAGCATTTTTTTTTTTTTTACCTTCTAAAATAATTCACTACCTAGCTCTGCCCTTAACAAGACGAAGGCTAGCAGGCACGCTCTCACATCTTTCATGCCCGTGCCCGCCAACCCCAGCACGTTGTTACTACCTAGTCCAAGCTATTATCGATATATTCACTTTCTTCAAACTTAGCTGTTTTTGAATAATAAACTTGACCACAGTATTCAACCAACTGTATAGATTTCTTATGCTACCTCCTCAATTCTTCACTCTCTCATGTCCCTCATTCAGTGTCAGTCTAGCATCAGCGACTCGGGCTGCCAACCACCGGTCACATCAGGGAAGGGTCCTGCAGTCTCCATGGTGAAGCCTCTGAGTGCTCGGCCGGGGTCCGGGGTGCCCCGCTGGGCCTGCTTCCTCTGTAGCTATGCAGCTCTAGAAGGCCGGTCCAAGAGAGCACCTGGCCATGCGGTCGGTTTTCTCTCACAGGCAGGGGAGAGTCGACTTTGTGCCCCAGCCTGGACTCTGGCTCTCTGCCTTCCCTGGAGTACGCCTGCAGCTGCTATTGCTCAGTGCAAACTGTAGCCCCAGCTACCCAGAAGCACCCAGACCTAGGAGTTCCCACCATTTATTACTCAGTATCTCTGCTTGGTAAGAAACACTCACCTTTTGAGCAGTGTGATTATACATTTTTAACAGTTTGGTATTCCAGACCAAATACACAGTGAGACCCTCTATTCCAGCCACCTCTACATGCAAAAGTAAAATACATCCTTTTAGTACCTATCCCTCATACTCACCATTTCGTTGGGATGGACCAGAAACAAATAAATGCCTGGATGTTTGTCGAAAACCTGAAAGGAGCAATTAGCTTGTTCCATCCGACAAAGTGCTTCGACACATAATTCGTCTAAATAGAAAAAAGAAGACAGTAAATGGAAGACGTAAACCCTATCAGCTTATCAAGAGTCTTTGGTTGTTCTGTAAGTAAATAAAAACCTTGTTCCTTTCCTTTTTTTTCAAATGAGGAATAAAAATGCTGATAACGTTAAGTTCAAGAACATTTATTCATCATCTGAAAGACTAATCTCGTGTGACTGATCACAGTGTGCTCCTACGAACTATTGTGACTTTACTGGTGTATATATACTTTTTTCTTACACTTGGCGTAATTGGCATAAATATATCCACAGGGTATCTTCTCAGAAGTATGATTTTAAGTCCAGTGCCATTAGCATTTGACATTTTGATCCACAGGGACTTTATCTGGTACTAGCATGATAAAGTGAGCTTTTCCCTCAAATGGCTATTTTGTCCTACACTCATTTATTAATTAATTCACTTTCTCCACTGCTTTGAAATGCTACCGTCATCCAACACTAAGTTCCCCAAATAAGCCTGGTTTATTTCTGGTGTCTATACTCTTCCACAAGCCTATCCCTGCTTCACTGTTCTAATTCCTGTTGCTTTATAGAAATCTCCACGGCTCTTTCAGAAGTGTCATGAATCAGGATGCCTGAGTGGCTCAGTCAGCTGAGTGTCTGACTCTTGACTTTGGTTCAAGGCATGATCCCAGAGTCCTGGGATCGAGCCCCATAAACTTGCCTGAGAGTCTCAGTCTCTCTCTCTCTCTCCCCCTCTGCCCCTCCTCCACTGTTTGTGCACTCGCTCGCTCTCTCTAAAAAATAAAAATCTGAATAAAAAGAAGTGTCCTGAATAGGCTCATACATTTACTCTACACCTAATGAAGCACCTTTACTTTGTCAAACTTGAAAGAACGTTGTTACTGATAGCAGATGGCTTTGTGGAATAGTGTTAATAACTGGAAAAGCAGGAAGGAAGGTTTTGGGTATTGATATTTCGTTTCTTGATCTGGGTGCTGGCTACATAGGTGTGTTTATTTCGTAAAAAGTCATCATTTATGTGTTTTTCTTGGATATACTATTCATTAATAAATGTTTGAAAACCGACTTGTTAGCATTTTAAAAACAAATTATTTATAATTTATTTAAAATTTTTTTAACTTTTCCCCCCAACATTTATTAATTATTGAGAAACAGAGAGAGACAGAGCACAAGCAGGGGAGGGGCAGAGAGAAGGGGAGACACAGAATCTGAAGCAGGCTCCAGGCTCTGAGCTGTCAGTACAGAGCCCGATGAGGGGTTCAAACCCACAAACTGCAAGATCATAACCTGAGCCAAAGTCGGGTGCTTAACCAACTGAGCCACCCAGGTGCCCCTTTATAATTTACTTAGAAAGAACTGATTTATCTGACCAAATATTTAGATCTACTTTTCAGTTTACTGAAAATTCAGAGAATAAAGAAGGTAAATAGCATCACAAGGAAGCAATTTGAAAAATCCAGAAGGTGCATTATTCTACAGCGTAACTATATGGTCTCAGTAAGTCAAGGCTATGGCAAAAAAGAAAAAAAAGATCTGCGTGTATGTATAAGTAGACTGCTTTGTATTCAAAGAAATGTACAAAATACGAGCCAATGCAATACGTGGTCCCTGATTGGATTCTTAAGCAAACCAGCCAAAACCATATTTTGTAAGTACTGGGAAAATTTGAATACGAACTAGATGCTAGATAGCTTAAAGGTACTGTTATCTGGAAAAGGGAAAAAAAGGTACTGTTATTTGGTTAGATTGGACGGATCATGATAATGCCTTCACTTTTATGAGATTCATATTAGGAACTGCAAATGAAATGGCCCAATTCTAGGCAGGCGTAATACTCAAGGCCACAGTAATTTACAAGAATTACTACAGACCAGCAGTTCTCAGCCAGAGACGATTTTGCCTCCCCCCAGCCCTGCCCTCTCCACACTCCAGGGACACACGGCACCATGTGGAGACCGTCTGGTTGTCCCAACAAGGGGAGCAGGGGGAGCAGAAGGCTACTGGCATCTAGTAGGTAGAGGCCAGGGAGGCTGCTGAACGTCTCACAAGGGACAGCACAGCCCCCACGATAGAGAAGTATCCAGCCCAAAACGTCCACGGTGTCCATGCTGAGGAACTCTGCTATAGACAAATTATAAGGATGGAAATGAACTGAATGGCTAGATGAGGAGCATGTGATAAAGGAAATACAGTAAGATGTCAGCAACTGCAGAATCTACGCAGGGTTCACCTTATTGTTCACTTTTCTCCGTGTATGGAAACTTCTATTAACAAGATGTTGGGGAAAAAAAGATGAAGTATTCTGGTTATCTAACAGATTTTCAGTACAGATAAAACCAAGTTCTTTCAATTCTTAAAACAAGACCGATGAAACTTGTAGAAAACCCACGATACTCACTGACACGTTCATGTAAAAGCAGATATGGATACTTCAGGATTTCAAGAAGAGGAACTCGAAGCTTATTTTCAAAGTCTTGGCCGGGGAAGTCAAATAGTTGTGCCTCTCCATTGTTGTCTACTATGTACAATTCATCATCATCTCCAATTTCTGCCTTCATGGATTTTTCAAAATGATTTATGAGACGTAAAGTTTCTAATTCCCACAAAACCTACAAAAAAAGAAAAATGGGTAAGCAAGCTTTATATCTTATTATCGGAAAATACTGGATGTCATGATCTTTTCAGAAAGCCTTCCCCTAAGTATAACAATTCAGAAATTTAAAGAAGTAAACTATCACATTAGATTTACTTGAAGAGGGGCGCCTGGGTGGCTTAGTCGGTTAAGCGTCCGACTTTCGCTTAGGTCATGATCTCGCAGTTCGTGGGTTTGAGCCCTGCGTTGGGCTCTGTGCTGACTGCCAGCTCAGAGCCTGGAGCCTATTTCAGAGTCTGTGTCTCCCTCTCTCTCTGACCCTCCCCTGCTCATGCTGGCTCTCTCTCTCTCCTAGAAATAAATTAAAAAAAAAAAAAAGATTTACTTGAAGAAAACAGTCATTAGACATGGCCACTTTTATGATATGTGAGTACATACATGAGATGTATAAAAACTGCTTCCAAAAAGTTTTGCTATAAATATCTCAATATCCCTTATGAACTATTAAAAAGGGAATGAGGGGCACCTGGGCAGCTCAGTCGGTTAAGTGTCCAACTTCGGCTCAGGTCATGATCTCGTTGCAGTTCATGGGTTCGAGCCCCGCTTCGGGCTCTGTGCTGACAGCTCAGAACTTGGAGCCTAGTTCCAATTCTGTGTCTCCCTCTCTCTCTGCCTCTCCCCAGCTCATGCTCTGGCTCTCTCTCTCAAATAAATAAAACATTTTTTAGAAGTTTTTAAAAAGTTTATACCATTTACCCATGAACCAATAAAGAGAGAAAAAAAAGAACCACCAATGAAAAAAAATCACCCAAGCCATTCAGACCCACGAATGTAACACTGTCAAATACAGGGACATAAAAAACAATGTAACGCTGTCAAATACACAGACATAAAAAAACAAACTGGAAAAAAAGCCCATCCATCATTTCACAAAATTGCTCTCTACCACAATGACTGAACGCGAGGGATCACAGAATTCTGCTTTAGGTTTTAACTCAACTTCATCAGTCAATCCTGTTTCCTGGACGCGTTCAGGCTTCGTCTCTGCCTAGTTACCGAGCTCTGAATACTACAGCCCATCCCATCCGATATGAGTTACCTGATGCAAGAATGGCAGCTCGTCCCGGGCTTTGTGGTACTCGGCCACACACTCTAGGCAGTAACAGAGGTCTTCGTCAGCTGTCTGACATTCACTGGCGCGGGTCCTGGACGCATAGCGCTTCAGGAAGTCAACGGTGGAAATACCACCTGGCGTACACCAACAGCATGTGCTCATTCTGCACCTGCACGTGGAAAAGAAGGCACCTAAAGATTAAAGAAAAGAGACTTTCTGGGTGACCCTCATCTTCAACTTAAAATGTGCCTCCACCACATCAAGAATGTTCTGCTGGAAAAAAAAGAATGGTCTGCTGGTCAACTTCTCAATTATGGACTCAACTCAAATCTGAGCCTACTTTTAAAAACTTTACCTCTGGCATATAAAAAATACAATGAAACGAAAGCACTTTGCTAGTGAAAAAACAATCATGCAACACACAGCTGTACTACAGAGGAAACTCCAAATGATGTGGTATCGCTGTTAAATCATAGAGACTAAGACTTATCAGTGCTTTCAAAGCATAGCTTTCAGAGCATTCTAGTGATGTACTGGAGCCAAGTCAAAGGTTAAGGGAAACTTTCACGTTCCTGGAAGACATGTTTTTGAGAAATCCGTGGAAACATAAAATGCCGTTAGGTACTAACCCATACCGGAGAACCTTCCCTGGTTTAGAAAGTATAGGCACGTGAGGGGTGCCTGGGTGGCTCAGTTGGTTAAGTGTCCAACTTCGGATCGTGAGGTCATGATCTCACGGCTGGTGGGTTCCAGCCCGGGTCAGGCTCTGTGCTGACAGCTGGGAGCCTGAAGCTTGCTTCAGATTGTGTCTCCCTCTCTCTATGACCCTCCCCTGCTCATGCTGCCTCTCTCTCTCTCTCAGAAATAAACAATAAAAAAGATAAAAGAAAAAAAGAAAATGGGGCGCCTGGGTGGCTTAGTCGGTTAAGCGTCCGACTTTCGCTTAGGTCATGATCTCACGGTTCGTGGGTTTGAGCCCCGCGTCAGGCTCTGTGCTGACTGCCAGCTCAGAGCCTGGAGCCTGTTTCAGTCTGTGACTCCCTCTCTCTCTGACCCTCCCCTGCTCACGCTCGCTCTCTCTCCTAGAAATAAATAAAACGTTTAAAAAAAAAAAAGAAAGAAAGAAAGAAAGAAAGTACAGGCACATGAATCTGCACATAATACGTATGCATGAACTGCTGCCCGGAACACACTGCTCATCAACACGCTGTAAACTATTGTAATAGCTACAAATGGTAACAACCTACTGCTACTAAGTACAATTTCTGAGGTCTCCAACTTTTGGTCTGTGTAATAATACCAGAGCCTCCACCATCCAAACTCATGCAAAAGGGTTAAGATAAAGTCATTTTCCACGTCCTAGCAGTCCCAAAAAGAGCAAAGTAACAGAAAGGTACCAGGAAACGAGAAAAATCCCAAGAACCACGTGCTGGAGCGTGGAACAAAGTTATGCTAATGAGGCAGAGGTTTATCAGAACTACTAATAGCAGTTAGTGGATTAGCAAATAGGATGGAAGCCAAAATCCAAAGAGATCTCCAACTCTAATGAGGTGTAATAAAGATGCTATATTTTTATCCCATACCAAATGGGTATAAAAGTAAACACAAAACTCACAATTAGGAAGCAGTGCGTGATGGCTAAACAAATCTACACGGAGAGCCTAGTCCTACCAAAAAGTCCTCAAAATGCTAAAGTCCGTGGGCATGTCAAAGGAACCCAGAGCCCAACCCGAAAGAGCTCTGGATGGCCAAAGCTGAAACAATTCGATCAAAGAACAAAAACAAAAAACCCCCACTCCAATAGTGGATTATAGCCTTCACACAAGGTTCGTACTGATGAAAAAGACCAATGAAAAAGACCGAAAGGATAAACAAAGGTAGGGGATGAAACTGACTAGCAGAAGAATTCCAAAAACAGGTATAGATACTCTGGGTTCCCAGAGGGGGAGCTTAATTCCACCCCATCAGTGAGTGTGGGCTGGACTCTGGGTGACTCACCACTCAAGGAGAGTGTGTGAAAAGGGAAATACTGTAACGTTACAGTGGAGACAGCTGGCAAACACACACTTAACCGCTGGCAAACACACACTTAACCAAGTGATCAAGGTTAACATCACAACTCCCCACGTAAGGTTCTGAGGAAGGAACTTCCTTCCGCACAGGCTGTACAGCATGTTACTTCAAAACCCACAACGCATGAGAGAAAAACAGACAAACCCAAAGTGAAAAAGATCTAAACAGCTGTCAGCCAGTCTGCAAAGGGAGGAAGAAAACCACACCCAGGAGGGATGAAGCAAGTCTCGTTTCATATGAAAATGATCATTATTGGAGGGGCGCCTGGGTGGCTCAGTCTAAGCACCGACTTTGGCTCAGGTCATGATCTCACGGTTTGTGGGTTCGAGCCCCATGTCGGGCTCTGTGCTGACAGCTCAGAGCCTGGAGCTCGCTTCTTCGGATTCTGTGTCCCCCTCTCTCTCTGCCCCTCCCCTGCTCATGCTCTATCTCTGTCTCTCAAAAAATAAATAAATGTTAAAGACGATTTAAAAAATATATCATTACTGGAAACTGGGCCAGGAAAATATCTAATGAGCCTGATCTTCAGAAACTTGACCTTAAACGAACTATCCAACGAATGTAAAATATCAGCCTCATGGGGAAAAAATTACAACCCCAACTGTACGCTGTACACTAAAAACTGAGCCTGTCTCATAACTGGATGGACCTAACCCACACATTCTCATCAGGGGCGAAATCATCCTCAAGGAGATGAAAACTGGTTACTAGGACACAAAAAAGTCCTACTTTTTTTTTTTTTTTTTTTTTNTGTATTGGTGGTTTAAAATTCAGGGGAAATGCACAGGAAAGAAAGGTCTATAAAGTTTCCTTTCAGGGAGGGAGAGGAACAATAAAAGATTGAGAAAAATGACCCAAATCACTGAATACTTGGGTACAGAAACACAGCAGTGTGATGTTTTCAAATGCATTGTCATCCTAAAATTCAAGAGCACAAAACATCTGCTAAAGGGAAATCAATGACATCTTGACGGAAATTTTCTTTCACTGCTGAGGCTTTTTTGGCCTACTGCTAAAATAAGCTGATCTTCAAAAAAAATTCCTTATTGTCTTCTTACATCTACGATTAATTATATATAAATGCATAAGTAAAATCAAATACATGCATTTGTCTTGTGAATTTCTAAGATTAACTATTAATTGTAAACTTTGTTCACCCTTCTAAAAAGAACTCAGGGTGGCTTTCAACATTAAAGCTGAAAAAGACATCTAGATATGGACATTTAGAAAACATACAGAAAAGAACATTCAAAAGGAGATAGTGAAACTCATTTGGAAGAAAGGCTCACTAAATCCTAGATTGG
>NW_027530625.1:8359213-8367528 GCF_008692635.1 Crocuta crocuta
TTCAGCTGGAGAATCCTGCCCTTTCCTAACACTAATTCTAATTCAATTAGATTTTACTAATACCCACCCCACGCAAGGGGGCTGCAAACAAAAAAAAGAGTACCAAGGAACAGAACACATTATGTTTGCAGAATATAAAATTATGGTATTCAAAGCAGTTTCTTAAGTCTAAAAAGCCCATATCATAATCTTAGAAGTTAAAAGTCTTCAGAAACTGTTTTTTCCGGTGATCTAATTCAATGTGGGGAGGGAACTTAGAGAAGATCTAAGAATAGAAAGTGAAACTCTCTGGAGAATTCTCAAACATCAGTTGTCTCAAGCAGGATTTTTGCACTCAATTGAACACTTTGGTAAAAATGCAATCAGCAGTTTGAAAAAAAAAAAAAAAGAAAGAAACTTTCTACTAAGAACATTAAGGAGTCTTTTGTATTTCATTCAGTCAGAGAGCTAGCCTACTCCCATATCCCAGAAAGCAGAACTAACTTTTCTTGCTTGCCAAGTAAGATATGGGTACCATGGAGTCTAGAATACAGAAAACAGTGCTACAGGGCAGGTCAACAACAGAATCCGTTTCCACGATTCCTCTCCAAAGGCCGTAAATGGGTGGTTACATCCCCAAATCTAAAATTACCATTGGCCTGATCATCTAAATGGCGTATATAAAATAATTTTTCTTTTAAGGAAAAAAGTGTTGGTAGGCGACCATAAATCCTTGAAGTTTCTGCACAACTCATCCTTCTGAAAGGTAGCTTTGTTCACTGTATCCGATTTGAACTGCTTGGGACCAGGACCCGGCCACAGACGGTGGTGTCCAAGGAATCCTCAAGCTGCAGACCAGATGTTAAGAGCCACACTCAGGGCATCAGCAACAGAGCTGACTCCTCAGTAATACAGGATGCTTCTCCGGGGGTACAGAGCCACTTTCCTAAGACCTGCCCTGGGGACATCTTTTCTCAGTATAATTAGCTGGCCAGACACTTCAAACAGCAATCACTTTCCTCCACCTTTCCTAGCTAACCTTCTTGAAAGAGTAATCTGGATTCAACTGCTTATTAGCTCCCTGGCAATTTGGCTTCTACCCTTAACATTTCACTGCATGTTTTCCCAGGGTCCCTAATCATCTGTTATCACCAAATCCAACAGATTCTTTTCATGTCTCCTCTAAAGCGTATGAAAATACTGACCATGCATTCTTTAGCTAAGGCAGCACACCATTCTCCTTTCACTTCCTCTACCCAATCTCCTTCGCCGAGATTCTTCTCGCTTCTTTCTTTTCCCCCCTTCAAACAGCAGTTTCCAAAGGCTTGCTTCAGGACTCTCCATTCCATTTCCTCTCTCTGGGTGACCTAATTCAAACCACCTCTTCCATTACTACTTACAACGGAAGAACAGATGTAAAGCCCTCAATGCAACACTTAGCTATATCTATAATTCAGGCACTCACTGAACGATAAAAATTCTAGCCAGGCCTACAGTCTCAGATCTATTGAATACCCAGCTGCACCAAGTCAATCTCTACTCACCTGACGGGCATCTGAGGGATAAAAACAGAAAAAAATCCTTCCCTCAAATCCATCATTCGCCCTATATGCTCTCTACTCGTGACATTAACATCCCTTCTGTTTTCAAATCAGTAACCTGGTAATTACCCTAGGTCTTCTCCCTTGGCCTCATCTTAATGAATTCCACAGTCCATCTCCTTAACTGTATCTATATTCGCAGCAACACTGCCATCACCTTAGTATAATATATTGTCTGCATTTGTCTGGGTTACAGAATGTAATTACGGAAGTAATGCTTCTGGCTCTTATTTCATCCACCACCAATTCTTCCTCCAGCATACTGCTGGAGGGCAAAGCAAACGCTGAGCTTTGAATTCCCACAGTTTGGGAGATAAAATTCAAATTTGTGCACCTCACCTCGGAAGGCCCTCCGTTATCTGGCTCGCGGGAGGGAGGCGGTCCTCCCTCCCTTGCTCGCTCGCTCTTCCTAAACGCTCTTCCTAAACTGCTTCGTGGTGCTTGGCATTTCCTGCCTTTATAGACGCTCCTTCACCTGCACTGAACACCCACCCTTCCTTCTCTCTGCCTGGCTCTCAACCCTAAACGCAAATCACACTCACCAAAGGAACTTAGCAAAAGATGAGATAAATACAACTCAATTTTTTAAAAGAATTTCACCAGTGGTTCTGATAAAATCTGAGAACCACCCGTATGCAATCCATCCATCCCTGGTATGGCATCTGGGGGTTTATCTGACCCTTCCTCTGACTTTACTCATATCCTCTGCGGACTGTGCACACCTATCAGCGCACTTACCCGAGCTGCGTACTGTCTCCCACCTCTACCACACACTTGCTCCATCGTCCCCAGTTCTGAGTCTATTGGGGCAAGGATCCGCTTTGTATATTTTCACTCCAGTGCTTAACACATACTCAGGGATCGAAAACCGTCTTAAATGTTTGTTTACGAAATAATTACCTGGGCTAACGGCCTACAGAGAAGTGATCCTCTCGGTCGAGATTCCTAGGCTTATTTGTGAATGGGTGAGGATGTGCACTCATGTATACCCAGCCTCCAGGCCCAAAAGAACATTTCTGAAACAGGACGGGAGGGGGCGGGGGGGAAACAAAGGGAACAAAACTGATGAAGTGGTTCTGACACTTCATCCAGGTTTCATTCACGCCCACTCTATGAAGCCGGGCCAGCTGGTACCAATCGGACAGGCGGCTCAGGCTGAGTTCCGCCAGCCTGCCCGGGGGCACCCAAGTCTGCAGAAGCGGTGCAGCTGCGCTCCTGACCCCCACAGGACACTGTCCCCGCGCACGGAATGGCTGGGCACTTCGACAAACAGCCCTCAAATCAGCAAGGGCGGGTAGATTCAGCCCTGGGTCTGTAACTCGTGTCGGCCACTCCAAGCCGCGGGCTCTTTGCTCCTAACCGGGGGTGCTTCCCCTACAAGCTCCGCGCCTGGTTCCCTGCGCGCCGAGCGCTTCTCGGGCCCCCAGCAGCCCCGGGTGGCGGGGAGGCGGCCAAAGCCAGCNGGCGGAGCAGGGGAAGAGATGCACCGCGGCTCCGCCGGGCGGCCCAGACGCCGAGAGCTGACGCCACTTCCGGGATGCCCGGCCCGGCCAATCAGGAGCTCCCTACGGAGGGCGGGNGCCTACCCTGTACCCTTTAACGGCCATTCCCTTTTCTTCTCTTTTTAATGACTCGGGTGTCTCAGCTCGGTGTGTTACGGATTGAGGATTTTTTCCTTTTACATTTCCTTTAAATTCCCAAAGTATAATACGTAATTAACACCTAATGGGGGCGGGGTCATATACATCTCGTATTACGGAAAGGGGTTCACGAAGTCCCGTAACAGCAAACACCACCGGAGAGCCTACCCGGTTTTCACCATCTACCACTGACCTTGAGGACGAGAAGCCGCCCCTGCCTCGACTGTGCGGGCCGAGGCGGAAACGCGGAAGAGGGACAGGGACAGACCAGCACCACCGATGCCGGAGCTGCGACTGGAGCCTCGTCTCGAGCCCCTGTAACTGAAGACTGAGCGGGGGGCGGGGCGAGGAAACTTCCAGCAAGGGGGCGGGGCCTGTCATAGCCCCGCGCGCAAGCGCGCGAGGCCAACAACCGTTGCCCACCTGGCTTCTCGAAGCTTCTGTAGCGTGAAGAGAGTCTGGCAGTAGGCACGCGAAGCACAGTGCAGTAGGCACGCGAAGGTTACAAAGCGGTTTCAGGCCCTGCTCGCCATGTGCGTCCTCGTTAAAGGAGTGTGTTTACCCAATACTTGTTTGAAATGAGAACCTGGATGGCTATTGGGGAAAAAATCATTTTGAGAAATGAACAAAATGATAAAAATCACCTGGCTTTCGTATTTCCGTGACATCACCACTTTTACGTAGATCCTTGCAGAATGTATTACTTAGGTTTTTACCAAAGCTTACTTTCATACGAAAGAGTTTATTTTATTTAAAAATTTTTAAATGTTTCCTTATTTTTGAGAGAGAGAGAGAGAGACACCAAGCACAAGCTGGGGAGGGGCAGAGAGAAAGGAGATAAAATCCTAAGCATGCTGTAGGCTCTGAGCTGTCCGCACAGAGCCAGACGCAGGGCTCGAACCCACAAACCCACAAACCTTGAGATTGTGACCTGAGCTGAAGTCAGACACTTAACCGATTGAGCCCCCCAAGGCGCCCCTGAAAGAGTGTAAAAGTGCCAAACTCCTCTCCACCCTGTTAAGAGACAGAAGACCACCTGGGATCCTGAACGGAGTGGGGAGGGTAGTAGGTAGGGTGGGAAAAGGGTGGGGAAAAAGGGGTTGGTGGGGTGAAGGTGGGAGAAAGAGTGCGGGGAAAACTTGTCCCCTGGACCTGACAGTTGGGCTAGGAACACATGGCAATGTTCTAATTATAAAAGCCGAAAAGAAGGTGAAATTTTAGGTCGGAGTCCATTTTTTAAATAGTTAACAAAATATCAGCCTTTATACCAATATAGTCATAAAATATGATTTTTGATATTTTTAAGGATGAAAATGCTTGCAAAGGCAAAAAGTGCCTAAAGCCCAACCGAAGTCACAATTTCATCCTGTCTCTGCACCATCTGTGGGCCTTTTAATTTCCACATTTGTTTTCTGTCTGTAAATGATAATGCTCACTATTTCTATTTGATCTCTTAATGAAGTGTTGAATTTTTTGTTATTTCTACCAATTGAAATCATTCATCGTCACATTTGCCTCATATTCCCTCAATTTTTAAAAACTCTACATAATTTATATAAAATTATATACAATAAAACACATAGATTTTAAGCACCTGGTTTGAGGACTTGTTAACACCTCCATAATTTCACATAAGCATCTCCAATCATGATTCAAAAAAATACATTTTGTCATCCCGCAAAATGGGGATTTTTTGGGGACATCAGGACACTCTGTTCCCACTCACCCAATGGGACTGGTGATCTGATTTCTATCACCTTATCACCATAGATCCATTTAGAATGTTCTAGAACTCTTTTTAATGGAATTATACAGTATGTACTCTTTTGTCAGTCATCTTTTGTTCAATAAGAAGTGTGTGAGGATCAGAGATGTTACTGCATGTATCCGCAATTCATTTTCATTTTGGAGTATGGTATCATTAAATAAATATGCCACAATTTTTCTCATCTACTGATGGATAGATTTTAAGTTTCCTGCAATTATGAATAAAACTTATTAATCTCATTGGGCAAGTCTTTCAGTGTACATGTTTTAATTTAACTTGGTAATTAACAAGGAGTGTGTCTTTACACTACATTACAGGATAAGTGTGTCTTAACGTTATGAGAACCTACACTCCATTTTCCAAAGTGATTTTACCATCTTACATTCCTGTAAGCAAATGAAAGATTTCCATTTGCTCCACAACCTTGTCAACGCTTCCTACTTGTGAATCTTTTATATTTCAATCACCCCCCCTCGTTAAAAGTGCACCTCATCTGGGACACCTGGGTTGCTCAGTTGGTTAAGCATCTGACTCTTGATTTTGGCTCAGGTCAGAATCTCACGGTTTGCGACCTTGAGCCCCGAGTCAAGCTCTGCACTGACAGCATGGAGCCTGCTTGGGATTCTGTTTCCCTGTCTCTCCGTCTCAATAAATAAATAAATAAATAAATAAATAAATAAATAAATAAATAAATAAATAAGCTTTAAGAAAATATTTTCTCTCTCCCTTTGCTCCCTCCCTGCTATTGTGCATGCATGCGCTCTATCAAAAAAAACAAGTGTTATTATTGGGAATTAGTAGATCTCCTCGGTGACTTATCTGAATAAGTCCTTTGACCATTTTTTGCTTTTTTTAAAAAAAGAGTTAATCTTTTTAGAGCAGTTTTAAGTTCACGGCAAAACTGAAAGTACAAAAATTTCCAGTATACTCACTGGCCCCCACATAGGCACAGCCTTCCCCATTATCGGCATCTCTCACCAGAGAAGTTCATTTATTACAACTGACTAACCTACACTGATTCATCATCACTACTCAGAGTCCATAGTTTACGTTGGGGTTCACTCTTGGTGTCATATAGTCTATCTGGTTTGGACAAATGTATACATAAGTATCCATCATAATATAGTAGAGGGCTTTCACTGCTCTAAAAACTCTCTGTGTTCTGCCTTTTCATCCCTCCCCAGTCTCACCCCCTGGCAACTGCTGATCTTTCTATGAACAAAACAGCTGTAAACATCTGTGTGTAAATTTTCATATGGACAGAGGTTTTCAGCTCCTTTGGATAAACATCAAGCACACAATTACTGGATCTTGTGCTAAGAGTATGTTTAGTTTTGTGAGAAAACACCAAACTGGCTTCCAAAGCAGTGGCACAATTTTGCATTCCCAGCAGCATTGAGAGTTCTTGTTACTCCACAGCCTCGCCAGTATTTGGTGGTGTCAGTGTCCCAGATTTCGGCTAGTCTCATAGCTGTGTAATAGTACCTCATGGTTGTTTTAATTTTCATTTCTTTGATGACACATGGGACATTTTTTCATATACGAATTTGCGACCTGTATTATCTTCCTTGGCAAGGTGTCTATTCAAGTCTTTTGCCTATTTTTCATCAGGCTGTTTGTTTTCATTTGTTTGTTTTTTAATGCTTTTGAGGAGCTGTTTGTTTTCTTATTGTTGAATTTTAAGAGTTTTGGATAACAGTTCTTTATCAGCTGTGTCTTCCTTATCAGCTGTGTCTTTTGCAAATAGTTTCCCAAGTCTGTGGCTTCTCACTCTCTTGACATTGTCGTTCACAGAGCAGAGGCTCTAATTTTAATGAAGTCCCCAGCTTATCAATTATTTCTTTCATGATCATGTCCTTGGCGCTGTATCTGAAAAGGTCATCACCATACCCAAGGTCATCTAGTTTTTCTCTAACATGTTATCTTCTAGGAGTTTGATAGTTTTGCATTTTACATTTAGATCTATGATCCATTTTTTTAAATAATTTTATTTATTTCTAGGAGAGAGAGAGAGACAGCGTGAACAGGGGAGGGTCAGAGAGAGAGGGAGATACAGACTCCGAAATAGGCTCCAGGCTCTGAGCTGGCAGTCAGCACAGAGCCCGACGCGGGGCTCGAACCCACGAACCGCGAGATCATGACCCAAGCGAAAGTCGGACGTTTAACTGACTAAGCCACCCAGGCGCCCCATATGATCCATTTTGAGTTAATTTTGGGGAAGGATGTAAGCGCTCTCTCTCTCTCTATATATATATGTATATATATGTGGATGTCCAATTGTTCAGCACCCCTTGCTGAAGAGACAATCTTTGCTTCACTGTACTGCTTTTGATACTTTGTCAAAGATCAGTTCATGGTCAGATCATTTGTGGGGCTCTATTCCTCAGCCCTCTGTGTGTTCCAGAGATCTACTTTTCTATCTTTGACCATGATGACACTATCTTAATTACTGTGGCTTAATTAGCATAGCTTTACATCTTAATTATTTAGTTACTGTAGCTTTAAGTCTCGAAGTTGGGTAGCCTCAGTCTTCTGACTTTGTTATTCTTCAATACTGAGTTGGCTATTCTGTATCTTTTGCCTCTCCATATAAATTTTAGAATCAGTTTGTCAATAGCCACAAATAACATGCTGGGAGTTTGACCAGAGCTGCATTGAGTCTATAGGTCAAGTTGGAAAGAACCAACATCTTGACAATATTGAGTGTTTCTATCCATGAACATGAACTAACCATCTATTTACTTCTTTGATACCTTTCATCAGAGTGTTGTAGTTTTCCTCATATAGATCTTGTACATATTTTGTTAGAGTCATACCAAAGCATTTCACTTTGGGGGATGCTAATGTAAATGCTACTGTGTTTTTAATTTCAAATTCCACTTGTTCATTGCTGGTATATAGGAAAGCCGTTGAGTTTCGTATAAATCCTACAACCCTGCTATGATCTCTTATTGGTTCCAGTTTTTTTTGTCAATTCTTTTGGATTTTCTACATAGATAATAAAGTCACATGTGAATAAAGACGGTTTTATTCCTTCCTTCCCAGTCTGTTTACCTTTTATTTCCTTTCCTTGCCATAATGCATTAACAAGGACTTCCAGAATGATGTTGAAAAGAATGGTAAGAAGGGACATCCTTGGGGATCCTGAGTGGCTCAGTCGGTTGAGTGTGTGACTTCAACTCAGGTCATGCTTTTGCAGTTTGTGAATTCGAGCCCCACATGAGCTCACTGCTGTCAGTGCAGGAACCCACTTTAGATCCTCTGTCCCTCCCCCCTCTCCCTCAAAAACAAATAAAACATTTAAAAGGCCGGCAGGGGGGGGGGGGG
>NW_027530625.1:8367537-8371512 GCF_008692635.1 Crocuta crocuta
TTGCCTTTTCCCTGACCTGACTGGGAAAGCTTGGAGTTTCTCATCACTGAGTGGGACAAAGCTACATACGTCTTTCCTCTGGCTTCTTTCAAAATTCTTATTTATCTTAGATTTTCTGTAGTTTGAAAATGATATGCCTAGTTGTGGTTTTTTGGCATTTATATTCTTGGTGTTCTCTGAGCTTCCCGGATCTGTGATTTGGTATCTGACATTAATTTGGGGGGAAATTCTCCATCATTATTTCAAATATTTCTTCTTTCTTCTTCCAGCAGCCCCATTATGCATACCTTACACCTTTGGTGGTGGTACCACAGTCCCTGGATACTGTTTGTTTTTCAATCTTTGTTCTCTTTGCTTTTCAGTTTTGATAGTGTTTACTGCTATATCCTCAAGCTCAGATTCATTTCTCAGCCGTGTCCAGCCTACAACTAAGCCCATCAAAGGCATTCTTCATTTCTGGTACAGCGTTTTTAAATTTCTAGGCCTTTTTAGTTCTTTTGTAGAATTTCCATCTCTGTACTTACACTGCCCATCTGCTCTTGCACGCTATCTACTTTATCCTTTAGAGCCCTTAGCACTTCAATCATAGTGGTTCTAAATTCTCAGTCTGTTAAGTCCAAAATCCTGGCCATGTCTAGGGCTGATGCCTGGTCTGTCTCTTCAAATTGTGTTTTTACCTTCTGGTATGCCTTGATTTTTTTCATGACAGTGAGAAATGATGTACCGTGTAAAAGCAAGGGTTGTACGTGGGATTTTATTGAGTATGTCATGGCGAGGTGTGGGGGGGTCAGGGGAAGTGTTTTATGGTCGTATGGTTAGATCTCAGTCAACATGATAGTCCTTTTACCACAGGACTGTTAACTCTAAAAGTGTTTTTTTGTTTTTTTTTTTCCCTTTAGAAGAGGATGGCCAGAAATGGCTGGTATCGGGCATTTCCCTTCCCCCAGGTAACTGGAGCTCACTGGATTTGGGTATTCTCCTGCCCCCAGGTCATTCAGGTTCTGGTAATACCCGGGAAGATTAGGCTCCGGTTAGCCAGTTTCTCCTGAGGGCAGGTCTAACTGTTGTGTGATCAGAATGTTCTAGGGTATTTCAAAATGGCTCCCTTTCCCTTCTCCCCGCTGGAGGAGCAAGGTTTTTTTCCCCCCCTCTGATATTTCCTGTGGAAACCTGGTCAAGCTCCTGGAGGTAAATCTCATGAAACTGTGGGCCCTCCCCTAAGAATCAATGGCCCCAGAGTTTTTAACTCTCAGAGATGTCCACGCTAAGGCTCCAGCAATTACTCAGTTACAGTGTGGGTTTTCTTACTCAGCACTGGGTCCTGTGGCTGTTTCCATTTGTGGTCTCTGCTCATGTAAACTGTTACTCCCTTTGCCGGGCTCTCTTTTAATCTTTGAGGCAATGTGTTGCTTACGTCCTCTTCTCCTTCACAGATTCCAGAAGAGTTGTTGATTTTTCAGCCAGTTCCGCTTCTTACTTGTTAGGATGGAGGGGTGGCTTCTAAGCTCCTTAAATGTGGAACTGGAAACCAGTAGTCCCCTAGGCCATTTTTAATTGGATTATTTGTCTTTAGTAAGTTGTAAGACTTCTTTACATACTCTGGCTGCCAGGACTTTGTTATATTTATTTGCTGCAATAATTTTCTTACAACTTATGGCTTTGTTATTTTCAAAAGTATCCTCAGAAGAGCCTAAGTTTTAGATTTTGATGAAGTCCAATTTACCAGTGGCTTCTTTACTGGTTAGTGCTTTTTGCGTCCTAAGGACTTATAAAGATTTTGTTGTACATTTCCTTCTAGAAGTCTTAAAATGTTAACTGACTTTTGTTGTAAATGTATGCGACAAAGGTCTAGATTCCATCATTCCAGGTTTCCCAGCACCCTATTTGGAAAAGACCGTCATCTTTGGTACCAGTTATTGATTTATTGGCTTTCAGTGCTCAGAGGGAAGATTATAGCCGTAGACACCATCGTTTAAAAAAAAACTCAAATCACTCTACACTTTGAAAATCCAGAAAAAGAATAGCAAAGAGAACCCAAGGTTATCAAAGGAAGGAAATAATAAAGATAAGACTGGGGGGGAATGAAAAACAAGAGACAATTAACAAGGCAAAATTTAGTTCTTTGAAAAGGTTAACTAAATTGGCAAACATTTAGCTAGACTGACAAAAAAGGGGGTAAGACCCAAATCGCTAAAATCAGAAATGAAAGTGTGGACATTAATTAGAGAAATCAGAAAGGTTTAGGAGAATACTAATAAAACTGTAAGGCCAGCATGTTAGATAACCCAGATGCAGTGAACAAATTCCTAAAACCCCACAAACTATTGAAATTGACTCAAGAAGAAACAGAAAGTCTGAAAGACCTATTGAGTCGGGAAAGGGTTAACGGAAGGCAGGGACAGATGAGGGACCTTAGGGAGGCTGAATGCAGACTCAGGTGGGAAGGTTTTTTGGGGGGTGGGGGAGGATAAATGCATTCCATCCCTGCCTGTGTTAGGTACCATGGATGGAATCTCACAAACTATCCAGTTCCTGATAAGGTCCCAATATAAAGTCAGAGACAAAAATCTTTGGCACAACCCAGTCGGGACGCCTCTTACCCTGAGAGCTTTTTGTACTTTTGCTCAATACACTCTCTCACCTTGCTCACTCTCTACCATCTGTGAGATTCATCCCTCAACTCAGTGAGACAGGGGCCAGCGTCTCTCCCACCCACCTGTAACATTTTGGTGCTAAACCCAAGATTGGCTCTTTGGAGGGTAAACAGCGGAGTCTTTCCTTTCCTTTTCTGAATGGAGGATCGCCTTACCAAGACTCTCAAAACCCAGCACGTGTCGGCCAGTTAAAAGCGAAGAGTATGGCCACAGGTCTTAAGTCTCAGGTGACAGGCTTCTGGGTAGAGGTTTGGTCAGTCCCCCTTGGAACGTTGACCGAAGCCTGACCAAGTCCACTTTCTCCTCTTCCCTTACTCTTCCTTTGCCTGTCCTTCTTAAATGGCTTTTGAAACACTTCCAGGGGCACCTGGGGGGCTCAGTCGGTTGAGTGTCCGACTTCAGCTCAGGTCATGGTCTTGCAGTTCGTGAGCTCAAGCCCCGCGTCGGGCTCTGTGCCGACAAGTAGCTCAGAGCCTGGAGGCTGCTTCGGATTCTGTGTCTCCCTCTCTCTCTCCCCCTCCGCTGCTCCAGTTCTGCCTCTCAAAAAATAAATGTTAAAAAATTAAAAAAAAAAAAAAAAAAATGCTTTTCCATCCCCTGATGATCAGTATGCTCCAGCAATTAGAACTCATTTCAGGATCTGGAATCCCTCTTCCTTCCCTGTAACTTTCTCCAAATACCTGGGGATCTCAGGGGCGCAGCAGTTTCGGAGGCGGTCCTGCTGATAGTCACTTAGGGAGGGAATGCTGTCTGGGTAGCTACCAGGACCTTCCCTTTAAGACTGTCTGTCATAATAGTCTAGATCAGAGAGAGAGAGATCTTTCATGCTTTTCTGTTGTTTGGTGAGATCTATATTTTGTTGTCAGATACAACTCAGGCTGAACTGTGGCCAGGACTCTAGGCTTCAAATATCAGCAGACAATACTGGTAGAGTCACCCCTTTCTATCCCCAGGGTTGGAACATGAAGGATGGGAACACAGATCTACCATCAGTGGCTTCTTTGGGCAACAGGGCAGCAGGAACCTTAACAGGATGCATTCTTGAAGCTTTTTGTTTCAACAACAAAAGGTCAGGAGCTGTAGTGCTGCCAGATCTCAAGGATTACAGCCTTCGGTCGGGCCCCATCTGCTGATAGGACATCAGGCATACAGGAAGAAAGGATGCTTGGGGGTGAGGTGAGGAAATAATTAACCTTATGGACTAGATTCCATGGGTTGGGGGTGCAAGAAAATTAGTACGACCCAGTCATGAGGGCCCAACCAAGGCGGCTCCAAAGAATGGGGTTGTGAGGGACTTTCTCGGCTACATGAAAAGTTCATC
>NW_027530625.1:8371534-8407113 GCF_008692635.1 Crocuta crocuta
CCCTATGATTCCCAGTGGGCACCCGCAACATGTAAAAGGATGGAGACCGGCCCTGGAGGGTCCCACCCCGGGGAAGTCTCCTCCATATGCAGCACACGCCCCCATAATCGTCCCAGTTGTTTGCTTGCATCCATGACCTTTATCAATAACAAACCTTGAATCTCCAATCTCGTGGAACTCCTCAGATTTAAGGGATTGAGAAGAATCCAAAGGCAGGAGCCTGGGGGACTCAGTCAATTAAGCATCCAACTTCGGCTCAGGTCATGATCTCGCGGTTCGTGGGTTCGGGCCCCGCATCGGGTTCTGTGCCGACAGCTCAGAGCCTGGAGCCTGTTTCAGATTCTGTGTCTCCCTCTCTCTCTGACCCTCCCCTGCTCATGCTGCCTCTCTCTCTCAGAAATAAAACATTAAAATAATTAAAAAAGAAGAAGAATCCAGAGAGGAGAAGGAAGTGTTGTGTGGGGGCTAAAGCAGCGGGTCAGAATGGCTGCCCCCCGAGCGCCCACTCCTTCCCCCAAAGTTCTCTCACTTTGGGAAAGGCGAATCAAGGGATACCTTGATCCAAAATGGAGAGAGCTGATGTGTAGGGATGCCTTCATAGTCACCTCTCGAATATAACAGGTGTGGAGGCTCTTGACTCCTCCTGGGATCTCGAGATGGGAAAGTCCTCTGGAATGTGTTCCGAAAAATTGGGGAAGGAAAAATTGGGGAAGATTTGATCTATAAATGCTCAAAAAGAAGTGCGTGAAGTTTTTTCTTTATTGTTTTTGTTTCCTGGCTTGGCCTCAGCATCTCCTGGAGGATGGAGGGAAGTACTCAGTACGGTTCTATCTTCCAGTTAGATCTGAACCGTAGAAGAGAAGGTAAACAGTCAGAAGTTGCTGACGTGCAGGTCTTCTTTGCTTTAAGGGACCAGACAGACTTCCTTAAGACCTGTCAGAGGCCAACCTCCAGGCCCTGCCAAGGTTGCAGACTCGCCCTCTGAGGCCTCTTCTCAGGAAAGGCCACTTGTTAAAGCCTCAGGTCCTCCTCATCCCTGAAAAGGGAGGCACATTCAATGTGTCCGTTGACTGAAATGCCTCATGGTGAATTTGGCCCCACAAAGGTCCACGTTCTGTTTTCCTTGCAAGATTAAAAACTTTTTTTTAATGTTTATTTATTTTTGAGAGAGAAAGTGAGAGAGAGAGAGAGAGAGAGAGAGAGAGAGAGCAAACAGGGGAGGGGCAGAGGGAGAGGGAGACACAGAATCCGAAGCAGGCTCCAGGCTCTGAGCTGTCAGCACAGAGCCCGACACGGGGCTCGAACTCACGGAGAAACAAGCCTGCCTACAGGCCACTGAATCCTCGGCAATGAACCGTCGATGGACGGTGGAGAAGGACAAAGAGGGGAAACGGGTTACCCAACAGGAAAGGAGCCTGCTCCCCTGGAGGACATCAAATGGGGCTCTGACTGATCCCTGGGAGTCTGGAGACAGAAATATTTCTAGGCATAGATTCTGGAAGGCCTGAGGTGGACTAGGGCTAAGCCCTGAAGTTATTCTGAGTTAGCTCACGTAATACAGGGTGGCCCCTTTGGAGCCTCCTTCCACCTTTTTGAAGAGATTAAGAAAGGCTTTAATACAACATACCTCTCTTTCCCCTGACACCCAGGAGGAGGGAATTGATATTAAAAGATAAGTTTATGACTCAGTCAGCTCTGGGTATTAGGAGAAAGTTACAAAAATTGGCTATGAGGCCAGACTACACTGGACACCTTTTTGAAGACAAGGCAGCTAATTGGGTCTTCTTCTCCTTCTCTTCCTCCTTCTTCTTTATGTTTATTTATTTTTGAGAGACAGAGAGAGACAGAGCATGAGCAGGGGAGAGGCAGAGAGAGATGAAGACACAGAATCTGAAGCAGCCTCCAGGCTCTGAGCTGTCAGCACAGAGCCTGATGAGAGGCTCCAACCCACCAACTGTGAGATCATGACCTGAGCCGAAGTCAGATGCTCAACCGACTGAGCCCCCCAGGCGCCCCCTGGTCTTCTTTAATAGAGATGAGCCGGAGACCCATGAAAAGGAAAGGAGAGGTCCCGTAAAGACTGGTTGTTGGCGACAGCCGTGGAAGGGCAAAGCACGCCAGCTGACCCAAGGGGCTCCTGGTGCTTGTTTTAAGTGTGGCCAAAGAGGGCATTTTAGGAGAGCGTGCTCCTCAAACCCATCGAGCCCCTGCCCCATATGTAAAGGGGACCATTGGAAAGTGCACAAACGTCTAGAGGTCTGTCTCCTCCTCAAGGGACCCATCAAGACTGATGGGACCTAGGGCTCCATCTCTCTGCCCCCTGTCACACAGAAGATCATCACTGCTCCCCCTGGGAGCTTTGGGGGAGATAGAGGGGACTGAAATTAGTTTCCTCCTGGGTACAGGGGCCACTTGATCTGTCCTCCTTTCCAATCCTGGTCGCCTCACTACTCATAAGGTTACAGCAAAGGGTGCCCTGGGGAAGCTCCTAACCACACACTTTTCAGAACCCCTCTGCTGTGTTTCGAAGAATGTAATGTTCACCCGTTCTTTCTTAACCATGCCTGAAAGTCCTGCTCCCTTGTTGGGAAGAGATGTATTAGCCCAGATGGAGAATAAATTACTGCATCAGGCCTTTCATTTGGGGAGAGAGAAAACTGAACAAACGGCCCAAGAGATATTTACCAGGAAAAATCTGTCAAGGACAGTTCAACAAGTAGTTTTGGCCTATGAAGTCTGTCTTAGAAACATGCCTCTCAACCACTAACTTGCTCTCCCAGGCAGTCAAAGAACTGGAAGCTCTCCAGGGGAAGACGGGCAATTAGAGTGCACTCAGATGCCAAGGTCAGAGGGTTCCAACATCTGTTGGCATGGGCTGATACTTTTGCTAATTGGGTAGAGGCTTCCCCCTGCAAAATGGAAAAAAGCACAGGACTAATAAAAGCTCTGCTTTATAAAATAATGCCCAGGTTCAGCTTACCTAAAAATCTGCGAAGTGATTAATGGTCCCTCTTTCAAAGCTACTCTTACCCAAGGGGTATCAAAGGCCCTGAGGATAGATTATTGCTTTGACTGCTCTTGGAGACTTCAATCCACTGGTAAAGCAGAAAAAGTAAATGATATCTTAAAAAAACATTTAAGGCAACTGTCCCAGAAGACTCATCTCCCATGGACTTCGACCCTTCCCATAGCATTAATCAGGGTAGAAATACCCCACAGATCCAGGGTTTCAGTCCATACAAACTGTTATATGGAGGTACCTTTATTTTATTATTTATTTGAGAGAGAGAGAAAGAGAGAAAGAACAGGGGAGGGGCAGAGAGAAAGGGAGACAGAGAACCCCAAGCAGGCTCCGTGCTGTCAGCACAGAGCCTGATATGGGGCTCAAACTCACAAACTGTGAGATCATGACCTGAGCTGAAACCAAGAGTCAGGCGCTCAACTGTCTGAGGCACCCAGGCGCCCCTGACAAGTGGCTTTTTATTGGGTCCCGTGATAAACACTCGAGTTGAACATATTATTTCTTTAGCTCAATTTCAACGACATTACAGCACATGTCCAATAGGTGAACGCGAGAAAAAGGGACAGTGGTTTGGAAACTGGGGGCAGTCAGTATCTTACAGACGCCATCTTGTTGGTCAGCATAATCATTGGTGTTTTTCTGTGTCTGCCGATGTCTGTGCCAGCCTTCCTGTGGAGCCATGCAGTGACCACTCAACTGACCCGTGGGTGGACTCTGACTGCTGCACCCCACCGTCCGTCTTTAGCTTGAGAAGCCAGAACTGTCATTGTCCTTGTTCCCTAATGGCAGTTAGGGGTCCTTCCAGGGGGAGGAATGAGTAGGGAAGGGGTTAACAGTAGGCAGGGAGAGATAAGGGACTCTTGGGGAGGCTGACCTCAGCTGAGAGTGGGAGGCAGCAGCGGCAGAGGGTTTGGAGGCAAAAAACGGGATAAACACATTCCAGACCTGCCTGTGTTAGGCGCCATGGATGGAATCTCACAAACTAATTATCCAGTTCCTGATAAAGTCCCAATAAAAAGTCAGGGACAAAACCCCTTGGAGGCAACCCGGTCGGGACCCCTCTCGCCCTTAAGAGCTTTGTACTTTTGCTCAATACACTCTATCGCTTTGCTCACTCTCCACTGTCTGAGCAATTCGTTCCTCAACTCAGCGCGACAGGGACCAGCGTCTCTTCCGCCCACCTGCAACACAACAACATCAAAGGGATTGAACCAGTAATTAAAAACCTCCCAAGAAAGAAAAATTCAGGAGCAGATGGCTTTCCTGGTGAATTCTACCAAACGTTACAAGAAGAATTAACACCCGTATTAAAGTCTTCAAAAACGAACAGAGAAAAGAACATGAGGTCATTCTATGAGGTCAGCATTACCCTGGTATCAGAGCCAGACAAAGACATCACAAGAAAATAAGACTTTGGGCCAATATCCTTTATGACGATAGATGTAAAATCCTCGACAGAATACTAGCACACCAGACTCAGCAGCATATGAAAAATGTTACACACCATGACCAAATGGGATTGATCTTGGGAATGCAAGGCTGTTCAACACAGGAAAAAGTCAGTCAACACAATACCCCCCACGTTGATAGAACAGAGGGGAAAAACACATGATCATCTCAATCGATGCAGAAAAGAACATCTTTCACAAAACCCAACCTCCTTTCACGATAAAAACACCCAGGAAACCAGAAATAGAAGGGAACTTCCTCGACATGATAAAGAAAGAGCATATTGGCTGCTTTCACCACTGCTATTTGAACATTGCTGGAAATTCTAGCCAGAGCAAGTAGGCAAGAAAAAGGAGTCAAGGGCAACTAACATGAACAGGAAGAAGTAAAACTATCTCTAAACACAGTTGATGGGATTCTGTATATAGAAAAACCAGAGAAAGCACAAAAAGACCCAGAAATAACACTCTCCAATGTAGGCACTTAAAATTCTCAGTCCTGTTACTGAAACCTTCTGAAGCATCTTTTCAAATTCACATTAATTGTATTTCTATGTGAAATTCCCCTCAAAACACATTTCCAACATGTCCACCACCCTTCCAATGCCACCCGGCCTAGAAATTATAGAAATTTAAATCCACTGAAGTTAAAACATCATGCCTTTGAAATGCTTCTAAGAATGTTTTACCTCCTAATGCAGTCATTTAAAAATATTTAGTGAGAAAGTTCCCTTGCAAACAATGGCCCCTGGAGCTCAGGCGTTTAGCAGGTTCATGGTAAGCTCACCTCTGCATACATCAGTCCATTCATTCACCAAATATTTATCAGTCAGCTAAACGAGGGGGGCCAGCGATGGAAATGTTATTGCCCACAATTCCATGTGCTGTTGTTGTAGATAAAGCATCTTTGTTTGTTTCAATGGTCTGTCTTTGCATCGGTGCTACATTGTATAATAAATCTTGAAACTTGCTAGCAAATATTCCCACCTTGTCTTATTCCAAGACTATATTGGCTACCCTTTGCTTTTCCATAGAAGTTTTATAATTAATGTATTAATTTCATGGCAAATTCTATTGCTATTTTTACTTTATTGTATAGAGTCTATAGATAATTTGGGGAAGAATTCTTTACAATCCAGTCTTCCGATCCATAATTATACTGTATCTCTCCATTTTTTTTTTTTAAAGTTTATTTATTTGAGAGAGAAAGAGAGTGCAAGCAGGGGAGGGGTAGAGAGAGAGGGGGCCAGAGGATCCAAAGCGGGTGTTGTGCTGACAGCAGATCACCTGATGCAGGGCTCAAACTCTTGAACCGTGAGATCATGACCCGAGGCGAAGTCAGATGCTCAACCGACTGAGCCACCCATGTGTCCCACTATATCTCCCCATATATTTTTCCTTTTATTTCTGTCAATAATAGACATGTTTGTTTTGCTTAATGAAGAAAATTTTAATCTTAAGGCATTATACCTTTTTAAAGAAAGTATTATTTAAAGAAACTATATAAGGTAACTTAAAACAATCAAATATCAGTATTCACCAATGTTTTGTTTACCTGAAATGTTATTTCAGTTGTAAACTCCATTTCCTGTTACAAAGAAATAATCAAGACCTTTACTGGACTTAACCCTTCATTTAAGAAAAAAAGTCCTAAATCTTAAGATAAATAATATTTTAAGTAGAAAATGACCAATTTTAAAAGTTTGGTATATTATTGCTGTGGTTTATTAACATATATTATGTACATGTTAGCTGGTCCCTTTTATAGGAACCCAGGCTGGGTTAATCACTTATACAAAGCGTAGTAAAAATTAAGGCAAGAGCAAAATGTCTAACAAAATACTCTGTTTGAAACAACTGTAAGTATTAAAGATATTCGTTAGTAGTTATTACAGACTGAATTGTGTCCCCCACCTTCCCAGATTCATATGTTGATGTCTAATCTCCAATGTGGACCGTTTGGAGACAGAGCATTTGAGGAGATAAATAAGGTTAAAAGAGATCATAAGTGTGGGTCCCTAGAATAACTGGACTGGTGCTTTTATAAGAGGAAGATGGGGCGCCTGGGTGGCTCAGCCGGTTAAGTGTCCGACTTCAGGTCATGATCTCCCGGTTGGTGAGTTCAGGCCCGGCATCCGGGTCTCTGCTGACAGCTCGAGCCTGGAGCCTGCTTCAGATTCTGTGTCTCCCTCTCTTTCTGCCCCTCCCCTGTTCTCGTTCTGTCTCTCTAAAATAAACATTAAGAAGAGGAAGAGACGCCAGGAGGGCACACAGAACAAGGTCCACAGAGGACACAGCGAGAAGGTGCCATCTGCCAGTCAAGGAGAGGGCTTGCCAGAAACCAACCAACCCCGCGGGCACCTTCATCCGGGAACTGCAGCCTTCCCAACCATGGGAACAGGATTTGCTTCTGCTTAAGCCTATCAGCCCGTGATACTGTTAAGGAAGTCCTGGCCCACTCGAGTAAGGGTTGCGAATTATCTGCTACAAAACATGTAACAAAATAGCCTCCCTGAATTGTTTTCCAGATCGCAGCCCCTGCTGGCATTCAAACGATTTCTCGCATAAACATAAGCCACAGTGAAATTCACTTAATGATCAGTTTCTATCAATCTATTTTTTTTTTCTCCTGCCCCCTCTTACCGCGGAACGGTAACATCGGAAGCATTAAGCACCTGGAATTTACGCCTTACATGAAGGCGTGACTTCAGTAATTGCAAATGATGCACAGCTCCTTCGTGTAAGAAAGATGCTGTGTGGTCATAGCTACTTTCAGCAGTCGTCAGATTCAAGTGGCCTGGCATACCACGCTGCGGCAATGACAGGAGCATGGCTCTGACACATGGCAATTTTAGTTAGGCAAGTGGGAAATGTGAAAAGATGCCAACGGCCCGGCCTCTGTTTAAAGCGTACAGTGCTGACCAACTCAAGAAAACGACCTGATGTGTTCAGTTGACATAACCAGCCCACGGTACGGCATGCTGGATCACAAGGACTTCTGGGAGCACAATCCCAAAGAAGGGACTACCTTTCCCAGGTCACAGCATTTCACGAATCCAATACAGTGGTCTCTGATACAAGAAAATCATCCCCCTGTTGGAATCAAGTACCACTCTTGTGATAATTTACACTCTGAAAGTTGTGATGTAAGTAATGAATCAAAACATTGTGGATTTCATGGCGGGTTTATAATACTGCAAGATAGTTTGCAGAAATTCATCTGGATTCTAAAAGAACGGAATTTCTGCACTTACGTTTCCTCTTGTAAGGCGTTGAAATTTAGTAACACAGCAGAGCAACTGCGTGCATATAAAACGTGGCTCTTTTTTATTCTGGGGTCGATCCAAAACCAGGCAGAGTTCTAACACACAGAAAGCTTCAAATTGAATCTCAAGGAGATTCAACAGCGTTTAATTTTTTTTTCCCCAATGGTATAGTTCTTTTGCACAGAGGATTGCACATGTTTTATTAGACTCATTCCTAGGAAAGTAATACTTAAAACAATTTCTTTTTACTGTTTATTTCTGAGAGAGAGATTAGAGGGCAAGTAGGGGAGGGGCAGAGAGACAGGGAGATATATAACAGCATCTGAATCAGGCTCCAGCCTCTGAGCTGTCAGCACAGAGCCTGACGCGGGGCCTGAACTTGTAAACTGTGAGATCATGACCTGAGCTGAAGTTGGGCACTTAACCGCCTGAGCCACCCAGGCGCCCCAGGAAGGCAATACTTCTTAATGCTGCTATAAATGGTGATGTAGCAGGCAGAACAATGGCCCCCCAGAGATGGCCACCTCCGAATCCCCAGAGTCTGTGACTGTATCAAATTACACGACAAAAGGGACTTAAGGTTTGCAGATGCAATTAAGGCTGCTAATCAGACCGTCTTAAAAAAGAGAGATCATCCAGTGGGCCCAATCTACATGAAGATTCGGCCTCTCTGCTGGCTCTGAGGACAGAGCAAGGGACTCACAAGCCAAGGCACGCAGTAGCCTCTAGGAGCTGGGAGTGACAGAGTTTACATCCAGCAAGAAACCAGCTCTGTAACCACAAGGAACTGAATTGTTCCAATGAAGCCAAACAAACGGGAAGTGGCTTCTCCTAGAGCCTCCTGAAAGGAATGGAGTCCCGAGGACATCTTGATCTTAGCCTTGAGACCCACACCTTTGCAGACACTGCAACCTAATTTGACCGTTACCCACAGTGTGGTGGGAAATCACAGCAAGGGTTATGAACAGGGGGTGTGATGGAGCCAAGCTGCAGCTGTTGGCGGGACTGGCGGAGGGCCGTGGCGGGAGAGGAAGGGAGGGGAGCGTAGTTGGGAGAGGATGAGGTCTGAGATGGTGGCAGATGGCGGTGGAGGTAGACAGACTCCAGACTGAGTGGAGGCAGAGCTGATGGGCTCGGCTGATGCACTGGATGCGGATGTATGGCAGCACCAAGCGGGGACGGTTCCTGGGTGTCTGATTTGAACTCTGTGAGCAGCGATACCAGTGGCAGAAATGAGTCAGCCTGGGGCGGGTGACACACTTTGAGGTGCGTGTGGGCGACTCAAAAATTGTTAACACGCCAAACTTGAGAGATGAGGCACCTGAACGGAGATCACAAGTGGGCAGAGGTGGGATTTTCTTTTTCTTTTTTTCATTTTTCCTTTTTAAAAAACCTTTATTGATTAAGTAATCTCTACTCCCAACATGGGGCTCAAACTCACGACCCCAAGCCCCGAGACCAAGAGTCGCACGCTCTGCCCACCCAGGCGGCTAGGTGCCCCAGCCAGGTGTGTTTTTTAGCCTAGAGTCTGGGGGAGAATCTGACCTGTACCCACACAGCTGGGGACCATAAGCACGTAGATGTTATTTCAAGGCACTGAGAACGTGGCCCTGAGAAACACAGACATTTAGAGGTGGGGTACAGTGGGCGGAACACAGCAGAAAGTGCTGATTCCATGCCTGTATACATACATACATATTACATATATATTTAACTTTTTAAAATTTATTTTTGAGAAAGAGAGCGAGCGAGAGAGAGAGAGAGAGAGCGTGAACAGGGGAGAGGCAGAGAGAGAGGGAGACACAGAACTGGAAGGAGGCTCCAGGCTCTGAGCTGTCAGCACAGAGCCCGACGCAGGGCTCGAACTCATGAACCGTGAGATCATGACCTGAGCCAAAGTCGGACGCTTAACCGACTGAGCCCCCCAGGTGCCCCGTATATAAAGATGGGTTATAGGGGAGCATGTCTGTGGTGATGACAATCCTGAACAGGAGGGACTGACAATTTGGGAGAGGGATGAGCAAACCATCAAAATCTGAGGCAGCGGAAGGGGCAGACGGCAGGGCTCAGGCGCAGGGGCGGCTTCCGGCAGGAGGAATTCAGTGCAGACGGGGGCAGGCTGGCCTGCTTGGTTGGTGCAGGGAGGAGGGGGCTGACGTCTGCCGCTTCAACTGGCTCTGTGAGTCATGCAAAGGGCGGAAGAGGGGGTGTGGAGGGTGGAAGGCGTAACAGCTGATGTGGGGAAGAGGAAACGTAACAGACTCAGAGTCAGATCCACTGGTGATGCCGTGTCTGTGTGAGGTTGACGTGAAACCAACCAGCCCAACTGTGTGGTTTTCTAGAAATATTCGGCTCTCAGGTGCAGGGAGAAGGCAGATGGCAGGGCTCACGGAGGTGGGGGGTCCTGGACAGGGAAGGGCCACCGAGGGAGAGGATGAAGAGTGGAGGGTGTTCGGAAGAGAGGGGCTGGGACCACGGACTCCGACGGCTTGCGTGATCTAGGAGCCAGCTGACCAGGTGCCTTGCTGGGTGTGCTCAGAGAATTAGGACTGCGGCCTGTATTTCAGGAAGTGGGCTGGAAACGGTGCTCGGCAAGCGCTAGGTTGTGCAGCCGGCGAGAACACACGTCCGAGTCTGCACTGTTCCCTCCGCATCGTGAGCTCCCAGCGGTGCCTGACTCGCTGCGTGCGGGTGCGGCCGGCACACGTTGAAGACAGTCGGCACCCGGGTGTGTCTAGGCCGCTCACCTTCCCCCCTCTCTGTTGGGAACAGCATCTACGTGGGGGGATAAACTGCCAAAAAACGTGCTTATTGAGAANTGGGGGGGCGGGGGGTTGCCCTCGCTCTGGGTCTACTCTTCCTCCTCCACGTCCTTCCAAGTACAGGCCCGACACGGTTTCCTCTCTTGCTCTTTTCTGCCTCTAAATTGGGGCTGTTTCCAGACTTCGGCCCTCACCTCCAGGGGGCGGCCAGATGGGCCCTCGCGCGTCTTCTGCCTGTTGTTCTTGTGCCATCGGCCAGGGCCCTCTGCAAAGTGGGCACAGCCCGAGTCAGACTCCCGGCTCCCCTCACAGCCTTCTCTTCTCCTGGACCTGCTCGTGACATGTACAGTCCACCCCGCCCTCCTTCTTCTTCTTTCCTATTTATGGACTCGTGGAGGGGCGCCTGGGGGGCTCAGTTGGTGAAGCATCTGATTTTGGCTCAGGTCATGATCTCACGGTCTGTGGGTTCGAGCCTTGCATCAGGCTCTGTGCTTACAGCTCGGAGCCTGCTTTGGATTGTGTGTCTCCCTCTCTCTCTGCCCCTCCCCTGCTCAGGCTCTGTTTCTGTCTGAATAATAAACAAACATAGATTTAAATTCCTGGACTCGAGTATGTAATAGCAGTGTTTGGCAAAGGTTAACATTGTATGGTTTCCTATATTTTTGAGGTGACAGGCATGGAGGTATTGGAGAGAAAAAGTGAAAAATAGAACTTCTAGGGGCACCTGGGTGGCTCAGTCAGTTAAGCGTCCATCTTCGGCTCAGGCCACAATCTCGTGGTTTGTGGGTTCAAGCCCCACATCAGGCTCTGTGCTGACAGCTTGGAGCCTGGAGCCTGCTTCCAATTCTGCATCCCCCTTTCTCTCTGCCCCTCCCCTGCTCATGCTCTGTCTTTCTCTGTCTCTCAACAATAAAAAATGTTAAAATTTTTTTTTTAAATAGAAATTGTACAAAAAGTACCAAAGGTTATTGTAAAACTCATAGCCCAGGCAATTAGTCACCGTGAACACACAGTAGTGGGCTGCTTCCTCGGAGTCTGTTTTCCCTCTTTGCTAATGGGACACTGATTCTTCGCACTGGGATACCTACCTCTCAGCCACTCAGGGCACACACGGCTAAACCCTAGCTCCAGAGGGGAGTTTGCACCGAATACCATCCTACCTCCTCGGTTCCGGCAACGTGTCAAGAGTCGGGCCCAAGCTCTAACTCAGGCACCAGGAACAAAGCCTAGGACTTAAGAGCGATAGGAAGAGGTCTGTTTTCCTTTCTCTGGACGAGGAGCACGTCTGCGGGCACGGGTGGGAGGTGAAGGGGCCGCCGTGTGTGCACCGAAGAGAAGTGGGCGCTGAGTAGGGGGAGAGCAGAGACTCCGTAGGAAACGCCATCTCTGGGGACTCCGAGTGGCCAGACCAGTCCTTGAGTCGAATGGTCGCCTCTGGCCTTTCTTTCGGGCTTGAGGGCTCCCGGAGTCCGTAGATTTACCCGGTCCACTTTCTAGCACTTGCAAATTGAGAGTTCCAGCCTGTAAATCCACAGTCCCACTGTTCCAAGAAAACTGCTCACAAAACTTGGGGTTTGATTTCTCCCATGTTTTAATGCATCCATGTACACACAATTTTGTTTTTCACTTTTACAAAACTGAAAATATATACTCTTCTGAAATGTTTTAATTCTGTTTACCTCTTTTTATGGTAACCCAATCGATCATGTTCATTTCAAATTACTGGATACTATCCCATTCTAGGAATATGCAGTAACAAGTTCCCATCAGGGAACATTGACATTTTTTTGTTTTTCAAATTACAAAGATGCCATTGCGAGGCACCAGTCCTCTGATTTCTAGAAGTGAAATGGCTGCATCTTACATCACATACATTCTTAAGGCTCTGAGGTCTTTCCACCTGTTCTCTGGAAGGACCGTGTATTCCCGTCAGCGTGGAGATGGGCGTGTCTGCCGGGCAGGAGGGGACACGGACAATGCTGTGACAATGGGTTGCTCAAGGGGACTAGTCATGTGTTTGCTGCACATTTACGAGTGTCCCTTATGCACCACGCTGGGAAAGGTGCTGGGGATATGCTGGTGACTGGACTCCCACGCTAGTCCCTGTATTCTTCCTTCTCCAAGTCCGGCGGCGATGGGAAGCGTCTAGCTTTGTGGATGAATTAACCGACAGCACACGTGTGACGTCACATAGAGGACATGGGAGGGGCCGCTCTGGAGACCGTGCGGTTCCGGCTCGGCACAGACGATGTCACCGCACGGACGCTGTTCACCCACGCTTTCCTATGTCCTCCCTGGCATGGGCGTGGCTGGAAGCCTGGAGGCAGGGTCGGGAGAGGGGCTGCCCTGGGGGCAGGGGGGGCACTCGGGAGAGGCAGGCAGGCCGGAGCCAGGCAGCAGCTGCCCTGTTCCCAGGAGACAAGGGTCCCGCTGGGGCAGCGGCAAGAGACAACCCGGAGCTGCAGGAGCGGGACGGGGACGGGGCACGTTGGGGGCCCGCGGGGCCGCAGCCGCCTCTCCGCAGTTACCCGCTGCTCGGGAATCCCGCCTTCCCCCCGTTTGCTCCTTCGATCCTGTTTAACGACGTGCTAACCTAAGTCCCTAGGTTGAATCCTTCTCTGTTTGAACTGCCTAGAGTGGTTTTGCTTTCCTGGCGGACGGAACAGCCCAACACTTAAAGCATCCTTGAACTCCCGTGAGGCGTGAGCTGTGCCTTAGACGCACACAGCATCTCTCCGTAAACCTAACAGAGCCAGATCTTCTGGAAGCGGTGGAAAAGTCTGCTGGGTTTCTGTTCTTGTTTTTTTCCAATCAGACACCAGGTGAATTCAGTGGCTCTGAGAACACATCTTGTGAGCAGATACGCACCCTGGAGCACTTGACTCACTCAGGAAGAGGAAGCCCGCTGACGAAGGCAGGCGCGTGCAAAGCGAAGCCAGTCTGGGAGGCCAGTGGATCCACACCCCCGTTAGTGCTCACCTAACACTCGCGTACGCTGAGAACACAGAACCACCATGGGAAGACAGAAAGCAAACCGGTAGGCACGTGAACTAAACCTGGCCGCGTCCCCCGTTCTGCGGAGCGTGCATACGTTGAAATCCACACCAGGAAACGTTCACGGGACGGACCTCCACCCTCTGCTGCCATGAGAGGAACTCGGGAGACTGTTTTATAAGAACTGTTCGTTGTGATGATTTTCAACGGTGCAGAAGAATTATATCGACTCTTCCGCGCCTCTTTCTTTGCACACTCCGACGCGCTAGAGCATGGACGTGCGAATCGCTTTCGAACGTTCCAGCACACAAGGTATCATTGTCTTTCCCTTCCCCTTCCCGTGGCCGTGACCCCTTCTCTACTAACCATCAATCCTGAAATTAGCTTCTCTGCCCCATGCAAGGAAACGCAGCCGAAGTTGGAGAGTCTTTCCCCTTAACTCTGCCCCTCCCCATCTTCCCCCTCACTGTTGTCATCACAGTAGAAGATGTCTCTGAGCAGGAAGACGGGCCTGGGCGTCGCGGGAGTCTGGATTTCAGCACCTTTCTTCTCCATCTTCTTCTCTAACTTTTCCTTAAGCAGAGGCAGACTGGTCTCGTAAAGGTAGTCTATGATCTCTAAAGAAAAGAAATTGCATTTTGAAATTCTGTGTACACAGCCTCCCGGCCAAGGTCAAAGGGGAGAGGGCACGGATGCAGGTAGTGCTCATGGTCCTGTTCTAACCGGTTTACTGAGATTCGCCAAACCGGCCCCCTCAAAATCCTACAAGGTGGGCACTACTGTCAGCCCATTCTTCAAGTGAGGAAGCCAAGGCATGAAGACATTATGGATCTTGGCCAATGTCACGGGGTTTGTAGGGGTGAACGAAGCCAGGATTCGAAACCAGGCTGCAGTGTCTGCTGACCGCAAGAAGTTACTCACTATACACTCCACGGCGCGGCATCACCCGAACCCGTGGCTCCAGAACGTGGGTGCTGGGCAGACCACTCGAGGTAGACCACTGTAAGCTTGTTCGAGAAAAATCTAGCCTCCAGACCCAGCCTGGAGGTTGGGATTCAGTGTGTGTGGGATGAGGCCCTGGTATGTGTTTTTACCAAGTCCCCACAGGACTCTGATGGCCCGAGTTCACACCTAAACCACTCACGAATGGCCGCATGGAAGGAACTCAGCACCTTGTGTTTTTTCTGGAACTGTGTGTGCACACGCCATGTGATGTGCACACGCAAGTACGCGTCACGTGTGCGTGGGAGCACGTGATGGGGACTCAGAAGCGCTCACGGCTATTGACAGTTTGCTAAGCTCTGAGCACCCTGGTGACCACAATTCATCTATTATCTCATTTCATACTTTTGTTAAAAAAATGTTTTTTTACATTTGTTTATTTTTGAGAGAGAGAAACAGACTGAGCACAAGTGGGGGAAGGGCAGAGAGAAGGAAACCCACAATCTGAAGCAGGCTCCAGGCTCTGAGCTAGCTGTCAGCACAGAGCCCGACATGGGGCTCGGACCCACGAACTGCGAGATCATGACCCGAGCTGAAGTCGGACGCTTCACCGACTGAACCCCCATGCACCCCATCATTTAGTACTTTTGAAAGTGCTATCAGGTGGGGGTTAGGATTTGATAATTTTTACCATTTGACAAACGAATAAACCGAGGCTCCCAGAAGTTAAGTCACGTGCCCGGGGTCACATGATCAGCACGTGCTACCATCTGCTGGGTTCTTAACAATTCGAACACAGTACTGGGAATACTGACCTGGAAAAGTCTTCTTCTGCCAAAAGGGAACACAGGTAGCTTTCAGCTTATAAAATTTGCTTTGAACGTAGGATGGCGGCACATCACTTTAGAAAGGAAAAGACAAAAAAAAAAAAAAAGCATCAGTTTAAAAACTGGTCACTTCCCTTCTATGTACAAAGTACAGAGTCAGTAGAATCTGCAGACATAAGTAACGTTCTTAATCCTGAACACGAAACCATCATGTCTATAAACGTGTGATAAAAACACGACATATATGAGAAGGTGTCGTTCATCTGGTTGAAGAGAACACACAAAAAACACACAAAAGGAAGAAAGTTGATGGTACAGGATGGATGCTGTTTAAATGACAAGAATTTCAGTCACCAGTCAGGAAACACAAAGCATAACACCAGCTAACATGTGCTGACGCTCACCTTGTACTGGGCGCCGCGCAAAGAGCTTCCCATCTACCAACAAACCATCTGCCCGGCCACTCTATGAAGAGTGGTCTGTGCCTCATTCTGGAAATGGGGAAACTGAGGCACAGGAAGTTGCCCAAGATCTTACAGCTACTAAGGGGGTAGAGCTGGGACTTCAACCAGGTGGTCTGACTCCGAACCCCACAGTCTTTTTTTTTTTTTTTTAATGTTTCATTTATTTATTTATTTTTTAATGTTTCATTTATTTTTGAGAGAGACGTAGAGACAGCGTGAGCAGGGGAGGGTCAGAGAGAGAGGGAGTCACAGAATCGGAAAACAGGCTCCAGGCTCTGAGCTGGCAGTCAGCACGGAGCCTGACGTGGGGCTCGAACCCACAAACCATGAGATCATGACCTAAGCTGAAGTCAGACGCTTAACCGACTGAGGCCCCCAGGTGCCCTGAGAGAATCTTAAGCAGGCTCCCCGTCCAGCACCTGCACGCTCTCGTTCTCTCTCTCAAAATAAATAAATTAAAAAAAAACAATGAAGTGAAAATCACTAACTTTACTTCCTGGACACTTTTTCTTAGACAAGAACAGCCGGACTTATTTGTTTCAGTCAGAAGCTAATCTAGTAGCTTAATTAGTGTTGCTAAGCACTGGGCTCCCCAAGCCCCCCAGGCACCACCACCTTGGTCCTCCCTACGGTCCTATTAAACCATTTTGTGGATGAGAAAACCGAGGCTCAGAACAAGTTAAGGAACAGCATTTCCAAGGACAGCTAACAAATGAGGACCAGGACCCAAGGCCAGGGCAGTCTGACCGCGAGGCCCACATTCTAAGGGCCCACGCCGCCCTCCCCCTACAGTGCTGGGCGCCCGCAGGACATTCCGTGGACCCAGCCTCGGGCTCGGAAAAGTCACAGTAACGGATCTGGGCGTTTTCAAACGAAGTAGACAGTAGCTCTCATCAGGCGGACACACTTTCTTTCCGTCCTGCCTCAATAGTTCACAAAGGAGGCTTTAAGACTCTGGAGAGACTGAACTTCTAGATTGCTCCTTTTAAGAAGAATAAACGGTTTTAACTGCTAAAGCCTGAAGAACGTACGTACTATTTCAAACGGCATCTGGCTTGATGCCACAGTTTCTATTTTACGGCTTTGACATTTATTCACCTTAACTAGAACGATTCGTTTCTTAAACACATAATTTTACTTAAAACCACTCAACGCCCATTTTAATGTGAGAAAATCGTGACCTGAGGTGACATCATACAATACACAAAAATTTACAGGCAAAGTCAAATTTTTCAGAAACTGGGGTGTTTTGCGGCCGTGAGCGCTTCTCAGGAGGGTGGCCGGCGGGTCCGGAGCCAGGTCCCCTCCGTCAGAGCACCCGACGCCTGCCTCTCTCAGGGACAGTGGGTGGCCCAGCCCCAGGTGCACTGGGGAACACCACGAGGGTGTCTGTGACCCCTGGCGGCGTCTGTCGGGACACGCTCTCATTCTCCAAGTTAAAACACCCAACCTGATGCTTCCTTGTCCTCTATCGACAATCCCGAGGGACACGTAGGTGCCAGAACCGGTTTCAACCCTTCCTCGTGGATCAAGGACAGCGTCACGCTTCTGAGAATCTGCCAGGCGGCAGCCCCGCCCCCACTGCCCACCCTTCTGAAACTAAAGGACACACAACCCCGAATGCCCCTACTTCGGAGAGACCTATTCCTGGACCCCAACTCGTAACCATCTGCTCTACTTAACAGGGACCGTGCTCTGCAGACTGGCTCCCTCACTGTGCAAGCAGTAAATTCAGATATCGGAATGGTGGCCTCTGCCTTCAGTAGCACAAAGGGACTCAAAATGTACGGCTGATAGGTAATAAAAGCTCAAAGCAAAGGCAAATGGAGGCAGCTTACGAACACAGGAAAGTCTGGGGGATGCCTGAGAGGCTCAGTCGGTGAAGCGTCCGACTTCGGCTCAGGTCATGATTTCACGGTTCGTGGGTTCGAGCCCCGCGTCGGGCTCTGTGCTGACAGCTTAGAGCCTGGAACCTGCTTCCGATTCTGTGTCTCCCTCCACCCCCCCTCTCATGTGCACTCTCTCTAAAATAAATACAAACATTTAAAAATAAAGATAAACATAGGAAAGTTAAACCTCACCCCACAGGTGAAAGATGCAAATAACACCCACCGAAACTACTGAGGTCAGCGTAAAGAGGAACAGGCCCTTCACATGGTCTCAAAATACCTCCCACAGCCCCTTTGTATCCCCAAGAGATAAACCGGTACTTTTCTACGGTGGGGAAACCTGGCAAAGGCCGCCAGAGCCAAAGCATCAAGACGAGCACCCTGCTCCTCAGGATGTGACGTGAAGATGAAGACGCAGCATCGCCTACGACATGCTCCCGCCTCCAACACAGCGCCTGGCCGCAAGGGCCCGGGGCACACGCCAGAGGACCTCTAACTGCGGGGCCTTCTACAAACCACCAGCCCATCCTCGCCCCCGCTTGTAACGTCCTCAAAGCCAAGGGCAGAAGAGCTTTACTGATGGAAAGACACTAAGGAGATGAAATGGTGAAATGCACCCTGCGAGTCTGGACCAGATCGTAAATCGGGGGGAAATGCTACGAAGGCGGTTGCCGGCCTGTTATTGGTGGGGGAAACTGAGCATGACCGGTTTTAGGGCATGGTACCGTATCAGCGTCGAATTACCTGGGTGTGAGAAGTGCGCCATGATGACGCAGGATGAAGTTCTCCTGGAGGCCACACTGCCCACCACCAACCCTCAAGTGCTTAAAGGAACTACTTCATTCCCTTGCAAAAAGGAGCGGGAACGGGAAAGGGTGGGTGGGCGACAGGGCAAACGGTTAAGGATGCAGGATTTGGGGCAAAGGGTTTGTGGGATGTCCATTGAATCGTTTAACTTGTTAGAGGCTCGTAAGAGGCTCTGCACACGTTTTATTCACCACTCTCTCGNGCGTGGTACAATCACACCTCCTGAATGGTTGCTAATGACGTCATCTCTACTCTTTCAATTAGCTTAAGATGAAAGAAATGGTCTTACCCGATGGTACTAGCAAGATCTTCCCAGTCTATTTCATTGGCATCTTCCACGTTTATTTCATACAATCTGGGAGAAAAAAAATAAACATTAGGTTGTCAAGCACATATTAGCACGGACTCCCAAACATGACAGCTCGGGGGCGCCTGGGTGGGCTGAGTCAGTTAAGCGTCCGACCTCGGCTCAGGTCATGATCTCGCAGTTGGTGGGTTCGACCCCGTGTCGGGCTCTGTGCTGACAGCTCGGAGCCTGGAGCCTGCTGCAGATTCTGTGTCTCCCTCTCTCTCCGCCCCTCCCCTGCTCATGCTCTCTCTCTCTCTCTCAAAAATAGGCAAACAGTAAAAGGAAAAAAAGGCAAGAAGAAAAAGCTCGAGGGGACTAGCTTGTTGGTCCCTGTTCGTGCACAGGCCCGCGAGGGTGGCACGCTAGCCTGAGGTTAGCCCGAGGCCATTTAGTGAGCTGGAGACTGACAGGAAAAGCCATCTCTCCTCCTCCTGGGCCCCTCGCATCTCTCACGGCAAACCGCAGTGTGGACGCATGGTAAGGGCACGCGTGTGCTCCCACGTGACAGGACTGTGTGAAGACTGTCACATCGTGCTGAGGCCGGTGGGAGGGATCACCTCTGCTCTACGGAGGACGAAGGGGGCTGAGGGCCCGAGCAACTGGGTCAAGGTTTCACAACGGAGTGGCCAGGCCTGCCTACGAGTTGGCCTCCTTGGGTCTGCTGGTCCAGGCGCTGCCTCTGGTAGGAGAAGAGAGGCGAAGGCGCCACCGGCCAGGCTGGCGCGGAGAGCGGCATGCAGGGCTCGGGGCACAGAGCAGGAAGGAGGCGGCCGCGTGGGGCGCCCCGAATCTGAGGTCTCTTCCGCTCTTCGCTGTTACCCGTTCGACATGAGCAGAGCCCGCTAGCCTCGAAGGGTCTGTAAACCTGGCCGGGACAGGGCGGAGTCTGCATGGTCCAGGAGTCAAAAGACCAAAGACCAAGACCAGGCAACACGCTCACCCACTGAGGCGAGCTGGAGGGCGGCCTGAACCAGTTACCTCCGCTTTCCAACAGACACAAATAACTTCTAGCCACACGAAACCTTTCAAAGACCAGAACATCCCCATTTATCGAATGCATCGTTCGCTTAACATGCATTACGTCACTTCTCCTCCCAATAACACCACGAGGCAGGAACTATCACCATCACAAGCCAAGACCTGGAAGGGTAGGGAAAGCTCCCAAGGTCATACACGTAGGAGGTGCGGAAGGACCTAGCAATCTCGCTGCAGACTTCTGCTGCTGCACGACTGCTCTCTGGTCAGAGAGAAAAACAGTTAGCACAGCGTCACTTCCTATTCCTGTACCTTTCGATAAGGTTGATTTTGGCCTGCAGGGCGTTCACTCCACGGTACACCTCCCGACCATTCGTCATTCTCTTCGTTAGAATTTCCGTCCTGCGTTAAAAGAAGGAAGAATAGGGGCGCCTGGGTGGCTCAGTCGGTTAAGCGTCCGACTTCAGCTCAGGTCATGATCTCATGATTCGTGGGTTCGAGCCCCGCATTGGGCTCTGTGCTGACAGCTCAGAACCTGGAGCCTGCTTCGGATTCTGTGTCTCTCTCTCTCTTTCTCTGCCCCTCCCCAGTTGCACTCTGTCTCTCTCAAAAATAAAATAAAAAATATATTAAAAAAAAAAAGGAAGAATATAGTGCATGTCCTGGGCTAAAGTTTCCACTGCAATTTCCTGCACTTTCCTCCACTACATCAGCCTGATGGAGACCCACCTTGTGAGCTGTGTAGCTCATCGCTGCTAACGTTTTCCACCTTCGCAAATATACCTTTTTTTTTGAAGTGGGAAACGATAAAGAAAATGGCAGGAAATTGGTGGTTATTGAAATTGGATGAGGGATACGAGAGTTCTAAATTTGTGTGTGCTCTGAAACTTCCCTAGCATAAGCTACAAACAGGAGAAGAGAATATGAGCCCATCAGCAGGTGCTAAAGGAAACTGCAAACTCAATTCAGTTTTGATTGTTTATAAAACTGGGGGACATTGCTGGTGTTACCGTCACCAGCTGTAAGAACACCAAGAAAGTTTAGTAAATGATGCGGTGGCTCCTCTAAGGCCCAAAGCTAATGGCTGAAGGGAAGGGTGCCCAGAGCGCCTAAAGAGAGGGGCAACCTAGAGCGTTTGACTCGATTCCGGCTCAGGTCACGAGCTCACGGTTCATGTCCTGCACTGATGCTGTGGGGCCTGCTTGGGATTCTCTCTCTCTCTCTCTCTCTCTCTCTCTCTCAAAAATAAACATTTTTAAAAAACATTTATTATTGAGAGACAGAGCATAAGCATGGGAGGGGCAGAGAGAGGGGGAGACACAGAATCGTAAGCAGGCTCCAGGCTCCCAGCTGTCAGCACAGAGCCCGATGCGGGGCTCGAACTCACAAACTATGAGATCATGACCTGAGCCGAAGTCAGATGCTTCACCGACCGAGCCACCCAGGCGCCCCTCAAAAATAAACATTTAAAAAAAAACAGAGGGAGCAACAATCCAGCTAAAAATGTTTTTTCAGTACTCATCTCAAATAGCAAGATTTGTCACAGTGGGGCAGACCGCTAGCTGCTCCCTTGTGGATGAGGGGGACACACGACCCCCAGGCGAGTGACACTGTCGCTCTTACTCGCAGCAGCCGCGTTCCTCTGACATGCATCATCTGAGGTCACGTCAGCATTATAGGGAGGAAATCTATGTTGCGGTTTCGAATTTCCTGCTTTTCTCCTGCAGGAGCAATCTTGCGCGTTACCCTAATGACCCTGACGCTGAAGCACAGCCGGTCTGTGGCGCCCGCCTTTTTAAACCCTGATCGATCATCCTCCAACCCAGGCTTATGAGACACTCCTTGTTTTACTCTAAAACACAGGGCCCGTAAAGGCTCTGGCTCCTTCGAAACATGTGTTCTTCGGAGGTCCCTGAGTGTAGTCTTCTAGGAAAATAAAGAGAATCCTACGACGTAACAACGAATGGCTTAACCAAGGAGTCTGCTTTTAGTATAAAATACGCCTGCTCTGGTCTCGCTTTGAGCTGACACCGAGGCCGACTGCGCGTGTGAGGCGCGTGGGCCATGAGCTGCAGGCCACCGCTCCAAGGGGTCCCGGAGCAGCTGGACGCCCAGCTCAGAGTCCCCTCCAGGGCTCGGAAGAGCCACATCAGGCAAGGAAGGGGCAGCGAGGTCAGGGCCGGGAATGCTCCCATGTGACAAGCGTGTCTGAAGTCCTCGCTTTCGTGAGGGCAGAGGAGCCGCTGAACTAGACTCGCTTCGCCCTTTCCTGCTCATTGCTGTACATCAAGGTTAGTTAAGTGCTAACTTAGATCAGATCCTGATACTGAAGTGGCCGGAACAGCAGAGTGGGGACGCTCGTTCTTGACGCGGAAGGCTTTCCGCACTGGTTACGTGGTCTTCTCAGTGTCCTCATCCACCTACCCACTCCACTGATGTGTGTGGCGTGTGGCTGTGAGTATGAGAGAGAGAGAGAGAGAGCGCGAGCAGGAGGCAGAGAGGGAGGGAGGGAGGGGGATATCTTGTTGAAATTCATTTAAGAAGCCTTAAAACTTACCACTTACTTTTACACTGCATCCAATTTCTGGTTTCTACTTTGGCTTCTACTTCGACCCAAGATATGCCCTTGTACAGACTTTCCCTGACAACAGCCAGGCAGCCTTCTGGGTTCTCCTGGAGTTTAGAATCCACCTCTTTTATCTCGTGGGGAGACATTTTCTTTAGAATCACTTCTTCGACAGCCTTGATTAGTTTCTGGGTTTCCGTCTTACTCCATGGACCGTGGTTTCTTGCTACAGACACAAAAGGATGGCCTCACGGTTGCTCATCTGCTTATCTTCAAACACGACATTACATATAAACTGGTGATGATGGATAGGTGTCATCACACGTCTGTCCAGACCCACAGCAGATACGCCACCAAGGGTGAGCCCTGATATCCACTGGGGGATTAGGACGTGTGGGTGTGGGTTCACGGCCTGTAACCAGGGCACCACTCTGGTGGGGGCCGCTGATAATGGGCGAGGCTGTGGGTGTGTGGGGGTAGGGGACATATGGGAAATCTGTGTACCTTCTGATTTTACTGTGAACCCAAAGCGCTCTAAAAAATAAAGCCCTTAAAAAAAAAAAGATACATCAAGACTTTTCACAAGACAGTAGGCAACATCTCAATTACACGAATGTAACACTATCAAGCACAGCTACGTGCAAATTAACGTGGAACCACTACAGTGGCCAAGATTCTTTTTCTATTAAAAAAAATTTTTTTTAATGTTTTATTTATTTTTGAAAGAGAGAGACAGCATGAGCATGGGAGGGTCAGAGACAGAGGAAACACAGGATCCAAAGACAGGCTCCAGGCTCTGAGCTGTCAGCACAGAGCCCAACGTGGGGCTCGAACCCACGAACCGTGAGATCATGACCTGAGCCGAAGTCGGACGCTCAACCGACTGAGCCACCCAGGCGCCCCCCGAAATTCTTAATTATTATTTTTTACTTTCGAGAAAGAGAGTGCACGAGTGAGAGAGAGAGAGAGAGAGAAAGAGGGAGAATCCCAAGCGGCCTTCAGCCCCACGACCTTGGGATCATGACCTGGGCCACAATCAAGTCGATGCTAAGTTGACCGAGCCAGCCTGGTGTCTCCACAGAGTCTGTGTAATGTCAGAATAGAACAGTCTTTTCTTAAAGCAACGTGTGGTTTTGATTCTTGCTTCTGAGAATAGCAGCTCCCGTGTGAAACTGAGGCTCTCAAACACTGAATGGGAACCAAACCAGTGAATGGCTCCTATGCTGCCTCCGTAACTTTCCCCACGGGCTCCCAGCAGGAAACTGAGCCCCAGCGGTCCCACAGGACGCGGTGGTAAAGGCACCCGGACCTGAAGCCATCATCTGCGCAGGGCACCAAACCATCTGCGGTTCACCCGCCTCGTCTAGACGGTCTTGGTCAGGCTAAGGAAGAGGCCTCAAATCACCCGCCTACAAAGCTCTTTGGTTTGGCCCACAGAGTGATGTTACCTTTTTCTCAACAATTTGGATGAATATTTAAGAACCAACATAGTTCTGGGGCGCCTGGGTGGCTTAGTCAGTGAAGCCTCTGGCTTCGGTTCAGGTCACGATCTCGTGGTTCGTGAGTTCCAGCCCTGCATCGGGCTCTGTGCTGACAGCTCGGAGCCTGAAGCCTGTTTCAGATTCTGTGTCTCCCTCTCTGTACCCTCACCCACGCACTCTGTCTCTCAAAAATAAGTAAAAACACTAAAAAATTTTTTAAAAAAATCAAGACAGTTCAAGGAAAAGAAGAGCTACCTAGACTTCATGCACTCCCAAACCCAGGAGAGCTGGCCACACCGAGGCTCTGCATGGCTCCACGGCTGGATGTGGGGGGACAGAAGCCATGGCTCCCAGCCACCCCAGGGCCACAGGTACCAGCCTCTGGTGCTCACCACGACACTGCCTGAGGGCTGCCTCCTTAGAGCAAGTGGGGATTTTGTAATGTAAAGAATAGGGGGCACCTGGGTGGCTCAGTCGGCAAAGCGCCCGACTTTGGCTCAGGTCATGATCTCGCAGTTTGTGGGTTCGAGCCCCACGTCGGGCTCTGTGCTGACAGTAGCTCAGAGCCTGGAGCCTGTTTCAGATTCTGTGTCTCCCTCTCTCTCTGCTCCTCCCCTGATTACTCTCTGTCTCTCAAATATGAATACACATTTTTAAAAAAAAATTTCAAAAAACAAAACAAAGCAAAAACAATATAACCAAGAAAGTTTTGATGAAAGAGAAGAAAAAGAGACAGGAGGTTTTGGAAAAGTCCCTACCCAACAGGCTGACTGAACCACACCCCTGCCTCCCAGCCGCCTCCCCTGCCCTCTGGGGGAGGGGCCCTCCTCTGCCCTGGCTCTCCCACCCCCCAGCCTCCCGGGGTCTCGGCCAGGCCGGCGGGTAGAATCGTGCTGGAAGCTACCGAACCCAGGTGTGGCGGAATCAGTCCGACTTTGGCTCAGGTCATGATCTCAAGATTTCTGAGTTTGAGCCCCGCGTTGGGCTCTGTGCTGACAGCCTGGAGCCTGGAACCCGCTTTGGGTTATGTGTCTCCTCTCTCTGCCCCTCCCATGCTCTTTTCTCATGGTCTCTCTCTCAAAAAAAAAAAAAAAAAAAACCACACACACACACACACAAAAAAACCAAAAAAAACATTAAAAAAATTTTTTAAAAAATCAGTCGTGTGAATAAAGGCTGCATGGTTTCACACCGCATGTGAGGAAATGAAATGACTCGGTACGGGGGAACGGCTTCAGCAGTGAACCTCATGGGACAGGCCTGTGAGGAGGCCCGCACTGGGGCTGCGGGGGCTCATCTGCTCGCGGGGCAGGGCAGCAGCGACTGCTGACTTACGGCTGCTGATCTGGGAGAACTTGAGGGCAACGGAGAGGCTACTTCGAGCCACCAAATCGCCAATCTTCTTCCAGTCGTTCCCGTGCAGGGATTGGTAGATCTTTAACTTCTCCGTATCTCCTTTGCTGTACCTGAGAGGGGGGAAGAACGTGTTCCAATTCTGAATTTAGCACGAGATTAAAAACTGTATGTTCTTTCTTTTTTTTAGATGTTTATTTCTTCTTAGAGACAGAGGATTCGAAGCAGGCTCTGCACTGAGAGCAGGGAGCCTGATGTGGGGCTCGAACTCACCAACTGTGAGATCCTGACCTGAGCTGATGTCCAACACTTAATAGACTGACCCACCCAGGTATCCCACCAAACTGTATTTTCAGGATTCTGTCTCTCTCCCTTTCCCGTTTGCGTGCAAGTGCACACCCTCTTTCTCTCCCTCTCAAAATAAATACATAGACTTAAGAAAAAAAAAATTCTAAGAGCAAATCGTTACCACACAAATTGTGGTACAAACGACTGTATGAACTTTCTTATTAGAACTACAGACTTTGTATTAGGCTAAAACTTTCATTCCCACGCTGATGTCACAGACAGAAAACTGTCACCGCGGCTGCCACTGTTCATTTACTAAAAGCTTTCTTTCACGTCCTGCTGAAAATGTCCTCTTTAGTGAATATTCTTCAAGTTCTGTCCTCCGACGTCGAGCCCCGGGGCTTGGGGAAAGGGGAGGACGGCTTTTAGTCTGCGGGCAACCTTTTCCTCTGCTTAGGGTTTACTTCTTTCTGTCAGAATTTTTTAAAAAGAAACCAAGGTCATGTCAGGGTTTGGGGTTCAGATAATACGCAGATCTTGGTTTCACGTCGTGCGGCCACCTGGACCCAAACGATGCTGCTAGATTTACTAAATGTGCCTCCCGGAGTGAGGTCAAGTTGACGAGCCGCTGGTTGCCACCCGGGCCCTCAGAGCCTAACGCTTACCTGCCCATCCCTCTGTCCCGGGCAGAGCCCTTACCCGCAGCCGACGCCTGCTCCACGCCGGGCGTATCTGGAGTACCGGGAACAAAATACACTCGGGCATATCACACGGGGACAGAGGAGAGCGTGCCTACCGCACAGGAAGCCCTGTGCACTGTCGCTGCCCAAAGGCTCTCACGGGACCTCCTGCCAGCGTCTGCCCCACCCTCACACGCTCACTGAAAACCCCCAGGACCAGCCCGAGTGCTGACGGGAACGTCGCACTGAGGAGGAACGTTTGGGGACACAGGCGGCTTATACACTAGCAGAGAACAAAGGAACCTTCGTGAGTAACGTGAAGAGAGGAGCGGTGCGCTGAGTGCTGAGCAAAGTATAGAGAAAAAGCCAGGGATTTAGAAAGGGGAAGACTGGGGTACCTGGGGGGCTCAGTCAGTTAAGCGTCTGACTTGGGCTCAGGTCATGATCTCATGGTTAGTGGGTTCGAGCCCCATGTTGGATTCTGTGTTGAGAGCTCAGAGCCTGGAGCCTGCTTCGGATTCTGTGTCTCCCTCCCTCTCTGTTCCTCCTTCTCTCCTCTCTCTCTCTCTCAAATAAATAAATAAATAAATAAATGAGGAAAGACCACAAACATTTACTAAAGAGACAGGAACTGAAATGGGCTTTGAAGACATATACTTGACAGCAGATACAGTCTGGCTTCACACAAAATCCTCATAGTTTTTTTTTTTTTTTACCTCTGATCTGCTGTGAATTATATATAATACCACATATATGATCTCTCGTTCTGAGCTATACTGTCAGCAAGCACCAGAGAAATGCTGTGTCTCGAGCTGTTAAGGCTGCTTCTTACCTGCCTTTGTAATTGTTGACGTCAAACATCTTCTTTGCTCGATAGTAAACAAGTTTCCAGGGCCGGGCAATGCCCTTCCCTAAAGTCAGAAGAGAGGCAGGCAGTCAGAGGGGCACACAGGGCCGGGCCAGAACTGGAGTCACAACTGTAAAAGGAAAAACCAGCACAGCCCCGCCCCCTGCCCTCTGATCCGGACCCCATGTTAAGGCTGGGATTTCACACATCCCGCAGAGAGGCGGCCCGAAGAGCAGGTACACGGCATCACCAGCTTCCTCGCGGAGCTCTGAAAGCGACAAGCTTAGAACGTCGCGGCTCCTCCAGCCTCCGGTCTGCCGCGTTCAAGGGAAAAGTTCTTTATAAACTGGAGTAACCTCAACAAGTTCTCAATTAAGAGGAAAGGATGCTAACACATCCTGGCACAGGGCAGGACACATGCCAACAGTTCTTCAGACGATTAACGGGAGGCCTTTCTTAACGAGCGGGCTTTGTTTCCTCACTCTGAGGACCAAAAACCCCCTCAACGGGGGCTCGCTACCCTGCTGCCCCCGCCCACGCCAGAGAACGCCTGAGAAGTCATCCTCCTTCAATTCATGGATTTTTGGGGGTGGAGGGCACCTGGGCGGCTCAGTTGGGTTAAGTATCCGACCTCGGCTCAGGTCATGATCTCACGGTGAGTTCGAGCCCCGCGTCGGGTTCTGTGCTGACAGCTTGGAGCCTGGAGCCTGCTTCCGATCCTGTGTATCCCTATCTCTCTGCCCCTCCCCGGCTCACGCTCTGTCTCAAAAATACGTAGACATTAATGATAAAAAGTAATTAATGAATTTATGGACTTTTTTCCGTCCAACCCTGTTGCTTCATGACTTTGTGTCAGTTTCCAAAAACCCCCACTAGAAGAGGGTCCTGGCGACAAAGCACACGCGAGGCTGTACTCGGGAAAGTCAGGAGACCCTGGTGCACCTAGGGGTGAGCTCTGTGCAGCACAGCACCTATTAAAGCACGGGGGCGGCCGCCAGCACCATACGTCTCGCCCAGCAGGAAAGCTATAAATACATCAGGTCACCTTCTATAATCTGGAAAAGCACTATGCTTGGGGGACATGAACGCACATTCCAAACCCCCAAAAGGACAGGCCGGCGATGAAAATACAGAACGGCAGCGGCAGGGGTGGGGCAGGAACTGGGCTCACGCCTACCGCGCCTCTTCCGTCTAAGGTGGGAAGGCTCGGGAAGGTCAGGAGGTAAACAGCTGGACGCTTACCAATGTGCAATCTAAAGGCGTATTTTCTTTTTAGGTCGGTGATCACGGATTTCTCCTCTGGGTATCTGTCCGTGTATAGCAGCTTGTCCGCATTCTCAATTCCGGTCAGGGCTAGAAATTCTTGCACGTTTTTCTCTAACTGCTTATTTTCCTTTACGGAAAACTTGCCAAATCTAATCGCGACACCTGGGATTTGGGTGGGGAGAGAAAGTGTGTGTTTTCAATGACGAAGGAAAAAGCAAACCCACCGCTCGGTCATCAGCAGTTAGAATATGGCAGCCCACCAACTCCCCCGTTGCCGGAAGCAGCCCCAGCTGTGCACTTGACATTGGCTCCCCCATCCCCCGCTGCAGCCGTCGGCTTCCCTGCAATTTTAGCCACTCTTCTCCCAAAGTCCATCCTGGTCATCCCCATCCAGAGTGACCTTTCCCAGTTCATCAATCTCTTTGGAAAATAGTCATTTTTTATATTAGAAAGGTACATGTCTTCATTAAAAGTTCAAGCAGTATGGAGGTAAACATTTAAAAGAAGGTCTCCCCCCACCCCCCGGGGCGCCTCGGTGGTTCAGTCAGTTGAGCGTCCTACTTCAGCTCAGATCATGATCTCCTAGCTAGGGGGTTCGAGCCTCACATCAGGCTCGCTGCTGCCAGGCTGTCAGCATGGAGCCTGGCGCCTGCTTCGGGTTCTGTGTCTCCCTCCTCTCTGCACCTTCTCCGCTCACACTCTCTCTCTACTTCTCAAAAATGAATAAACGTTTAAAAAAAAAGTTGATATTTAATACAAATATTTTTTAAGAAGTCCCCCTTCTACTCCACACCTAGCTCACACCACCCCTGCCCCCTGCAAGGCAGTGCGATGAACTGGCCCACACAAATATTCACATACATTCTCTGAGCACATATGTGGGGGGGGCAGCAAAGTCAACATCGAACTGTACATGCTATTCCTCTTTGTAACTCAAGGCAGTCACGTTTTATTATATACTGACAGCCTTGTATATAGTACAGCTTTCTCTCCTTAGACTTATTTCAAGAATGTCTTTTATAAAATACATACTCCTAAAAATCTCGACACAAAATACACAAAAGGAATGGGAGCGTTCTACAGATACTGCTGGAAACATAGTTTTCTTCGTTAATTTGTCTACTTTTTAAAAAACTAATCTCTTCGACAGGATTAAGTCCGTGAGGCTAAGGCTCCGCTTTTTACTTCTCGCGGCGACCAGTCTACTGGGCCCCTCACAGCCCAGTGAGTATCGCTTGTCTGAAGCACACAGCCTTCCCTTCGTGGCCTGCTCTTCAATTCCGTAACTGTCCCGGGAAGTTCTGGTAACACAGTGAAATCAAGAAGGAGACCACGCCGGGTCCTGTGTGATGCTCGGCTTCCCCTCAACTCAGGGTCGCGGGGAAGGAAGCTACGCCTCATCGAAGTTGACAACAGCCACCGTCCTCATGGTCTTTTACTCTTGGGTCCTCCCCAGGCGTCCAGCCCCTTCACCTCCTCCTCGTCTTCCGGGACTGAGCTGGCCCGCGGGCTCCCCCAGCCCCAACCTGCCACGGTCCCTCCCCGACTGCCCACCGGAAGTTGGGCAGAGGAGACCCAGGGCCCTTCGTTTCGCTAAGCTCATGGCTCGGACAATTCTGGAAGGAGGCAAAGCTGAAGGCAGCCAGAAGGTGCTCCTGGTGAATCTAGAAAACGGCGTCGTTTTCCAGAACAGAGTCAGGGGCTCCTTATACAGCAAAGCTCAACAAACGATTCAAGTCCCACCAGCTCACCCTGGGCTTTAAATTCCTTGAACCGGTCCAAGTCGTCCCGGTACATCCGCTTGATGGTGGTGGCGGCCCTTTCCTTGATGTCGGGGATGAACTCCTGGAGCTGCTTCACGGCAGAGTCCAAATCCACATCCGAGTCACCCCCGTCTCTCGAATCTTCAGATAAACACCTTGTTTCGGAATCTTTAGCCAATTCCAGATGGCCTTCTTCTTCATTTGCAGGTTCTAGCCTGTGGGGAAAATCAGATGGACTCACATTATCATATCACTTGCCTCCCACCCCCCCCCACCAAGGCTTTCAAATGCTTACAATGACCCTCACTTCAGACTAGGCTGGTGTTAAAAGCAAGGACGGATGTGGGAGCTGATTCAGTCTGTGACGTCTGGACTCTCTGATGTGATTTTAGGCTGCCTAGAAGGTAAATGTGCCGCCCGAAGCCTAATTTCCAGCAGGTGTTTGTTATTTCTTTTATCACTATTTCTCAACTTTTTTTTTTTTTGGTTTGTTTTAGATACCAACTTCCCAAAGAAGAAGATGGCTATGCCCTCTGTCTACCCCCAGGGATACTCAACACCTCTCCCCAACCCTTCCAGTGATTTAAATTTGATGATAAATTTGATGACGACTGCGTAGAGCCTGCTAGGGATTCTGTCTCTCTCCCATCCCCGCCCCTCCTCCATTCATGTGGTCGCTCTTTTTCAAAATAAATAAACTTAAAAAAAAAAAAAGATAGGTATTTGAGCAGAGGGTCAGCTACTTTCAGAAGGCCCACAGCCCAGTACAAGTTCAAAACCACAGTCCTTGAACAAGGCTGTTCTGAAAATACCTCAGATGAGTGCATGTGATAGGGCCACTAATATCGATACCACCTGAAGTGGTACCCTCTCCCAGTGAACTTCTTTGTGAAACTATTTTAGGTCGGGACAACCTAACAAATGTAAAAAAAAAAGAAAATCACTGAGTAAAAAAGAGAAGTTCTATCCCAAGTCCTAGGAACTGAGATAAAACCGTTTTAANAGGACAACCTAACAAATGTAAAAAAAAAAGAAAAAAAAAAATCACTGAGTAAAAAAGAGAAGTTCTATCCCAAGTCCTAGGAACTGAGATAAAACCGTTTTAAAAAACTGCTGTATTAGGGGCGCCTGGGCGGCTCAGTCCAGTAAGTGTCCAACTTCGGCTCAGGTCACGATCTCGCGGTTCACAAGTTTGAGCCCCGCATTGGGCTCTGTGCTGACAGCTCAGAGCCTGGAGCCTGCTTCGGATTCTAGGTCTTCCTCTCTCCAGCTCCCCCCCTCACACTCTGTCTCTCCCTCTCTCAAAAATAAACATTAAAAAAAAAAAAAGTTCTTCATGTCTTTAAAAAGAAATCGCTGTATTTATTACATCAGATGGTATACTACATGATAATTACATAAATGATGACATCCATGCTTCTTTTATTAAGGAGAACCCAAATTCAAAGATTTTTCTGCTCTGTAAAAATTTTAAGTTACGTAATCCTTCCTTCTATCTAGATGCGTATAGACGAGGGTCATCTGGAGTTCTTAAAATGCCTTTGTAAACTTATTTCTAGAATTTTAGGGCTGGAAGAGCTCCTAGCGAAAATCTAGCTGCCTTACTTTACACATGAAGAAGCTTCCGGCCACGTTACTGGGTTACACGTACGCACTGTTCTGTACATCTGACGGTCTACCTCTTCATCATTTCTGCCATTTACTACGAAGGCGCTGGAGAAAGAGGTCACCGGCAGGACTCACAGAGGTCACACAGAGGACACACACATCGAAAGACACCACATTCCCCCGTTACCTCTGCACCTCTTCCAACCAGGCCTGGGTTTTCTCCTCCTGTGGCCTGGGTTTCACACTTTCTTCAACCGAGGTGCCACTATCTTCCAGGGCATCAAAGCGCGTGTCCTCCAAGCTGGCGGCGGGCACTGAAAACTCACCACCAGGAGCCACAGGGCTTTCAACAGAAGACCTTCGCTTCCTTTTCTTAGACTTTTTCTTTACGCTGCTGGCGTCCTGCCTGCCCTCTGCAGTCCCGACCTCACCGAACCCTCCAGATCCTTCAGAGTGCGCGTTCTCCACACCCTTCTCCACACCCTCCGGCCCGGGCGATGCCTCAAGTCCCTGGTTATCTGAAATTCTTCTCTTCCTCTTTTTCTTCTTAGACTTTTTTTTATCAGCGGATGTCAGCAGCTGTGCGATTTTGCCCTCTGGGTGCACACAGAGCGGGGCTTCTGGCTCGTGTGCTTCTGCCTCGGGCAGAGCAAGGCTGGCACACGGGCTTCCCTGCACACCATCACCAGGTGCCATGGTCTTCCGATGTTTTCTACTCTTTTTCTCCCTAACTTTACGAGGCGGTTCTTTGGATTCATTTCCATGTGACTTAGGAACTGACTGCGGTTCGTCTGCTTCCGGCTCTTGTCCCTTGTTTGTGTCCACATACACCACATCGACGTCCCTCCTGAAGTTCTTTGGCGTGTTCTCGATGTTTTCTTTATCCACCAGCACGTACGCCACGCCTGTTTCCTCATCGACCCCCAAAGCCCTCTGCCTTCTCTTTTTATGCTTTTTGGGTACAGACGTGGCCTTTTCAGCCTCGTCACAAGTTTCTGAGTTTTGCAAAGGGGAAGAAGGAAAATGCTGGAAAGCCTTTCTCTTTTTTTTGCTCTTGGCTGCGCGACGCTGTTTGCTTGTCAGAGGGGAGTCTCCAAAGCCTTCAGGGGACCTCCTGAGATGTCCTTCCTTACATACAGAGTATTTTTTCTTCTTCTTGTCAAACACTGGGGTGTGAATTTCCAGTCTGTTCGATCCTCCTTCCATTCTGTTCCTGTAGGGAAACTTGACAACAATCGTTTATTTTTGCAAAGCGTGTGAAAATTGGCCTTAGGAGAAAATAAAATAAACTAAAAATCACAGAAAAAGGAAATGATACGACAGATGACAAGGCTGGAATCATGACTGTAAATTTTAGATTATCCGAAACACACAGGAAGCTCGCTCTAATTTACGGTCTGGTCCCACTGCCTTTGGGATATAGTGAAGATTAGTTAACAGAGAACAAAAATGCCCAGTGTGACAAGCCTGTGTTCCCCTCCACCCTCATCTTTTACCCTCATGCTCCAGCCACACGTCTTTTTCGGGCTCCTCAAACATTCCATAATCCTTTCCTTAGCTCATGGGCTTACAGCATACGCTACCCGCTTTCTGGAATGCTTGCTCACCCTCCCTGCCTCCTTTCATCCTTCAGAACTTGGTTTGAATATCACTTCAAAAAAGCTTTCCCTAGTTAAAAAGAGACATACAGTATGATACTATGTCTGTTACGTTCAAAACCTACAAAACAATACTATGTATCTTTCCTGAATGGATACATAGTAGCGATCGGCAAATTCTAATTGGCAAATTCAGAGATTAGGGACAAGAACAGAGCCAGTTTCTCTTTTATCTGTCATCTTTTATTTCTTAATTGGGGTAATGACGAGGGGGGGGGTGTTTGTGGTATCTTTATTTACACTGATTTGAATGTTTGCCTTTTCACTTAAAAGGCAAGAAGCAGAACAAAGGTACTTTGCTTTCATTTGTGCTTAAAAACAAATGACTGAAGGATAGACATGTATAAATACTTACAAAGGAGGAGGAAGAGGGGAAAAAGAGAGCATTCCCTAACCCCCTAGGTTCGGTGCATTCCAAATATACTTTCATAGCAAACTGTACTTAGCTTTGATAGCACTCAGCCCAAATGTAGTTTCAAGACCAAACAATTATTTAATTTGTTATTTAACGTGAGTCTCCTCTGCTAAAAAAGTTTAAGAAAAAAAGTTTCCATGCATACATCTCTGGGTGACAACAGGGAGAAAGACCTTAATGAAAGCCCTTGACTACCTCTATTGAAGGGGAGATGCTGGGGAATCTGGCTTATGGGTATAAACCCATGTGTTCCTTCACATCTTCCCTCCTCCAGCCACACAATTCTCAGTGTCTTCACCACCCACGAGAAGTTAGGGACCCTACCCCTCTCCTAGATCTCAATGGCTACCTTCTGGCGACACCCCAACAATCTTCAACCTCTCCTAACTTAAAACAAACACTCCCCCCCCACCCACCCACACACCAAAAAAAGCTTAAGAANTCCCCTTCACAGCACGACTTCAGACAGAAAATGCTCTCCATTTCCTCACCTTCTATCCACTTCTGGAACCACTTCTAAGTAGCTTCCACCCCCTCTCCTGCTCTGAGACTGATCCAGTAGGAGTGCCCAGGGCCTCCAAACCACCACATTCAATAGACACTTTCCTGGCCCATCTTTCAGGACTTTTTTTTTTTAAATATTTTTATTTATTTCTAGGAGAGAGAGAGAGAGAGAGAGACAGCGTGAGCAGGGGAGGGTCAGAGAGAGAGGGAGTCACAGACTCTGAAACAGGCTCCAGGCTCTGAGCTGGCAGTCAGCACAGAGCCCGACGCGGGGCTCGAACCCACGAACCGCGAGATCATGACCTAAGCGAAAGTCGGACGCTTCACCGACTAAGCCACCCAGGCGCCCCAACGGGACTTCTTAATAACAATGAGCAGAGGAGCAGATCATTTCTTTAAATATTCTTTTTCCTTCCTCTCTCCCAATGTCCTTCACTTTCTTTGTCTTAAACACCTCTTAAGCTTCTCCCTCTGGTCCCTGGAACTCAGCACAACATATCAACTACATAGATGCTCCCCAACAAGGCTTTTTGGTTCCCCTGTGATCCCTAAGATCAAGTCCCAAATCCTTACACACCTAGCGGGCCCTTCAGGGTCTAGCCTGGTCCATGTCTAATTCTCCACCTATCATTTCTCTCTGGGTTTGGGACACCCTGCTTTCCGTTCCTGGAATACACACGTTCTTTTTCATTCTCAAGGACTTTCTCAAAGCAACTTCTGCTGTTGATGCTCCTTCCTACGAGTTACCTTTCTCCGCGTGAACTGGGCTAAGTCTGAAAGTCACCTCCTCAAGAAGGCCCCTCTAAGAGCTTGACCGGGCCTCCTCTCCCGCTCTGCAGCTGCCCTCCCTTACTTCGCGCCGCTGTGACACTCTCGGCGTCCCCAGGGCTGGACTCCTGACCGTCTGCTCCCAAAGGTTCCACGGCGCTCGACGCATCCGGACAAGCGTCTGTTCTGCGCACCGATTCGGAACGCACCGCTTCCCGCCCCGCCGGGACGTGCTCAAGCCTGGTCCCGGGCTCTTCCGTCGCTTTGTGGGGGTGCGACAGACACCCTGCTCTCCCTGCTCTGCGGCGGGCGCTCCGGGGCTGAGGAGGGAGGCACCGGCCTCGCGTCCGACGCTCCATGGTCTCCGGCCCAAGACCCACTCGCGCTCGGCTCTCGGGCCAGGCCTGGGGCGGCCGCGGCGCAAGCCGGCACCACCCCGCCCGCGGAGACTCCGGCCTAAGGCAGCCTCAGCGAGGCGAAGACACCACCACCCGCCGCTCGACCTCTACAGGCGCGTGAAAAAGACCCCGGAAGAGCCGAAAAGCGCTTCCAGCCTACCTCTCACGGTGCCACCACCTTTCTTCCCATCCGGAAGCGCTGCGGGTGCGGAAGCGGAAGTAGTCGTGCGTCACTTCCT
>NW_027530625.1:8407243-8409358 GCF_008692635.1 Crocuta crocuta
GTTCCGCTTGGTCAAGTTTGGGCGGAGTTCGGTTCTAGTCCAGGAGTGGACAAGGTGGTGGGTTCCCACACCTGAGGAGGACATGTCAAAAAATCAGCCCGGATAATTTCAGGATGTTCTGCCAGAAAGAGAAAACAGGGGACTGTGCTGGAGAGTGACGGGGACAGCGAGGGCTCCTTTAGATGGAAGGGGAGGCTCTCTGCGGAGTAGCAACTGAGCTCGGCTGCAGACTAAAGAGGCGAGCGTGAATCTGAACGGGAGACGGTCCCCGGCTGGACGCGCGGGCAGAGGCCCTGCGCCCGCGCTGGAGGAACTGGAAGATGGCCGGGGCGGCTGGGGCGGACTGAACGCAGGGCAGAGTGGCGGCGGCGGAGGTCAGAGGTGGGCAGGGGCTGCTGGGTTAAGCTTAGACGAAGCTATGAGCAGCCTTGCAGATGTACTCCAATGCTCCCCTTTCAACTGCGTCCTGATGAAACTTGACCTATGATTCGAAGTAAAGCTTTTGACTCGAGTCCAGTATATACAGCACGCAAACGTTTAGACTTATTGAACAGTAAACATAACCATATTGGCAACTAGTTCTTCACTGAATCCTATAACAACATTGTGTGGACATTGTAGGATTATCTTTATTAGGTGTTATCAGCCTCACCCTCTGGATGAAAAAAGTAGTAACTTGTCCAAAGGGGCTTATGTGGCCCAAGCAGGATTCAAGCCTGTGTTCTCTGCAGACTGCGCTATCCTGCCCCTCCGTGCACCTACCAGGTGACTTCCTGGCTGTTGAGCTGCCAAGCAGTTTTGATTAAAAGTGCACAGCCTGTATCTCTGTGAAAGTCTGGAAGCGAAGCAGCCTGGAGAAATCATGAGTACACATCACATCACACACCACACACACACACACACACACACACACACACCACCACCACCCAATGGCTGCCCCAGGCAGTTGGAAGTCTGCCTGGTCTGCTCTGAAAATGCAGGGATGGCGTTACCCACGGTTGGTGTGTGTAAGGCCTTGAAGTGCAAGTCTGCTGATTCCCAACTTGGCATAGACATCAAGGGCTACAGGTGCTACTATTGTATCATATTAAGATCCATGGACATGATAATGACATTGTAGTGATGTATGAAAATGTTCTCATTCTTTGGCAGCAGGTACATGTTGAAGTGTTTAGGGTCAAATACGATACAACAGTTATTTTCCAAATGATTCAGCAATGTGTGTCTGTGTGTGGTGAATCTAGATGAAATCTATGTGAGTTTTCACTGTATTCTCTTTTCAACTTTTCAGTTGAAACTGAGAAGCTCTTTTTTCAAAATTTAAAAAAAGTCCAAGAGGAAGGAAGGAGATTTTGTTTTTTTAACGCAGATTCCCAGATCCCATTTCCAGGCACTCTGATTCAGTGAATCTGTATTTCTCAGCTTCCCTCCATTCTGATGCACAAAGCTGGACACGACTGATCTCAGTGAACTCTAGACTTTCCTCTCCCACCCATTTCACAGGAGAAAAAACTGAGGACCCAAGGGGGTGATTCATTCAATATCATCCAACTGGATTAGCAGTAACATCACGCCTGGAATGCAGATCTCTATTTCATCGTGAAAAATTTAGCGCTCTGTGCCTGTGTGTGTGTGTGTGTGTGTGTGTGTGTGTGTGTGTGTAAAAGGGAGGAGAATGGGAACCAGCTATGAATGGACTGGGGAGGGTGGAGGGAGGTATCTTCACCTTGGAAGTCAAGTTCACCGCCCTTTGAACACAACGTAGTGGCGATTCTTGAGTTGTTCTCCTTTTTATTTAAGAAAACTCTAAGCGGGTCCACTTTGGTGGCCACCAATAGTTTCCTGAAAGAAAACCAAGCCTGGCAGTTCGGCGGCGTTGGCGTCCGGTCGCCATGGAGAGAGGCCGTTCCATTCTGCTCCGAGGGGTGGTCTCGATCTTCTCTCCTTGCGCAATCCGCAGTGCAGTGCCCAAAAGTCTCTCTGAGGGTCCAGATGGGCGTATGGAGGCCTGTAGCGCCCCTTGCGAGGGGCGGCCGGCGCGAGCTTGGTGCGTCCCTCTCCAGAGAGGACCGGGCGTCCGGGAGCCACCCCGGGGCGGGGTGGTGCGGCCGGGGC
>NW_027530625.1:8409388-8502810 GCF_008692635.1 Crocuta crocuta
CTCAGGATGCCAGAGGCCCAGAGCGCCCGCCAGGACCCCGCGCGACGGAAGAAGAAGCCGCCGGTGCGCCGCACGGTCAGCCAGATCTGCCCGCCCCCGCGGCGGCCCCTGACCGTGGCCGACATCCGGCCGGGCATGGAGAACGCGAGGCTGGGGGTCGTGCGGGACTCCATGTTTCAGAACCCGCTCATCGTCAAGGTGANAGCCCTGGCCCCGCGGCTGGAGCCCCAGCGCAGGGATGGGAGCCGTCGCTCTGCTCCGACGCCTGGACCCCTGTGCGGTCCCGGGCAGGTCGCGTCGCCTCTCTGCGCCTCAGTTTCCTCATCCTCAAAGTGGGATGATAATAGCGCTCATTTAAGGGAGCGATTGGGAAGGTTCAGTAGGGGAGCGGGACCCCCGGCACAGCGCCTGACCCCCAGCGAGCCCACAATGTTGGCTCCTGCCGTTCACCCGGGGGCCTGCCGGTGAGCCCCCAGGGCGACCCACAGGGAACACGCACCCAGACTGTGTCCTTACTCGCCACCTGCCAGGCTGCACGCCTGCGCTGCTCCTGCGCGGCGAGCGTGCTGCGTACGTCCTGCAAGGATCACTCGACAAGTTACTCTTCACCCAGTCATACTCGCACCCAGAATTACAACCGGAGGGGAAAAGAGCGCGAAAATCTGCCCTGGGGGACTCGGTGTCTAACTAGGTCGCCTCCCCTTTTATCGCACGCTCCCTCCCTTCGGAGTTGGGGACGGTGACACCCAGCGCCGGGGGGCTTCCCCACGCCTTCTCAGGGCCACAGAAGTCAAGTTGAGGTTCGGCACGGCCGGGAGCTGGTCAGGGAGCAAGTTTATCTCGCGCCACTGGGGGGCAGTGTGCTTTCAAAAATGCACCTAGTTGCCGGGTGCCGGAAGCGTCGGGCGCAGGTGTAACCATGGATTCAGTAACAATGTATCTGAACACCAGGCGCTCATTAGAGCGCGGAGGTTTCCGCTGTTGTTTTCTGCTTTTTGGTGCAGGGAACCTGGGCAGTCCTAACGCCGGCAGTGCTACGATTAGCTGAGTTCATTGCCTCCTATGGAAACACTGACCCCTCTCTTGTGTTCCCCAGACTATGCCCCTGGGCCAACCCCCACCCTCGGGGTGGGGGGGGGTAGAAAGCTTGTTTATCACACTGGCACCTTTCCATTTAATGTGCTCCCTTTCTTAGCACCCCCAAAGTGGAACAAGGTCCTTAACTTACTTCTAGGTGAGACAAGCCACTCTCAGTGGACACACGGGGCTCACCATTCTGGGATCAAGGGGGGAATCGAGTCCTCCGGCTCTGATCAGCCGCTTTGGTGTTAGATCACTGCTTTCACCCAGGCAGGTAGTGGTGGGCCAACCCCATTCTACTTACATGTAAAATAAACGGCATTTTGGAGTTATTAGTGTTCTCCACGGTGAAGTAGTAGTGTGTGATGCCCACCCCAAGCTATATACAGCTGACCTTTGAACGATGCAAATTTGATCTCATGCTGGCCCAGTTATATGCAGACTTTAAAAAATAAATACAGTGCAGAACTGTAAATGGGTTTTTTCTTTTTCTCCTTTCTCTAGCTTACTTTATTGTAAGAATACAGTGTATCATATATATAACATGGAGAAGAATATGTGTTGATCGACGGAGGGCTGTAAAGCTCCTGTCCAACAGTAGGCTGTTAGTCATTAGGTTTTGGGGGAGTCAGACATTATAGTGGGCCCACGTGGCTGGCCCAGTGGTAGAGCATGCCACTCTTGATCTCGGGGTCATGAGTTCAAGCCCCACGTTGGGTGTGGAGCTTACTTTAAGAAAAGCTATAGTGGGGCTTCAACTGTTCAGGAGTCAGCACCCCTAACCCTCTGCCTTGTCCAAAGGCCAACTGTAAATGCACATACGCACATATATGTACGTACATACCTATAGGTATACGCGTATGTATATAATCACATGTATTACACGTACATTTATGTGTACATGTATGCACATATACACACATGCATGTATGCATATCATACGTATGTATACCATAAATATAATATTCAAAGATGGGTAAAAATCTGCCCTCCTTCTTTTCCTTCTACTCACCCTGTATATCAAGAAGGACAATATTTTGGCCTCTGGATGGCACTAGCTGAACAGCTTCCAGAATGAATCCAATCGCTGATTCCTTCCTGAACCTGAACCTCAGGGTTGGAAAATGTGCAGGAGATGACTGACCCAGGGCCGGGTGTTCTGTCTTCACGGCAGGAGAGGAAGGGCAGGACTGGCCTGGCCCGTGCAACTGAGCCTCAGCAGCAGGGGGTCACTTCCAGGCGCCCTCCTGTGATCGTGCCCGGCTCTTCTGGGGTTGGGGACAGCTAGCCTTTCCTTCTTACTTTCCTCCCTCCGGTTCTCGATGGGCTACAAGCTACTTTCTGTATCAGTTAAGAGTAGGTCAACATTTCAATATTTACCACTGCTCCAAGATTTTCGACCAAAACCTGAGTAAAAGTCGCAGAGACTTTGAGGACGATGAGGAACCTTGACCGTTACCTTTTCCGGGGCCCTCCTTACAAATGGGCACACTGGGGCCATGTGTATGAGCTCTTTGCCCAAGGGTCTGGCACAGCCTGGCTTAGAAGCTATGTCCCCTGGCTCCCAGCCGAGCGTTACTTTACCACTCCAGCCAGCTTCTTACATTTAAACAAAATTTACTTATTTATTTATTTTAAAGGTTTATTTTTGAGAGAGACAGAGAGTAGGAGTATGGGAGGGGCAGAGAGAGAGGGAGACACAGAATCCGAAACAGACTCCAGGCTCTGCGTTCTCAGCACAGAGCCTGACCCGGGGCTCGAACTCATGAACCATGAGATCGTGACCTGAGCCGAAGTCAGACACTTGACCACTGAGCCACCCAGGTGCCCCTAAATGGAATTTAAATGATGAAAACACTTTGGGATTTTGGCTTTAAAGCTAAGGAAACAAAGTATTCAAGGTGGTGGAGGCGAAAAGCTATTTTTTTAAAATACATTGCCATGTTGGGGCTCAACTTGTGGATTTCTTCTCTGTGGCCTGCCGGAGTCACAGACTCACGTGTCCAGGCCCCCGCGTGAGAGGGCGCCTTCTTATGTGTGACAGAGGTGGGAACGCCCTCTCCCAAGAGTGTTTTTAGGAGGATGAGTGCAATGGAAGTATATTTGGGTCTCGTCTAAGTCAGAACCTGAAGGTTGCATCTCTATTGAAAAATATACCACCATACAAATAGTCGTTCATTCCACCATACTGGGGGGGGGATTGTTGCCCAAATTGTTTCCTCCAGTGAATGGGATCAGGATTTGTTTAATTTAAAATGCAGACACACTGCCTGACAAACCCAACACTGCTTTTTCACACCCATGGAATTTACCAGGACGTATGCGCATCAGTTATTCAAGAACATGTCTGCAAGGTGCCACAGTAACCAAGTGAAAAGTGAAAAAACCGCAGACATCCAAGCAGGTATTTTACCCACAAATGCTCAACAACTACTTGCCTCATTTAAAATCAAGCCCACTGGTTATTAGTGGGACTGATTGAATAAGCTGGGTGTTGTCCACGGCCACAAAAAGAGGTAAATATTTTCCGTTAGAGAGGGCTTCTGCTCTATTGTATAAAGTGACGCTCAGCTAGCCAGTTTTCCTTCAAATGTGACTCTCCAGCAAGAATAAAATTAAATAGAGAAAGAACCAAGCTTCTTTCTGCTTGATTCCCATTTCCCCCAGAATTCTGTGACTCAACATAGAATCCTGCTACAGTAGCCTTCAAGGCTCCTTCACAGAATCTGTCAGGATGCACCCTGGCTGCCATTGGAACTCAGCTGATATCCTGTCAATACAATTATAGGGAGAGACTGCTGGGTTTGCTCCACTGACAGCCGTGAATCTTCTGTCGCCCTGGAGAGGCAGGCAATGCACAGGGGTGGAATTTATTGAGTCGAGCACCCTTAGAAAGTGCAAATGATCATGGCATCCGATTTTTTCATAATTTATTACTGACTTTGTTTTCCTGGGGGGTTTATGTCACAAATAAGAAGTGCATGCATTTGTAAAATAGAGTCATAAAATCACATCATTTGGGGCTGGAGGGAGGCTTACAGAAATCTAGTCCATTTTTTTTTTTTTTTTTTTAATGAGGATGTTAAGGCCCAGAGAGAGAAAGAGACTCATCCAAGGTGCCCTCTGACCTGGTCACAGAAGTGGGGTGAGATTCATATCTCTGGACTTCCAGCCCCGTGCCCTTTTGGCCACATTATAGAATTAATTGACAGCAACCCAGATTGGTTACATCTCTACACCAGGCAGTCAACAAATGTTCACCAACGAACCTGATTCTAATGTCATTTTCCTCAACATTCCTTCCCATGTGAGCTCGGCCAATTTCTCGGGATTTATTGCCAGCCAGGAAGTGTTTATTGAATGTTTACCACACGACCAGCACCATCCTAAGCTGCCTTGAGGGGGCATAGAAAGAAGTTCAGAACTCTGCCCTTGCCTTGCCCACTAGCCCCAAGAAGAGTGAACTATTTAGCTACGGAGATGGAGGTGCACGTATATATTGCTTACCACAGCACCTGCCTGAAAGCAAGCTCTCAGGACATTGCTGGGCGCGCGCACACACACAGGCACTCACTTGCCTCATAGGATAAACAAAGTCATGGCATCGCTCCTTGTAAGTTTCAAGTCAAGTGTAAGTTTCAAGTGAAGCTCAGATTCTGATCAGGGGCAGATTAGGAGAAATTCAGCCCTCTGGGGCCAAATGATTTCACCTTCTTCAGATCCTAAGTGTTCAAAGGTTTCCACCCCAGGTAGAGTTCTGGTTTAGGAAGCCAGGCAGTGCTGCCGGCATCTTCATCATTACCATCATGAGGAAGCATTCATTTAGAGCCGGTGTGTTCAAATTGGATGCTCTACAAAATTAGGCAACCGCACCACGCCCGCTAATGGCTTAACATCTCTAATAAATATTGATGCTGGCGAGCATAAATGCATAGAGACAAGTGTAGAGAAGGCAGGCAGACAAACACACCTGTGTACAACTATCCCAGTGTGGGTCAGTATTTTTATAACGTTTGAGTAAAACCTGAATGTTGCATTCGGCTTTATCGGTTGAAGAGAATATACCTCTGATCGCTCGAATCCTTTTACATTCAGTTAGGATGTAACAGGAAAATTAAACATTGTGTGTGTGGGAGGGAGTATGAAAAACGAGCTGCCCATCCTAATGGCCCCTCTCAGCTGGCCAGTAGGTAGTGTTCATTTCTCTAGGGTAAGCTATTGGTTTCTCTCTCTCTTGGTCCTTTATACTTCTTTCTTCTTTTTAAAGCTTCCTCCTTCCCAGGGCCTACTCACACTGGTGAACAGGAGCTGAAGTAGTGAACCAGTCTCTCTGCTCAAACCCGTGGCCTTTTCAGAAAGCCAAGTCCCTCCTCCTTAGGCTTTTCCACTGCCTGGGCCAGCTGCCCGGATGGAGGAACCCACCTTCCTCTGTCCCCCTGGGAAAGGAGAGCTTTGGTTCTGACACATTAATGCGGATAGATCCTCGGAATTGGGATTCCTCCAGTTTGGACTCAGCTACCTTCTGGTTACGTGGACCTCAGAACACCATGGCGCGGTGGGAAGGCCATTCCCCTGGGAAGAATTCTGAGTCCAGGGCGAACAGGTCAGCAGTTGCTTCTGGTACCTTCCAGAATCTTCCAGGCTGAAGTGTTCATTGTGTAATTAAGGCTGCTGCTCTTTTGTCTGAAAGACAACGTGTTCTTGATTTACAGCTGGTGGACACAATTTCAAATCCCTGTTTTCTGTTACAATGGTTTTCAAGCTGTTCAGTGGCCTCCCAAAGGGTGGAAGTCCCCATAAAAGGTCTGGGTCACACTCTTCTTAAGAAAATGTACCTTTGGGGCACCTGGGTGGCTCAGTCGGTTGGGTGTCTGACTTCGGCTCAGGTCGTGATCTCACAGTGAGTGAGTTCGAGCCCCACGGCAGGCTCTATGCTGACAGCTCAGAGCCTGGAGCCTGCTTCGGATTCTGTGTCTCCCTCTCTCTCTGCCCCTCCCACTTGTGCACTCTCTCTCTCTCTCTCTCTCTCAAAAATCATAAATGAATAAACTTACAAAAAAGAAATACATCTTTAACTGCTTAAAAAGTAATTAAAAATTGAAGAAACTCAGGGAGATGTGTTCTATATGAAATGCTGACACTGGAGGCCACTTACTAGCTACTGAATTGACGAGTTTGGGGGGTATCAGTTCTGTGCTTGCTCTGGAACCGTGGTTGATGTGTCACAGACAGGTAGGATCATAACCAAGCACAGATCCTTCTGGACTCGCCAGCTGGGCAAATCCGTTTGTGTAGGACGGTATACACAGCACTCTGCCGCGGCCCCTGGGAGCCGGGCTCCGCTCAACCTCAGACCCATCAGCTGGGCCACTGCTCCCGCTTCAGAGCTCGTCGGGCAAAACCCAGCAAATGCACAACAGAGTCATAATCACCCTGCAGTTTGGTTGATTTTAGCGTATGTTGTAAATGGTGTGTGTTTCTTGTCCGACTTTGTATTTGTAAAAAGCAAAAAACAAACAAAAAAATGAGAGCATTTGTTGTCATTGGGAACAATTCAACTCTTGATGAAATTGCTCCTTGACTCTCCTTTCAAGCTCCTGAATCCGTGAGGACTGTCGCAACAATTCCAGGCTACAGCTATTGTTTTCATGCAACCACACGCACGCACAGATGACGCACAGATGTAGTAATAGGCAGGTAGCCGTAAAACTGTAGCCACCGCCTGGACAGGAAGCCTGCAGAGCGGAGCAGACTGAAGGCTTTGGATCCAGAGAGATCCGAGGAGGGAGTTGTGTCTCAGCCACTTTCTCACTGTAGTACCTGTGAGCATCCTTGCCTTTGAGCTTCAGTCTCCTGTCTGTAAAATGGGTAATAGTAGTTGGCACTTGGCCCTGGCGGAGTCGTGAGAATTCAGTGAGATCACATAGGTGTGCCGGGGCCCAGAGCATGCGCCCTTTCGTTACTTTTCCATTATTCTGATTCCAAATATTGATGCTCCTCCAAATAACCTTCCTGTTCTCATCAGTCGCCCTTAAGAACGTGTTGTAAATCTGAAGTCGTAAAATAAATCCGTAATGAGAGACAAATACACCCACGGGCTGTTCTGTTCTTGCTTAGCGCTCTTGTGGAAAACCCGTGGAACCCGCAGAGGGTAGAGAATTCTCACAACCTGCTGTGGTGAGAATTTGGTACTGTGCATAACTGTCAAATTACTGTGTTGTACGCCTGAAACCAATATAATATTGTATGTCAGGGGCGCCTGGGTGGCTCAGTCGGTTGAGTGTCCGACTTCGGCTCAGGTCATGATCTCACGGTTCATGGGTTTGAGCCCCACGTCGGGCTCTGTGCTGACAGCTCAGAGCCCGGAGCCTGCTTCGGATTCTGTGTCTCCCTCTCTCTCTGACCCTCCCCTGCTCACGCTGTGTGTCTCTCTGTCTCAAAAATAAATAATCATTTAAAAAAATTAATGCTGTATGTCAACTATACTTCAATAAAAGAAAAATGCCCTCCCCCACCTCATCTCAAGTTTCTTGCAGCTGCGTGCCCTGGGGCTGATGGGTGGGAAACAATTCGGTTTCTAGGGAAGGTCCTTGGGCAAGTGACTTAGTTTCTGAGCCTCAGTTTCCTCATCTGTAGAATATGGGTGCTCCTACCTACTTGACAAGTAGGCTGATTTAAATGAGATACTGTCTTACGGAAGGCATGATGACATTCTAGAATCAGACCAGTGCTTCTCAACTGAAGGAGGTGCTTTGGCTCCCCAAGGAGCAGCTCGTCATGTCTGGGCACATTCTTGGTTATCACAGCTGGGCTGGGGGCCCATGGTCAGGGGCTCGTGACACGTGACCAGAATGCAAAGAAACGAGAGTGTTCCATTGTAATTGCTCCTCTCTCCATTCTTTGCCTTTGTTTTCCCCTCCCACCACATTTTATGGCAATTTTAGGTCCTCCCCGCTTTTGAATCGATGTCCTTTCTCTTAGTGACAGTTTCCAAAAGTTTGCTGGCTTTTGTCTGGGGCTTGTCTGTCTCCAGCCTCACCCACGTTGTAGTTTAAAACAATAAAAAGCATTTCCAGAGACTCCATACCGTGTAGCTCAGTAGTTCATGAGATAAATTAATTAGCGTGGGGGCCCGCCTAGGAGTCATCGTGGATTGCCAGGCAAGCTTTGTTTCCCTGCTACATCGCCTTCCAAGGGTTTGGTTTGGTTTTTCTTTTTGTAAATTTTTTTACTGTTTGTTTATTTTTGAGAGAGAGTGTAAGTTGGGGAGGGGCAGAGAGCGAGGGAGACAGAATCTGGAACAGGTTATGAACGGTCAGCATAGAGCCTGATGCGGGGCTTGAACTCACGAGCTACAATATCATAATCTGAGCCGAAGTCTGATGCTTCACAAACTGAGCCACCCAGGCGCCCCCGGTTTGGTTTTTTTCAGCATGAACTCATGGTGGGATTTTTAAAAAAATATTTATTTATTTTGAGACAAAGAGTGAGCCCAGGCAGGGGAGGGACAGAGAAAGAGAGGGAGAGAGAATACCAAGCAGGCTCCGCGTTCTCAGCACAGAGCCCAACTTGGGGCTCGAGCCACAAACCATGTGAGATCATGACCTGAGCCGAAATCAAGAGTCGGACACTTAACCGACTGAGCCACCCGGGCCCCCCAGAAGTCACGTAGGATTTTAAACGGAATTGATCTCGTACGCCAGAAATTAAGCTCGCGGTGGCCAGAGCCCCAGCATAGCACTTGTGCTCTCATCATGGTCCTGAGTTCAGCATTCTAGGGAAGCATATAAATGTGCCTTATAAAGAAATCAGCTGTATTTTCCCACCCAATAGTTCACAGGCACTTCAGTGGTCAGTCAAGAAATGGACTCAACGCGGGTCAATGAGCAGAAAGGTCAACACGCGTAGCATACAGGGTGGGGTGGAGCGAGGCCGGCCAAAAGCATTGTGGAAAACACGTCATGAGCCCCAAAGAAGGATTTTTGATCTTTTGTATGAACCAAACAATACATATTTGGGAGACCAATGAGCCCACAAGCATACAAGAGAAATTTCTTCATGTGGATCCAAATCTTTTGTGTTTGTCCAGGGGGATGAAAGTAGAGATCGAGAAAGGCTTTCGTTCCAGGGTCCAGTGTTAGGGAGAGGCTACGGCTTGGCTAGATGGCCGATCGTTATGTCTAAGCTGCATCCCGGTACCAGAGGCACAGGCCTAGTGAGCTGGGATGTCACAGCATTCCCCCACCGCCACCACCAGCAGTGGGGCCCCAACGAGATGTTGAGAGAGGCGATCTTTTTTTTTAGATTATTTATTTATTAAAAAAATTTTTAATGCTTATTTTCGAGAGGTAGAGACGGAGTGTGGGCAGAGGAGGGGCAGAGAGAGAGGGAGACACAGAATCCCAAGACAGGCTCCAGGCTCTGAGCTGTCAGCACAGAGCCGGACATGGGGCTTGAACCCACGAACCATGAGATCATGACCTGAGCTGAAGTCAGACATTTAACCAACTGAGTCACTTAGGTAACCCCCCTTTTTTTTTTTTTTTAAGATTTTATTGTTAAGTAATCTCTACACCCAACGTGGGGCTCGAACTCACAACCTGAAGCTCAAGAGTTGCGAACCTGACCAACTGAGCCCACTAGGCGCCCCGAGAAAGGGAATCTTTAGGCTATAGTGTTTCAGTGGCGGGGATTAGAAAATTGGCTGGCAGCTTCCTCGGGCAATGTTACTGGGCAGCAGTTTGTCTGTGTTGCCACATTAAAGTGCTGCCTTAACGTCCCCAGATGTACCACTCCCTTCATATCGCCCGTCTGCCCCCCAGCAGGCCTTTCAAAACAGAGCCGTTGGCTTGCTTATTTGTTTGTTTGCTCTTTTGTTTATTTTCTAGTATGCATCTGAGACTGTTAACAGGCCCATCAGTCACTGAGCAAAAAGTTAGTAAGTCCCTGCAAGTGTGCAAGGCACTGGTGGAAACACAAGCGGTTTAAGGATTCGTTTCCAAGAAGTTGGTCTGGCTCAGGGGAGAGCTACACGCTACAGCCGATAGGAAGAGTCACTAAAGGCAAAGGAGAGGTGAGGGGGGGCCGGACGGGCCGTATTTCGAGGGAAGGCAGGAGCCGTGTGGGAGCGCCAGGGCAGCCGTCAGAGCTCACGCACCTGGCCAGGGGCCGCGACACAGGTCGGATGCCAGCGGGCGATGGGAGGGGACGGGAGAGTCTGAAATGGACAAAGTGTCTTCGTTAAGAACGAACAGCTGTTCGATCCTGTGAACACCGTCAGGGCGGAAGCAGGACATGCATCATTCACACGCTGCTCGAATTCAGAGACACTTTTGAGGACCTGCAGCGCCCCAGGCCCAGAGCCGGGCACCCGGGACACGGGGGTGAACTGACTTGGATATGGGCTTTGCCCTCAGAGAGCTTCTAATCTAGTGAGCGGAAACAGCCATAAAAACCAACAGCGGAGAGGGACGGGAGCAAGTGACAGCCATCTGGACGCGACCCTTGCTCAGGGCTGAGGGCAGCACTTGGCTGGGGGGAGTGTCTCGAAGGCCACATGGCTTGAGCCAAATCCTAACACAAGGATTGGGAGCTGGAGTCGGGGCGGGGGCTCAGAGGTGGATCCAAGGTTTGTATGGCCTACAGCCTAAGCGGTTTTGGTATCCCTCTTTAAGAGGCAGATAAGGGGTGCCTGGGGGGCTCAGTCAGTTAAGCATCTGTCTTTGGCTCTGGTCATGATCTCATGGCTCGAGAGTTGGAGCCCCACTTCGAGCTCTGTGCTGACAGTAGGGAGCCTGCTTGGGGTTCTCTGTCTCCCTCTCTCTCTGCCCCTCCCCCACTCATGCGCGCGCGCACACACACTCTCTCTCTCAAAATATAAATAAAAATAAACAGATAGGGGCGCCTGGGTGGCTCAGTCGGTTAAGCGTCCAACTGTGGCTCAGGTCATGATCTCATAGTTCGTGAGTTCGAGCCCCGCGTCGGGCTCTGTGCTGTCAGCAGTGACGCCTTCTTGGGATTGCCTCTCTCTCTCAAAAACAAATACATAAACATTAAAAAAAAAACAAAAACAGATAAATAACGTTGGAAATTAAGTCCAAGGCCTTGGAAGGGGGCCACGTGCAAGGAAGCTTCCTTAGCTTCAGGGTGAATCAGCTCTGGGGGAGAGCTAGCATTCTAGGAAGAAGGATGGCGTGTTGGAGGGGCCCGTGGTGGCGGGGCGGGAATGCACCGATGACCAGATCCAAGCGTCGACAGGTCCTTGCCAGGTTACATGTCATTTGTTCGCGCATTCCTTCATTATCTCAGCATTGCACACTTCCCCTGGACCAGGCACACTGGGCCCCGGGACCACAGCCACCAAGCCACGGTCTCCTGCGTGCTCTTGGTGACTCTGAAGCCTTGGGGAACCTGGTCCTCAGGTCCCACACACCCGAGTGGCTTTCCCGACAATTACCCTCCGCCTACCTTCCATCTGCTTATTCGACCATCTGCAAAATGTTTATGGAGGGGCCGTTAGGTGCCAGTCCGGCCTTGGGGGCACGTCGGTGGACAGGACAGGTGGATGGCAGCTGGCCAGGCCCCTGCCGAAGACAGACAGTGAGGCAGCCGCCCCTTACCTTGTACTGCACGGGAGGCCAGGGTGCTAACAGGTGTCAGCCAGGGGGCCAGGGAAGTTCCACTGACGACAGGACATTTGAGCCCGACCTTCTGAGGGGCGGAGTCGGTCAGCTAAGAGGAACTGGGGGCCGCGGGTGCGTGCGTGTGTCCCGTGTTTCAGTGCTCAGCCGGTGTAGACCGTTCCGGGCGACAGTTTTGCACCCCCGTGGCAAGGAGGCACTTGCAACTTCGGAGGCTGCGGTGAGGCATCGGGGAGGCGAGTGCTGAAGGGAGGCTGGGCAGGGAGGGAGGCCGGATCGGGCAGGACCTCCGCTGGCCGTGAGAACCGCAGTGGCCAAAGTGAGTGGAAATAAACGCGACAGAGAACAGCTCTCTGCGCTGAGAGGCGGGCCCAAAACTCAAGAGCAGGGCCAGCGCTGATGGGGACACAGGCCAGACACGGGGTGGGGGGTGACCCCGCCGGGGACGCTGTGGGTTTCCTGGGGGAGGCCGTGGGCGCCCTCCGCCGTGGAAGCCGCTGGAACAGAGGCATCGTCACGGCCCTTCCCAGGCCTCACGTGCGGACGCGCGGCGGCGGCGGCAGCGAGGGTTAGCGACTGCGATTTGTTTGCCTTTTGCAAGTTAAACAAGCCCCCCCAGTCTGTCACATGCCGAGTTTCCAGCAAGGCCTTTGAGGAAACCTGCTGGAGTGATACCGAGGGTCCCCCAGGGGCAAGAGCCGGGCTTCACGGCTGCCTCCAGAACCTTCATAAACTGTCACTGAAGACTTTGCTCTCTCTGTAGGCGCCCAGTGGGCATAAATTCGGAGGTTTGAGCAAGTCTTTCAAAAACTTCCCTTCTAAAAGGAACGTGCCTGTCTGGCGTTTCTGAAGGCTGTGTCTTTTCTTAGGCGGCTGCTTGCTGCTTTCTGCGGATCGTCCCTGAATCGCCTGGCAGGGTGCTCGCGGGCCCAACTTCTCCCGGGAGCGTGAGGAGGCTGAGGCCCGGCGTCTGGGTTCTCAGGAAGCTTCCAGGTGCAGCCCCTTTGGGCCAGCTGCCACCTCCGCTGTGCCAGCTGACAGCAGCCGCCCTCCGCAGAGCCCACCCAGTGCCAGGCACCGTGTGGCCCTTCTCAGCCACCAGCTCCTTGAAATCTTTCCAGCAGTCCTAGGAGATGGGATTGCCGCCGTCCCATTTTACAGATGGGGAAACTGAGGCTTCAAGAGGTAACACGAGTTGCCCAAAGTTGTCCAGTCGATTCGAGGGGGAGCTGGGCTTTGAGCCAGGGCTGTGTCTCCACAGCCTGTGATCCTAACCATTGCACAAATCAGAAGAACTTGGCGGCCCTCAGTGCTGCAGTTTGTTGAGTACCTGCCGAGTGCCAGCCTCTGACATACTTGGCTCTGCAAGCATTGAACTTTTGAGCTCAGACTCAGGAACACGCCCGAGGTCACACAGACAGAGCAGGGCCTTGCCCTGCGACCCCCGTGGGAGTCCACGGCTTGTCACCGACCTCCCCTGTGGTGCCACGCTGCCTGTTACCCCGGACGCGCCTTTGTCCCAATGGACAGAAGAATCCCGTTCACGGTCATCATCAAGTCTGCATTGACCTGGAGGGTCCACACCATCCTCGGGCCTGCTTTCTGTCCGCCAGGAGCAGCGTCCCGCTGAGCGCCTGCACCCACGCCGGCAAGTGGCTGCACCAGACTGAACCCAGTAAGGCGCACGAGACCCGCGACCCCTAAATGGGGTTGGTTCCCAAGAGGAGAGGGGGTCGCCGGCCTGGAGGGCCCTGCGGACCGGGCCTTGCTCAGCGGGGGGCCGGGAGGAAGGAAAGTCACTTTTAGCCATAGAAACAGCCAAATGAGGGGAGAGATGGGATACCTCGAGATTGGGTGTGTTTGGAGGGAAAGTCTGGGGTGAGCCTGATGCGAAGACCGCGGGGCGTGAGGGAGGGATGCGGCGCCTGATTGGGACATAAGGAGCCTGCACTTTGGGTGAAGTAGAGGTTTCAAGGAGAGACAGGACCTAAAGAGAAAAGGCATGTGGCCAGCTGATGTCCCACACAAGTCTGGAGTTCAGGTGTTTCTAATCGGGCGCGTCTGCCTGCTGGGCAGGGACACCACGGCCATCGGGATGGGTCCCCTCTNATTGTTATCAGATTAGCAGCAGCAATGAAAAGCACAGTCCGGCTCACCCTCCCAGTTAGTTAGCATTTAGATAGACTGGGACAGGGGCCCACACAATAGGCTTCAAAGCCCTTCAGGGCGGCGGGAGGGATTAATTTCTTTAACCAACAGGCCTGATCTGGCCTAACTCATTACCTTGCCTTGTCAGTGTGGATGTTCGATGCGATTGAAGATTACACCATTTAGGTCTCTCTCTTGTTTCCCACCGAAGCCGGGGCCATTGAATTGCACATTCTCGCAGAGCGGGCGTCAATACTCAGCGGCCTAAGGTTCTAATTCTGCTTCATTTAAACTTCATCAACTCTTCCAATCAAGTGGAAGGATCCGAAATAGGCTCTGTGAGCAGAAAGGCCCGCTTCCCTTTGTCAGATAATTTATTCTGTTTTCTCCTTCCCTCCCAGCCTCGCTCCCTTTCTCTCTCCAGCCTCGCTCCCCCCTCTCTCCCCCCGCCCCCCAATGCTGAAAATGAGATTACAGTATTTAAATGACTATGATAATCAATCTAGGGACCCGGAGCTGAGATTGAGGTTAATTATTCTTAGCAGAACAAAGAAGCCTGATGCCTTTGGGGACTCCGAGGTACAATCTGGGTTTCTTGCTTGTGTTTTTTTTTCCCCCCTGAAATTGCAGTTTTAGGAGTCTTTTCTTGTTCCTAACTAGGCGCCGAGCGTGATTCTTAGCGGCAGCCGCCCGAGAGAGCAGAAATGTAATTTTGAGCTGATAAACAGCTAACGGCCTTCAATCAACAATTTTAATAGGAAAAAAAAAAGTCACTTATATGGTATGAGTACAGATCTAATGAAAGGGTGATCATTTACCTTATTTATTTTTAAACACGCTAGGAATAATTTCCCACTGTGTTAGAGCCGGTAATTACAGCCCCACGGTGCACCCGTAAACTTTCGAATGAAGAGCGTTGTCACTCAGGCGGTCTTCTCCCTGGCAGCTTTTGCCGCCATAAAAGTTGAAATTTTGTCATGTTTTGGCTAATTGGAAACAGGGTCATTATACCATTGAAAACCTACATGAAAGTGACTTGTTCGATCGTTACCTGAAGCATTCACAAGCTGGCCAGTCATCCCGCCTGCCCGGCCCCCCCTCCAACCCCAGCTTCTAAAACAGAGAGAATCAAAATATGTATATTTCTTTGTCTTCCCTCTGCTATCTTGTCAGGGCTGTTTTACACGCTGCCACCCAATGTTATCTTTTATTTGTGTCAGGAGAAAGGATTTGACAAGTTCAGTATACAATGTTCATTTGGCAAGGCAAATTTTTCATACCAATTTTGAGTAGGGAAATGAAACTATCTTTCAACGGAATGAGCAACATCATTTTTGGACAGACTTATTATGAGAGGGAGGATCGCGGAACTTTATTTCCTCACCCGATCCTCGAAGAGGCGAATCCATTTTTTAAAAAGTGGGATTTGGTTTCCACACACAGCCCTAGTTGCGGGGGGACACGAGAAACGCCCCATTAATGTCTTCAAAGAGGGGCGCCTAATAGTCTTCTCCCCTCGCTGCTCCCCACAAGTTATTAATAGGCTGGAATAAATTGTTCCTCTTCTATATTATAATGCCTGTTTCAGGCCCTTTAAACTGTGGGTGAGTCTCTGACAGTTACCTACATTTGCAAAGCAAAATATTTAATGAGTGCCATCGTCTGAAGGAACAGCAAAAACCACAGGCAACCCTATTTGTGAGCAGTGAGATCCGCCCTCCCCTCCCGACCCCCACCCCCGGATCCACTTTCCATCATTGTTTACCTAAAAAAGAAGACTCTCTCACCCTCTGTGCTGCCAAATTCATTTGGGGCAGTGGTTTATGGTGACATTTTTCTTTCTTAGAGCAAATATTGACTCACCATGGGGAAATTAAAACTCCATTAGGCATTGCTACATTGTACAGCGGGGGCCGTGTTACAATAGTCCGGCTTCTATTAATTGGTTTCTTCCTCAGGAATAACTCAGGGAGGGCCGAGGGAAAGGGGAAAGGGAAGATGGATCTAAACCATAATTTCTTCAAATGACACCATCTAAATCAGCCAAGGTGATCATTATGTGGTTATTAATCTAAATGTAAAGAAGACGCTGCCTAATAACGTAATGAATTTATCAATGCAAAAAGCCTGCGGTCGAGTTATTGCCAGGCTGGGGAGAGTACGTCTGAAGCCACACGTGGGCCAGTCTGGGCCAGGTCTGGGCAGCCCTGCTGCTTCTGCGTGGGCGTAAGATGTTTTCCTTTCCTGAGAGAAGATTCCCCTCCCAGCCTGTTCGCTGTGTCCTTCCCAATGTGAATGCTCCGCTCTTTCTGTAGCAGCCTCCACTGCTTTGTCGCCCTCCTTGGCCGCCAGCAGCTCCTGTGCTGACCTGCCCGCATCCACCTGCTGCCTTGTGACTTCCCTGGTCGTCCTCGGGTCTGCTGATTTTGCCCTGTGCTTTAGTTGGCTGGGGCTGCAACAACAAATGACCACAACGTGGGCGACTCAAATCCCAGAGTTATTGTCTCTCACCCTCTCACTGGAGACTGCCAGTGGGAGAGCCAGGCGGGCTGGGAGAGAAGGATCCACCCCGAGCCTGTCTCTCTGCCTTGTGGATGGCTGTCTCCATCTTCACACGGCATTCTCCCTGCATGCGTGTCTATGTCCACATTTCCCCCTTTTTATAAGGACACCAGTCATGTTGCATTCGGGGGCCCACTCTACTCCATTATAACCTCATCTTCATGAACTACCTTGGCGATGACGCTGTGGCCAAATCAGGTCACATTTTGAGGGTCTGGGGGGTTAGGACTTTGACATGTGACTGCTTTGGAACTGGGTCCTGGTCCTTGGTCTGTGAGTTGTGGTAAGGATAATGAGCCAATTGGTAGAGTGGCATCCTTCATGTTGAGCTCAAGGCCGCCATCTTGATGAGGCTGTGGATAGGGCATGTGGTGTGGATCACTCATAGGATAAATTGTCACATATGGTCTTGGGCCATCTATGGTACCTTTGCCTTGTTGGTATTTAAGCCTAACTAATTTGGGGCACTAACCACCTATAGAGTTCTCCTGGAGGGCAGACTCCACAATGCGCTTCTTTTTACCTTCCCCGGAGCTATCCATCCATCCAACCACTCACCCATCCGTCCATCCACTCACTCATCCATCTTTGTTTTAGTCAACAAATAGCTTAGTGTTTACTGAATTTCTAATATACGTGCTTGGCACTGAGGTAGGCATTAGAGAGAGATTGATGAACCAAATCTGACATGATCATTACTCTGTGGAACCTTACGGTCTAATCAGGCAGATACACGTTAACCAGAACATCGTGGATAAATGTGAAATTTCAAGTGTGGTGACAGCCAAGGAGGAGGAGCTTGTGGTGCGTCTAAAGGGAGGCTTCAGATGGGTGGCAGTCAGGGAAGTCTACTTGGATAAAATGAAGACTGAGTGGAGATTTGAATTAACCAGGGGAGGAATGTGTGTGCATGGGATGGGTGTTGGGATGGGTTGAAGGATCAGGACAAGTACATTCCAGCCACTTAGAAGAGCATGTGCAAAGAGCCTGTGGTAGAGAGAGAGTATCCCAGTGTGGCTGGGATGTGGGGAGGAGAGAGAAGGGTGTGAGGCAGGGATCATGCAGGCCCTAAGTGGAAGCCAGTTGAGGAGTTGGCCTGCAGCCCAAGCGTAATGGAAGCCAGTGAAGGCTTGCCACCAGGGGTTAGGATTGACAGCGGGGGGACATGGTCAGATTGGTATTGGAAAGACCTTCTGCCTACAGAGCAGAGAATAGCGTGGAGCGCCCAGGGCGGACATGGAGAGACCCGTTAGGGGGCTTATGACATAATGCAGGAAGGAAAGAGGCTGAGCCAACCAGGTTGCTCCAAAAGCAGCCTCTCTGTCCCTGCCTGTTGCCCCAGAGCCACTCCTAGCTTCCAGGTGTGTGACCTGGACTTGGCATTCTCCCGAACACTCCCCAGTTCCATAGCAGTCATCTCCAATGCGTGGTTCTGGCTGTGGCTTCCTCTGGTTTTGCTTTTCCGTATGTCTGATCCTGTCCCATCTGGATCACTTGGAAATTTCTCAAAACCTCTGGGTCATTGATGGAGTTCTTTCTTGTTTTCCTACACCAGATTGGACTTTTTTCCTTTTGAAAAACACTTTCTTGGGGTGCCTTGATGGCTCAAGTCGGTTGAGTGTCCCAACTCTTGATTTTGGCTCAGGAGCCCCGTGCCAGGTGCACTGACAACCCCCTTGGGATGCTCTCTCCCCCTCTCTCTGCCCTTCCCCTGCTCACCATTCTCTCTCTCACACAATAAACAAACATTAAAAACATTATTTTCTTTGTCCTTTCATGGTACTTTGGGAGGGTGGTAAGGTAGACGTATGTGCTCAGTTCACCACCTTGAGCCCAATCTCCTCATTTCTCCTTTCTAAGATTTTGCAGGCCTTATATCTCATGATATGTATTAAGGAGCATTCCAAGTCACAGCCTAAGGATAGTTATGTTTATCTTTAAAAAAAGTTTTAGAAACTACCTTAGCATCTACCTATATGTGAACCGTAACAAAGAATATTTCCACTTTTTCCCCAATGACCAGAGCTACCCTACAAACTAGAAAATCACTTCTTTGTTGTGATCTGAAGAAAAATGCTTCTGTCCCAATTCCTCCTACCAGACTGCTAAGGTGCCGGAAAATCTCAACAGAATCCCTTCTCTTCTTTGAGTCATCTGGAGAAGGAGGTAGGATAGGAAAGCCATTTCATTATCCAGTAGCAGAAAATTTGTTCCTCCTCTGGTGATGGCTGTGTAATCTCTTCTCAGACCAGCCCTCCCAGAGGTAACATCAAAAGCTCTGGATAAGACTTAAAAACAAAAAACAAAAAAAGAAAAAACCATCGACCTGAAGTCCCTGGAAAGGGAACAAACACAGGTGGGTGTCTAAGGCAGATGAAGATGTCATCACATGGAAGAAGAGAAAAGCAGGAAATGGTTCTCTCATTTGGAGAATGACTTTTAGTGAAATGCCAGGCTGCACTCAGTGCTGCACAAGGTGTCTAGAATTTGGATAGAAGCTTGTAGTGCTGTCTAACTTGTGGTTGAAGAGCCAGAGGACAGGGTGTGAGGAAACCACAGTCACTGGGAAGTGAGGGAAGCATCCAGAAAAAGAGAGCACCAGAGGAGAGAAGTCCAAATTCAGTATGTAACTCTGCCTAAGTCTCTGGATGATCCCCAGACCACATAGAAGTGGGTCAGACTCTAAAAAGTTCAATGAAGGCTAAAATAGGTAAACTTGGATTTGAGCTGCTGCCCATCCCAGACAATAGAGTTTTCTGTTTGAGGTCAATCAAGTTAACCACTTGCAAACAAAACAAAATGGAAGAGAAATTTCCTGGGAAGAATATAACCTCATTCAGAGTCACAATGTCGAGAATATATTTCAAAATACTTGGCACAGAAAGGAATAGGAAAGCATGATTCATCTTCAATTGAAAAGACATTTAATTGAGACAGACCTCATAGATTACTGCTTTTTGGAATGGACAATCAAGAATTCACAGTGGTAATTATAACTGTGCTCAAGATGTAGAAGAAAATATGTGTACAATTAATGGAAAGAGAAGAACAAGAGCCGACAAGAACCCGGGCCTCTGGATGGCTCAGTCAGTTAAGCGTCCAACTCTTGATTTCGGCTCAGGTCATGATCTCACTGTTGTGAGATGGAGCCCCAGGTCGGGTTCTGCACTGACAGTGTGGAACCTGCTTGGGATTTTCTCCCTCCCTCTCTCTCTGCCCTTCCCCCCACTTGCGCTCTGTCTCTCTCTCTCACAAATAAATAAACATTAAAAAAATGCTTTTAATCTTAAAAAAATAATCAGGGAGGACATAATACTGGGGAGTCTGAGTTTGCCTGAGGGAAGGAAGTTGATGTAAGGAAGAAAAGGTGTTTGCAGGGACAGACTGAGTGGGATCCCTGAGCAACAGGTGCACAGAGAGTCTGAGGGAGGTGACAGGGTGGACGGCTCCGAACCCACATTGAGAAGCGCTGTCAGCTCCCGCGTCTTCCTGGGAGCCAGTCCCGCCTATGCCACGAGCTTCAGACTTGGACTGATCTGCCCTTGACCCTCCTTCTGCCGCTCTTTCTCTGCATAGCCTCAGGGAACTGGCCTTACCTTCTCCATCCTCAGTCCCCTGTCTATGAAAAAGGGGTGAGCATAGTACTTACCTCATAGGGTTGCCACAAAGATTAAATGAGATAAACGTATGTAAAGAGCTAAGTGCGAAGCTTAGGGGACGGTTAAGGACCTGATAACGTGGCAAACGCACTGATAAGGGCCCTTACGGTCTGTGTGGGGAGCCCCCGTTTGCCGACACTTGGAAAGCTCTAGGGACTTTCATCACACATCACTCCCTGGGAGGTGTTCTCATGGCATGTGCTACTTTGCTTTGTGCGTCCATCTGTGAGGAAGGACATCCCGGGATGGCATCAACCATCAGCGTGAGTAGGCACCTGCCTGTGGGCAGACTGTTTCCCGGCCTCGGCTCCTGCTTCTCTGCGGACACTCCCTCCTGTTCTCACATGGCCCTTCCTCACTCATTGTTTAAAACTTGGTTCTGAGTACCGTCCCCTGGAAGCCTTTCCTGACCCCGTCCCTGCTCTGAGCTGTCCCTGCCTCTTCACCTCTGCAATATCCTTACATCTTTCTGTCGTCACTCTCAGCATACGTATTAAAGTGTCTGTTCTTGTGGGTTTCTTGTGGGCAGGAACCATCTCTTTATCTCCAGTGCCTGTGGTGTCAAATGCATGAATAAATAAATGGCTTAATGAGCACCTGGGAGACTGTTTCCTAGTAAATAGTAACCCTGGCGTGTCTATGGATGTCTATGAGTGTCTAAATTCAGTCTTGAGACTCTTTCATTTTAAGAGTTAAGGACAGGGTGTTCTCCATGAAGGAACAGATGGCTGTGGGCGCAGGTGGGTGAAGGTTCTGACCCTGCAATTCCACTTCCAGGAGAAGCAAAATGTCGATGCACAGAACTCGGTATCATTGAAACATGATTACAGACTTTTTTTTTTTTATTTCTAGGAGAGAGAGAGAGAGAGACAGCGTGAGCAAGGGAAGGTCAGAGAGAGAGGGAGACACAGACTCTGAAAATAGGCTCCAGGCTCTGAGCTGGCAGTCAGCACAGAGCCCGACGCGGGGCTCGAACCCACGAACCGCGAGATCATGACCTAAGCGAAAGTCGGACGCTCAACCGACTAAGCTACCCAGGCGCCCCCAGGCTTTTTTGTTTTTAAGTGACCTCTACACCCAACATGGGGCTCGAACTTACAGCACCGAGATCAAGAGTTGCACGCTCTACCGACTGAGCCAGCCAGGTGCCCCTCCTTGAAAACACAACTGGTACCAGTAACGTGTGTGTTTTCAAGACCCCAGGTGCCTAGGAGCCGTGGGAATGCGCCTAGGGGCTGGCTGGGGGCTTGGGAGATCGCTTCTGGCCCGCCTTTCGATTTGAGCATTTAGCGAGGAAATCCCAACGGGGACTTCAGAGCTGTGGTCCCACTGAGCATGGCCGTTCGGTCAGATGCGCGCTCCGCCTGGGCAGCGCGGAGGACAAAAGGAAGAAAGAGGGAACACACGGCCAGTCCCAAACTAGAAAGGGCTTCTCGGTGACAGGGTATTGAGCTGTTTGATAAAGCCCCATATTACGCTTAAATTATACTTGAGCGCTTAGAAGCAGAGCATTGTTCAAAGACACTTAACATGGACTCGGGTGGGTCCCCTTTCTTCTGTCGCCTTCTGGGGTGGTTTTGTGGGCTGTAATGACTTGTATTGTATTTATAAGCTGACAGGGTAATCCAGCGAACAGAANGAATGCAAGTGGGACTCCTCCACCCGGCTAATTAAAACAACCGTTCCTCCCCCCGCGATGGCTAATGAGACAGAAAGAGAGCCGGGCTAATGAAAACGTCACCGCAAGATTGCCCACTTATTTTATTTATTTACTTAATGCTGTGACTTCCAACTGGGGGCTCCGAGAGACAGACATCTTCAAAATTTGCCACAAGACCCTTCCTTATTTGTCACCGCTCCGCACGCCATGAGCTGTCAGCAAGCATATCTTTGGGGACGGGAGATTTTTATCTCCAGTTGTCAATAAGAACAATATTCTAGGAAGAGGGGTTTGCCTGTGTTCACTTTGAACAAAATAAAAATGAAAGGAATCCGAATCCCTTTTTAGAGTCTCTGCCCTCAAATCCCAGAGGCCAGTTTGCTTATGAAAGCCTTCCCCACTCCTCCCCCAACACCCCCCTCCCCCCGCCACCAGGGCAGGTGGCCTGTTGAGTTGAAGAAGTGTCCCTGATACCGAGCGGTGTTTGGTGGGACAAGTCCGTTGTGCTCAGACTTAACGTTGATCCCATCAGTGTTTGGCTCCGCCAAGATGGCATGAATTCAATTCATATGTTATTTAACGGAGCCCAGTATGACCTGACCCTTCAAAACTAGGAGGGCACCCCACGGGGATCCGTGTTCATTTCAGCCCCTTAAACGCTTGACGATTTCAGCTAATGACTTCATCGGCACCCACTGTCCAACCAGATTAGGGGAAGAAAGAAAGAGAGAGAGAGGAAGGAAGGAAGGGAGAGATGGAGTGAAGGAGGGAGGGCGAGAGAGAGAGAGAGGATGCAACTTGTTGTCGATCTGCTAAGTGGGATTTTATGCTAGTGAGTCTAAGTTATTCTTGCCAGAGGGTGTTTGCACAACAGGGTACTTGTGCTGTGGGGCTTAGTGTCACCGTCCCTGAGCAGCAGATGTTCATTTCCCGGGAGAACCCAGGGAATGAAGAGAGGAGAGTCTGGTTATGGACTTGGCAGGTATATTCCTTTGCCCCGGCCGCCATAACAAACCATCAAAAACTGGATGGCTTGAAACCATGGAAATATATTCCCCGGTAGTTCAGAGAGCGTGCGTCTGAAATCAAGGTGTCACCCTGAGAATCTTTGAGAATCCTTCCTTGTGTCTTTCAGGCTCTGGGGCTCCAGGCGTTTCTTAGACTGAGTTGCTCCCGTCGCTGCCTCTGTGGTCACATGGTCCTCTCCTGTGTGTCTGCCTTCTGCTATTCCTATTTTTTTTAAGTTTATTTTTATTTATTTTAAGAGAGAGAGAAAGTGAGCAGAGGATGGGGCAGAGAGAGAGGGAGACAGAATCTTAAGCAGGCTCCATGATGTCAGCGCTGAGCCCAATTCTCGTGAGATGGTGACCCGAGCTGAAATCAAGAGTCAGATGCTTAACCAAATGAGCCACCCAGGTACCCCTATTCCTTCTTATAAGGACACTTTTCATTGGATTTAGGGCCCACTGGTTAACCCAGGAAGATCTCATTTCAAGATCCTTACCTGAATTACATCCGCAAGGACCCATTTTCCAAATAAGGTCACACTTGAAGGTTCTGGGCATGTGTCTTTTTGCGTGCCACCACTTAACCTGCCATAGTGGGACTGGACCAAGTCAAGCTGAGTCATTCATTTGCTCCCAGTCAATGAAACGAGCATTTTTCGCCCTCACTTCAAGAAGGAATTTGTTCCCACCCCTTTTGCATGTCATGAAGATGCATACCGAGTGACTTTTATAAGAAGAACATTCAGAAAATACAACTCTTTAAAGCCTTTGCTCACTACCATTCCACCATTCTGTATTTAAAGCTGCAGATTTGAATGCTGCCGCCATTAAAAGCGATATTTATGGAGACTTCGAGCAATGGGGAAAATGCTCATGACATAATGATAAGTGGGGGTGGGGAGCAGAATGTAAAATATTACCTCTGGTGTGGTTACAGTTTTGCAAAAATTATCCTTGTCCACGAAAGGAAGGGAACTCTGAAAAATGAAAGTAGTAACAATTATCTATAGGGGACAGATAATCCTACACGGTTTTCCCCCATCACAATTTAAAACTTCCTGTTATGAGGATAATAAAAAGTATAATAGAGGTTGCCTCTTGGGGGGACTCTTGAGATACAGGAACAAGAGGAAGACTTACTCTTCATTTCCTACCTTCTGTATCTTTTGAATTTGGAGTCATACGCATGTGATACTCATTCACAAAACCAAATATATAAAAAGATGAAAAGTCCTGCTGTCATGAAGCCTCTGATCACTGTCTCCCCAAGATCTGAACGTGCTTTCTGAAGACTCCCTCCTCTGTTTCTACAGGATTAATGCGTTTATCATAGAGCTCCGTGTTGGGCTGTGTACTTCTTGCATCTGGAGTGTAGACAAGAGCAAATCCTGAGTCCTGAAGGAGAAAGACCACTGGTAAACTCCAGGAACAGAAAGATGGTCAGAATTAGTAGGTTCAAATTCAAGGCAGGACATGACAGTAGAAGGGTCTGGAGGAAGGGGTCTAGGACGCCATGGTAGGGGGCTGGGCTTTGTTTGAGGGCAGTGCAAAGCCATTGAGAGGGACATGATCACATTGGCATTTTATTTTATTTTTTATCTTAGAGAGAGAGAGAGAGAGAGAGGATGCAAGTGGGGGGGCAGAGGGAGAGAGAGAATCTTAAGTGAGCCCAACGTGGGGCTTGACCCCACATCCCTGGGATCATGACCTGAGCCGAAATCAAGAGTTGGATGCTCAACCGACTGAGCCACCCAGGCTCCCCTACACATTGATATTTTAGAACAATCACTCTGAGTGTAGGAAACAAGTATACAGTATTTTCACCATACAGATGAAATAGATGTAAATAAACTGCTAGAATGTAGGTAATAGTAAAATGTAGTCAAATAATTAGGAAATTTTGAGTTTTGAGTATTTGTTGCCTTTAAAAAATATTTTTTTAATATTTATTTTGAGAGAGAGCACACACGTGTGCGTGAGCAGGGGAGGGGCAGAGGGAGGGAGAGAGAATCCCAAGCAGGCTTCACACTGTCAGTGCAGAGCCCAATGTGGGGCTCGATCCTACAAACTGAGAAACCATGACCTGAGCTGAAATCAAGAGTCAGACGCTTAACCGACTGAGCCACCCAGGTGCCCCATATTGCCTTTTTTTTTTTTTTGAACAGAACTTACTTAATTATAAGTTTATTATAATTTGATTTTTAATAATGGCTTTGTTTAACAATAGCTTGCAAAACACCTGAGTATTTAAAATTTGGCTCCAGTGAGCTGGTACAAAGTGACCCTGCACTCCCCTGGCTTCAACTGAGTCTCAGATGTGTATATTTAGGAGAAGGTCATTGCCACCACACAGCAGACTCTCTGGGATAAGAAGATCCCTGAGTTCCCCCTTTATTTTGCGGGGGAGGGGAGATACAGTCACAAATCTTAAAGTCTCAGGAGGAAGTGCAACATGGCATTGGGAGCCCTAGGTCTCCCAAAGACCTGGAGGGTGCAGGTGGAAATTGGTCAACCAACAAGGGGCTTCTGTGGTGGGGCGTGTGGGATCGGGGTTCCCTGTCCCTTCACCTGCTTAAATCGCTGGCTTTGGCTCCCCACGGTGAGGTAGGCCCAGGCTGCATCTTCCTCCTACCGCCCACCTCCAAATTCGGGCTAAGAGATTCAGCCCTTTGTGGTCTGCTTCCGTCTCCCCCACTCATCCTCAGAGACAGCAGCCAAGGCTCCAGTCCCAACTCTTCTTCTGGCTAATCTGCCTCACTCTACACGTCCAGAGCCAGCCTCTTTCTGGTCCCTTGATCCTGTGTTCACCACCCTGGGAGGAATGGGGAATCTTACTATCAGTAGCAGCAGCAGCAGCAGCAGCAAGATCAGCGTCCTCTTCCTCATCATCACCCTCATCACCACCACCCTCATCGCCATCATCATCACCACCATCACCATCATCACCATCGTCACCATCATCGTCATCACCATCGTCACCATCATCGTCATCATCACCATCACCACCATCACCGTCGTCACCGTCATCACCACCATCACCACCATCATCACCATCACCGTCGTCACCGTCATCACCACCATCACCACCATCACCCCCACCCTCATCACCATCACCATCACCATTAGCAGCAGCAGCAGCAATAACAAGAACAACAGCCCACGTTTACTGAGTCCTTCCTATGAGCCAGGCACTGGTTTTAAAAAGAATCCTCTCATTAAATCCTCACAATAACGCCTCAAGAGTCAGTACTATCGTCACTCTCATTTTACAGATGAGGAAACGGAGGCTCAGGGAGGTATAGAAACTTGCCTGGAGTCACACTGATTATGAAGTCAAGACCTGAACCTCAGTTGGGCTGAAGCCAAAGCCCATGCCTCAGTTTTCATTGATGAGCTATTGACAATAATGATTAGCAAATAGATAATACTTGAGGGTTTACAAAATACCTTTGCATTCATCATCTGCTTCTGTCCCCGTGAGGCCGGCATTATGACCATTGTCATTTGATAGTCAAGGAGCCCGAGGCTCAGCGAGGTGAAGGGACTTGAAGCTCCCATCAGTGGCACGCAGTAGCGTGGTTCTTGAACCTGGGTCTTGAACCCTGCAGGCTGCGTGGGCTGCCCTATTTTTCATAAACCCCTTCCAGGGCCTGGGCCATTCTACTTGAGCAAAAATCTCCCATATGTGGCGCTTTCTGACTAAACCTGTGTGTGTTCCCAAAATAGCTGCTGAGTGACAGTCCAGCCTCCTTGATCTGAAGCTTGCAAAGACCACCATATTCATTGCCACCACCCCTCTCTTACCCACCCCTGCGTCTCCTGGACACAACACCAGCCAGGGTTGATGGGACCGTCCCCTTTCGTCTTCAGAGTGAAGTGTGGAGACACTCACCCCATACATCTGCCATTTGCATATGTTTCTTTGGGAGTCAGCGAGAAAGGAGGCTGGGGGCCAGATATTCTCATGCAAGCCTACTCATTATTTACGCAGACAAGGAGATATTTCAGTAAAACTGCACTCTACTCTGAGTGACAAGGTATCTTTCCGCAGTGCAAGGTTCAGGGAAATTGTAGTGAAGTTGACAGCTTTTTAATGTACGGTTGCTATTCCGCTGAAATACGGCGTGTTTTTATTTTGGAAGTACAAGATGACCTGTTTATTAGCTGTGATTCAAACCGAGTTTACATGCTTGGAAACACAAAGGCAGAAGAACAGCTTGTTTCTTGGGGGGGGGTCATAGTCTCTCCCCTCCCCCCCTTAAGAAAACATTGAACACATCGAGTGTTCCGACTCGCAGTGGGTGTGTTTTCCTTGATATGTCAGCCTACGTTGGAATCGCGGCAAGAAGTTGCCAATGGCTTTAATCCTCCTCCTCAGGGTAACCAGGAAGTGCTTAGGCTCCTCTGTGCCGGGGGAGGCAGAGTGAGCAGTGAGATCTGGGGAGACAAACAACCTGAGATTTTGACACGGGAACCTGAGGCTATTCTTCAGTGGCAGGGCTGGGGGGCCACCCTGTGTGGCTGCTGGACAAGCAGCCTTCACATCCCTGGGTGCTGGTCGGAAATGCAGAATGTCAGCCCTCACCCCACACCTACCGCATCAGGAGCTCCCATTTTGACGAGGTCCCAGGTGAGCCGTTTGTATGTTCCCAGAGTCCCCGACACCTTTCACTCAGACCAGGTCAAGCTCAGTTGCTGGTGTCATTCACTTATTCAGCGCACACTTATTTGGTATTTACTGTGTGCCAGGAAGCCAACTTTGGTACTAAAGGAACACAGAGAATAAGACAGAAAGAGCCCCTCTCGCTCCGGGAGCTCGCAAACCAGTGGGGGAACCAGATGCGGAACAAGGATTTAGAGGAGATGGATTACAAAACCATCCTCACCTGGACGGGATGGGGTCTGCATCTCAGGGGGATTGTAAGTGGCAAAACCCAACCAAACGAGGAAAAACACATCCGTGGTATAGTTTGTGCTCCCACATCGTAGCCATTCTCAGAGACCTTATTTTAGAGGTCTTTTTTGGTGCTTGGATTTTGTTTTCTTTCCATTGAGGTGAAATCCACATCCCATGATGGGAACCATTTAAAGTGTACGAGTCAGTTGCATTAGAGTTTTCATGTGGTTGTGCAGCCTCCGTTTTTTCTCTGGTTTCCAAACGTTTTCATCGCCCCAGGAATACCCACCCTCAACTGGTCAAGGAATCAGTCTCCGTTCCCTTCTCCCTGCCATCTTCACTTTCTGTCTATGAATCTGCCTATTCTGTGGGTTTCACATAAAAGGAATCATATAACGTGACTTTTGGTATCTGGCTTGGTTTGCTTAGCATAATGTTTTCAAGGTTCATCCGCATCATTGTATAGATCAGTACTTCTTTCCTTTTTGTGGCCGAATATTGTTCCATTGTAAGGATAGTGCAGTTGACTTATCTATTCATTTGTTGATGGACATTCCTGTTCTTTAAAAAGAAACCCTTCCAAGGGTTCCTAGGTGACTCCGTTGGTTAAGCGCCCGACTCTTAATCTCAACTCAAGTCTTCATCTCAGGGTTGTGAGTTCAAGCCCTGCATGGGGGCTCTGCACTGGGCATAAGCCTACTTTAAAAAAAATCTTTCGGGGCGCCTGAATGGCTCAAGTCGGTTGAGCGTCTGACTTCTGCTCAGGTCATGATTTCACAGATCGTTGAGTTCGAGCCCCGTGTCAGGCTCTGTGCTGAGAGCTCAGAGCGGGGAGCCTGCTTCTGATTCTGTGTCTCCCTCCCTCTCTCTCTTTCTGCCCTTCCCCCACTCATCCTCTGTCACTCTCTCCTTTAAAAAATAAATAAACGTAGAAAAAAAATTTTTTTTAATCTTTCCATTTAAAATAGGCCTGGGTCTATTTTACACAAAACAGACTATCTTGTAAGTTTCACGAGGCCACAAGGCTCATTTTAGACTGTTACATTATCAAATGTCAGTCGTCACTTAGGTTGGTATAAGACTCTGAAAATCAGAGTGTTACCCTGAAAATAGAGGAGTCCAAGTTACAGGCACGGAGCTCCTGGACACACCCTTGAGTGGTAGACGCTGGAACTTGAAAGTCACTTGTTTGGGTTTGCAAAGCGTGACTTCTGTGCTTTCCACGCTGCGCGAAATCAGCGGCAGTTCTGGGCCGTTTTCCCATTTGATTCAAGAAACCGCTGCGTTCACTCAACAGCCATTTTCTGAGGTTCAGCTCTGCTCTGGGCCCTGGATAGATGACAGTGGCCCTCTGGCCCTTCTGGCGCCTGGACCCTCCCACGATGAGGGCGCGAGCAGCCACCAGGGCGCAGGGCTCCTCTGGGTCCCTCACTGCGTTCTGAAGACATCTCTTCCCATTTCCTAGGTGGAGAGGGGGCCTTGCAGCTCTGAGGGAAATCAGCTTGAAAATGAAAGCCCTGAGCATAAGCAGAATCAACGGAAGAAGGTATTTGTGAGGATAAGGCGCTCAGATGGAGCTTTCCAGCAAAGTAAACCGAGAGCCACCTGCAGAATTGCCAGGGAGACAAATGCCACATCTGGAAAGATATCTGCATAATCCACAGCTTGTCATTTGGGCAGGAAGTATTCGCTCTCCTTTGAGAATCTGCCTAATTATGGGCTGGATATGTGCCAGGAAAGAGGACTGGGAGAGAAGAAACGAAGCAGTACACACAACACGTCCAAGCCGCGGAGTGGCCTCCCCGAGTGTGGCCACCGTGTCGGGAGGTGCCTGCGGTCAGGTGGAGAGAGCCAGCCAAGGCAAGGCGGGAAGGCGATCCGAGACCCGCAGGCAGGTCTGTGGGGCCCTGGCCGTGGTCTCCTGGGACGCAGCAGTGTTTGGACCCTTTGTGAGAGGTGTTGCCGATCATGTATTGCTCTTGGTAAAATACTGGCATCTGCGAGTTACTGCATTTTTGTCCTTCTTTTCAATGTTTCAGAATCGTGGGGGAATACACGTTAAGATTTGCCATCTTAGCCATTTGTCGGCGTGTTAAATACTTTCACGGCGTTGTGTGACCGTTGCTGCTATCTGTCTCTGGAATGTGTTCGTCTGCCACTCCCGACCCCCCGCTGTCCCAGCCCCGGGCACCCACCACTCTCCTTTCTGTCTCCGTGAATCTGACGACTCTAGGGACCTCGTAGCAGTGGAATTGTACGGAATCGGTCCTTCTGCGCCCGGCTTATTTCAGCATGGTGTCCGCCAGGCTCATCCATGTCGCAGCACGTGTCGGAATCTCCTCCCTTTTTCTGGGTTTTAATCTTCATTGTGTGTAAATACCACATTGTGTCTAGACTCGCGTTGACTGATGGACACTTGGCTGCTTCCAGCTTTTGACCGTTGTGAATAGTGCTGCTGGGAACATGGGGGCAGGTTACTACTGACTTTTTTTTTAATGTTTTTAAATTTATTTTGAGAGAGAGAGAGCATGAGTGAGCGTATGAGCGGGGGAGGGGCAGAGAGAGAATCCCAAGCAGCTTCCACTCCGTCAGTGCAGAGCCCAATGTGGGGCTTGATCCCACAAACCTCGAGATCATGACCTGAACTGAAATCCAGAGTCGATGCTTAACTGATTGAGCCACCCGGGCACCCCACTAGTGACTTCTAAACAACAAATAAATGAACATTTCTCTAGCCTCTCTCTCCATTGACTGCTTTTTGTGTGTGTGGGGGGGGGCGGGTAGAGGGGCTTGGGCACCGCTCTTCACCGTCTGATTACAGCCTGTAGTGAGAAGCAGACGCCGTTGGCTCTTACCCTGTTGTGTCGGGTACGAAGGACCGTTCTGACTTAATTATCCTGTAAGTGATGGTGGGGGACTTTCCTTCTGGGCACTGTGAGCACACATGAACTTGACCTATCTGATGGTTCACGATGGGAAAAGGTTGGGAAGAGCCTCCTTAGCAGATCGGGAAGTAGAGTCAGCTCTGACCTAGACCCTGTGGCTGCTGCTCTCAGTCCTGGACCTTCGAGTCCGCCGGGCATGGGCGGTCCTTACTGCCCATCTTTGCCACAGAGACATCAGCCCTAGGGAGATGGGGACAGACATGTCACCGCTTCTGCCACTTCCCTTAACAACCCGGGAGCCTGTAAAAAATGTAGCACCCTGGGGGTGCCTGGGTGGCTCAGTTGGTTAAGCATCTGACTTCAGCTTGGGTCATGATCTCATGGTTCGTGGGTTCAAGCCCTGCATCCGGTTCTGGACTGAGAGCTCGGAGCCTGGAGCCGGCTTTGGATTCTGTGTCTCCCTCTCTCTCTGCCCCTCCCCGGCTCGCACTTTCTCTCTCAAAAATGAATAAATATTAAAAAAAAATTTTAAATGTGGCCCCCGGGGCCCCATATCTGGAAAGTGTAACTCAAGAGGGGGCCAAGGAATCTGCGTTTTGGTGATTCCCACGCAGGCGGGGCCATGCCGACAAGCACCAGGCCGTGCGGTCATGCTGATGTCTGAAGGGGGTTGAACTGGATGCGGATTCTCCTTCCCCCCGATGCCCTGCCTTTGTGGGGTGACGTGCCAGAGACGGAGTGAGCACAAGAAGATAATGTCAGAGGCGGTAATTCCTTACCAGCACGTCTGGGGTGTGGGAGGGAGGTGCTAACCTTGATTTCAGAATTAATAAGCCCCTCCCCCCCTTTTGTTCATTACTTTCTATGATGCCTCTGGCACTGAAGGGTTGAAGGATAAGGCGGAGACCAGGTCAGAAAACCCTGTTAAGAGAGAGCTGGCCCTGAACTCATCCTTGTCACCATTGGCTCACTTCCTAAACTTGCCTCGGGGATGCTCCGCCTGCATCAGCCATGGCCACGTGAGCATGGTTCACAGCCAGACACAGAACTGCACCACGAAGGCCACATTGTGCTTCCCTGAGAGCGCTGCCCTGCGTGGAAAGGCACGCATTGACATTGGCCCATACAAGCTCAACCTCCCGGCAGCCTCATGAGAGAGGAATCCATTCTCCCATCTTACAGAAGGGAAAACTGAGGCTTGAGCAGGTTAGATGACTAGCCCCCCCCATACCCCGCCCCGAAGCCTCAGACTCTGTATAGTGGAAAGGCTGGAGTTCAAACTCAAATCTCCCAGAATCCATGCTCTGCTGGGATTCTGCGACTCATGTTTTCCCCCCTTAGAAGCAACTCAGTAATGAGTGAAGCATGACGCCGGATGTGGAGGGGGAGGCACACCTCCATCTGTCAGTTAGCAGCATCTGACTCTTCCTAGGGATGCAGAGAGGGAACTAGGTCAAATTAACGGATCATTTTCTATTTCAGGGGACCCCCTCCCAAGAAAAAAAAAAAAGCCATGTTATTCTCGTTCTGGTTTCATTTCAAGCCTAGCAAATAATTGAAAGTGGGCCCCAGAGAAGGGAAAAAGCAGCCACAAAGGGGCTTCGTCTCCACTCTCTGCTGGGACCGATGCGCCCCCTGCCGCCCAGAGCACGTGGCCTCTGCTCTCTGTCCCCTAGAAAGGCAGGTGCCGCAGGCCTGCCCTCCCCGTGTGTGTGCCAACTCGCGTCCTTTTAAATGTACGAGGCTGCTGACAGTGAACACGGGGACCTCTAACGCCCAGCCCGATGCATACACTGCGAGTGGATTTCTAGAATGCCAGAACGTGGAACGCGCCAGAAAATTGGCCTGATTAAAGAGTCAACCTGCTACTTTCATTCTGAACGCAGCCCTTGAATGTTTCTTAATAAAACCACCCAGCGTTCAAAGGGTATCTGCTGAAGGGAAAGACCTACTTAGCGCAGTTCACACGGCGGCAGGATTATTTGTTTTACCGTGAGCTACTGTCCTGCGCGGTTAGCGGCTGCCAGGGGAGGTAGCCATCGTTAATGCGGTGACACTGTTACGTGCTTTGTTTGGGAGTGTGGCTTAATTAGATGGCAACCTGGAGGTGCTAGCTGTTTGCAAGGTAGTGCTGGTCTCCTGGGCGGGGGACTAATGTAGCTTTGTAGTTTAATTCAAAAGAGAGGAGAGAGGAAACGCTCGTGTTTTAGTAGATCAAGAACACGCGCGTGCGGGCACACACGTGGATATTGTATGTACGTCGCAAAACTTCGGTGGCACGACCCTGGGAAGACAGAGCAAGGGAGGATCGGCCTGGCCCCTGTGTTCAGTCAGAGTCCATGCAGCACGTCGTTTCTCAGGGCTTTCTCTCCATCAAGCGCCGCGTCTGGCAGTCTAACGTAGCGTTTAAGGCTCAGCCTTGACTCACACCAACAAACGGACCTGGCTTTGAAGCCCCGACCCACCACTCTGAGCTGTCTGATGTTGGCAGGTACCTGTTCAACCTCTCTGAGCCTCTATTTTGTGTGTGTGTGTGTGTGTGTTTGTTTTTGGTAAAACCGGCTAGTTGATACCCACCTCCTGGGGTTGCGGTGAGGCTCACGTCAGGACGTGGAAATCAGCCCTTGGCAGAGTTCTTGAACACGCTCAGTGCTCCACGAGAGAAGTGTCCTGATTAGGAGGCAGGGGAGCGGGATGAAGGAAGGAGCCCGGGCCCTGCCCCTGGGCTAATGGAGAGACAGAGCCGTCTGTCCACCTGCCAAGACTGTGGGCAAAGTCAAACGGTGGACGTGATGAGAACGGACCGCTGGAGGGGAAGGCGTCCAAGAAGGCTGTACAGACGGGGCCCGTCTGGAGGTTGGGGCTGGATTTTTTTTTTTTTACCTCCTTTTACTGTTTTTTAAGATATGATTTTCAGACCATCAAACTCACCTGTTTGACGCACGAGGTTTGGTGAGTTAGGGTAATTGCGCACGATCACGTAACTTCCAGTTTCCACGTAACGAGCAGTTTCCTCGCCCTAAAAAACTTCCTTGAGCCCCTTTGCGTTTGATGTCCTTTTCCGGTCCTGGCCCCCGGCGACCACTGATTGCTTTCTGTCACTGCAGTTTGCCTTCCTAGGATTTCGTATAAGTGGAACCATACAGTTCACAGTCTTGTACATTTGACTTCTTTTATTAATGTAACACATCCAAGAAGCATCCACGTTGTAAGGTGTGATAATAACTCATTGTTTCTTTCATTTTTAAAAAATTTTTTAAAAAATGTTTTATTCATTTTTTGAGAGAGCACAAGCAGGGGAGGGGCAGAGAGAGAGGGACGGAGGATCTGAAGCGGGCTCTGTGCTGACCTCAGTGAGCCTGATGTGGGGCTTGAAGTCAAGAACCCTGAGATCATGGCTGGAGCTGAAGTTGGACACTCAACTGACTGAGCCACCCAGGTGCCCCTTAAAAATTTTTTTAAACGTTTATTTATTTTTGAGAGAGAGAGAAGAGGAAGTGTGAGTGGGGGAGGGACAGAAGAGAGAGGGAGACACAGAACCCGAAGCAGGCTCCAGGCTCTCGGCCGTCAGCACAGAGCCCAATGCGGGGCTCGAACTCACAAACCACGAGATCATGACCTGAGCCAAAGTCGGACACTCAACCGACTGAGCCACCCAGGCGCCCTGGTACCTCATTGTTTCTTATTACCAAGTACTTTTCCATTGAACAGTTGGACCACAGTCTGTTGGTCCATCCACCAGCTGGGTTGCCGCCAGTTTGGGCCTACTATAAAAAAAAAAAAAAGGCTGCAAATGTCCCCATGTACGTTTTTGTCTGGGCATGTATTTTCATTTCTTTTGGGTAAACATGCAGGAGTGGGATTTCCGGGTTATGTAATGCATGCTTGCTGAATAAGGTCCCGCCGTATTGTTTTCCAGAGTGGCTCCACCATTTTGCATTCTCCCGAGTTGTGTGTGGGGGCTCCGGTCACCCTACATTCTCACCAACACGGGATGTTGTCAGTGTTTTTAACTTTGCCTCCTGAGTTTGGGAGGATGATTCAAAGTTTGGGAGGCAAATGAGAGGGGCAGCATATTCTAGGTAAAGAAAATAGCAGATGGGGAAGCAGGGAGACGGGAAGGACGCCATGTGTGAGAACAGCAGGTACACCAACATCGCTGGGGCCGAAGGGGTTCGGTGAAGGAGGGGGGAAGCTGGCCGAGCAGGAGATGACCCCAGGATGTGGCAGAGGCTGGACATGGATGGGCCTGGACTGTGACTAGTAACACAGCGACTACCATCAGCACCCCTTAAATCCTGCATACCAGGTGCCAAGCTTCTATGAGATGGGTCTTCATAGTATCCCTTCTACAAATGAGGAAACAGAGGCACGACGCATTCATATGGCCAGGAAGGCCCACATAGCATGTGAGCAGCAGAGCAGAGATTTGAATTCTGACCGTCTGGCCACACAGGCCACGTGCTTAAAGGCATCCTCCCCAGATCCTGCTTCTGAGCTAAGGGGCCATGGGATGCTTTTAAAGGTTTTAAACGGCGGAAATGGAATGCATGGACCTGGCTTTTGGTGAGACCAGTTGGCTCACAAGTGATGATGGATTGGAGGGGGTCGGCCCCGGAGGCAGGGGGACCCAGGGGAGGCGCCTGGCACTGTGCCAGGTGAGAAGTGAAGGTAGGGCTTGGGCGAATCAACAGCAGTGGGAAAACAGCAAAAGGAATGGACTGGAGAGTTGTTGGGGGGGTACCTGACTGAGTGTAGGGGAGGCAGGAAAAGAAGCTGAGAATTGATATCAAGTTTTGGCCTTGGACAACCGGTCCACGGAGGTGCCGCTAACCAAAAGAGAAGATTCCAGAATGGGAGCACGTCTGCAGAGAGGTGGTGACTTTGGTTTGGACAGTGGGTCTGGGCACAAATTATGGTCCTTCAGGGCTGGTGGCTTTAACACACGAGGGGCCTAGAGTCCTGTGATGTTTGGTGAGAGAGCGCGCCGAATCCTAACCACTAGACCACCAGGGAATGTGATGTTTGGTGATTCATGGTTGGGTGGAGATATGAATTTGTATGCCTTGTACTTCCGTGTGTGTGTGTGTGTGTGTGTGTGTGTGTGTGTGTGTGTGTGTTTAGGAGTCATTTAAATTAGCGAGTGTGCCCAGGCAGCTCCCGGGTATCCACAGAGCAACCTCATTCTGTAGTTAACCCATTAACCCTCTCCCCACCCTTACTGCTCCCCACAAGTTCTAGGCCACCGCTGTTTGCTCCACAGGCCAACTGCCATCGCCTCCCACCTGCCTCCTACCTGCCCCTGCACCCTCTGCTCTGTTCCCTACACGGAGCCTCTTCCAAAGTCAAAGAATCTGCGCCAAATGAGTCGGTTCCTATCATTACCCCAGTGCAAGCCAGTTAGGGCCCCTGGCTGTCTGCAGGGCTGGTGGCCGTGGGTGTGTCCCCTCCTCTAGCTTGGTGTAAGCGTGCAGGGGAGGGACCATGGCAGAGAGACCGTTTTCTGCAGTTTATGCCTTGATGAGAGCAGAGACATTGCCTCTTTGGGAGCCTAAGGGGAAATCAAGTCTGTTCATAAAAACAATCTGTTTTTTAAAAAAATGGTTTTATTTTATTGGGGGGTAGGGGAGAGGGAGACACATAATTGGAAGCAGGCTTCAGGCACTGAGCTGTCAGCACAGAGGCCGATGCGGGGCTCGAACCTACGAACCGTGAGATCATGACCTGAGCCGAAGTCGGAGGCTTAACCGACTGAGCCCCCAGGTGCCCCCCCCACTTGGCTTTTCTTTTGCCAACTATGGTGGCTGTCAGGCTGGAGGAATCTGGACGGCCGGCGTGACAATTAGCCTGGACCCTGTCCTGCGTGCCCTCAGGGAGTCTCAGCTTCCTTCTCTGTAAGGGGGAAGGAGAAACCCGGCGATTCCTAAAATCCTTCCCCCAGGTAACATTCATCTATTTTTAAAAAGCCAGTGTGATATGTATCTCTTAGAGACGAACATGTATCTCATGTTGGTTAAAATTGAAGCTGAAAGATTCACTTTTTAAAATAAGAGAAATATTTTGGGAGCGCCTGAGTGACTTAGTCGGTTAAGTGTCCAACTCTTGGTTTTGGCTCAGGTCATGATCTCATGGTTCGTGAGTTCGAGCCCCGTATCAGGCTCCACGCTGACATGGGTGGAGCCTGCTTGGGATTCTCTCTCCCCGCTCTCTCTGCCCCTCCCCCACTCATGCGCACGCTCTCTCCCCCTCAAAATAAACTTAAAAACATTTTTTAAAAATAAATCAAATAACAGAAACATTTTCATGAAAAGAGCTTTAATCTGGGCCAGGAGCACCAGATGACAGGCCTCTTTCCTGCTGTCCACTTTTGTAGCAATTCCTGGATTCTGGGGCAAGATTCGGAAAGCCTGGCTACAGTGGATGACTTCCCCTTTGGTTATTTTTCAGTCTCTCACTTCTGAGTACATAAGAACCATTTGCTTTTCTCGTTTATAATATTTCCTTTTGGAATGTTGTCTCTTACTGAGTCAGAGCAAGGAGGACGTTTGTTTTAATAGATTTGAATTTTATCAGCCTGTGTATTTGCACCAAACCCTAATAATAATAAATTATGGTCCTAATAAGTAGGGCTGCCCAACAGGATGATGGTGGCACCCCCAATAATTGATGTACATTCTTTGGAATTTAGGGGCATCATAATTTATCGGGGTTCATTTTTTTCTATCCAATTTGAGGAAAGGCAGCTGTGTTTTGTAAGCAATAAACTCTGCCATTGTATTTCTTGGCTAAGCAGAGAAAAGCATTCTTATTATTTTTTGCCCATTTCCTGGTTATTCCTGTAGCATCTAGTAGCTTCTTTATGGGAAGGAGTTGATCAATATTTCCATTATCGCCTCCAATTTTCAGGAGGCTTGTTCCTCCCATATTTAAGAATCAGATCAGGTGGAAAACACTGGAAGTCATCCCAGGAACCTGAGTGCTTTCCAAAATATTAAACATCCAGTGCAAGGAAGTTCCGTTTCTTTCAACTTCGAGGGTGAAACTTCGGTTTGTCTAAGCCCCATGACTAAAATGGAATTAAATCTCTTTTCCCATCTGAAGTGTTCGGATGTTACTGGGGTTTCCACCTGATGATGGCATCAGTGTCCCCACACACGCCCAGGGAAAGGGATGTCCCGGAGAAGCAGACCACAAGTCACTTTTCTCACCAGCTGAGGGATAGTTTGATACAATACTCTTTTATGCTGCGTGGTGAATCGTTTTCTAGAAGTGGAAATTTTTCTGGAACTCAAAAAGCACTCCTTAAAAAAATTTTTTTTAATGTTTATTTATTTTTGAGAGAGAGAGAGAGCGCGAGCAGGGGAGGGGCAGAGAGAGGGAGACACAGAATCTGAAGCAGGCTCCAGGCTCTGAGCTGTCAGCACACAGCCCGACGCGAGGCTTGAAATCACGAGCCGTGAGATCATGACCTGAGCCAAAGTCGGATGCTTAATCGACTGAGCCCCCCAGGCGCTCTGAGAAGCACTCTTAATGATGAGACTGGCACATTGGCTTTTAAGAGAGCAGACATACTCATAAGCATAGCCAGAGGCCAACAGCATCCTCATCACTGAGCCGAAGAGGCGGGCCGGCTGTTGGGTGGTCCAGCCCTCAGGGTTGACCCGCCAGGCACTCCAGGGACCGTGGGCAGTCTGGTGACCTCAGCTAAGCCTGACTTGGGCCAGCTCTTCCCACCTAAGCCACACGCCAAGGCCCTTCTTTCAAAGTCCCTGTAAGCCAGAGGTGCTTGGTCACTTAGGGCTTCCCAGGGCCACTTGGACCGAGGACACAGAATGACATGACACCTCATACAAATTATCCCCTGGTTACAGTCCCACATAGATTTTGTTTTATTGGGTTGGCCTTTAAAAGAGAAGCCAATAAATTAGCCTGCAGGAATACCTCTGGTCTGTGGCAAAGCTCAGCGATCCGTCGCGCGGGCGCAGGTGGCCCTTTATTGTGATTGCAGATTCTGTCGGGCCTGGTCTCGGGCCTCATTAGGGATCGATGGGACCTTGCTCCAGCGATGTCACAGCAACAGAGCCCACGGTACTAGGCCGTGCATGGGGCTCTCACAGTAAGACACAGAAGAACCCCCCTGAAATCTCTCTCCACTCAGCCGCTAACAGGATACACCATCAAGGAAAAAGCAGCCCTAACTTTCGGGTCTGGGTTCCCCCCGCCCCCATCCTGCCTCAGCACCTGCGAGCTGTGTGGCCTTGGGCAAGTAACCTAACCGCTCTTGGCTTTCCCGTCTGTAAAATGGGGATAATGAGGCATGCCCGCTGGGATCACCACAGGTGGGTGCTGCGGCTGGCCTTCACTCTTTCATTCACTGCGTTTTTCTGAAGCGCTTACTATGTGCCAGGCACTGTCCTAGGCTCTGCGGAAACAGCGGTGGATGAGACCGGTAGATAAGGTGCCCTTCTCATGATTATGGTTTTGTTTTGCTTTTTAAATTTTATTTATTTATTTTTAAAGATCTTATTTATTTTTGAGGGCGCGCAACAGGGGAGGGGCAGAAAGAGGGGGACAGAGGGACAGAAGTTCCAAAGTGGGCTCCCCCCTGATGCCAGCAAGCCCGATGCGGGGCTCGAACCCGCGAACTGGGAGATCGTGACCTGAGCTGAAGCTGGACGCTCAGTTGACTGAACCCCCCCCAGGCGGCCCCTTAACGATTTTATTTTTAAGTCATCTCTAGACCCGATGTGGGGCTTGAACTCACAACCCCGAGATCAAGAGTCTCACTCCACCAACTGAGCCAGCTGGGCGCTCCCTCTTATGCTTACGTTCTAATGGGAGGAAACAGACAATAAACGAGTAACTAAAAAATAGCATTTCTTGTGATAAACAGCTGGGCAGGGGTTGGCGAAGGCAGCTCCAAGCTGGTGACTGGGGAGATTCCGAGCTGACGGCAGAGAGCCCGACGCGGGGCTCAAACTACGAACTGTGAGATCATGACCTGAGCCGAAGGCAGAGGCTTAACCGGCTGAGCCCCCCCAGGGGTCCCCTTCAAGACCCATTTCGAAGGGCGCCTCCTCCAGGCAGCCTGGCCAGACTACCGCCCTGGTGTGTCTCCTTCCCTCTGTCCTCTGTCTGTCTGTTCCCACCCGTGTCCCATCCTCCGCCAGCTCCAAGCCTCTCCATTCGTGCAGATGGGCTGGGACACAGAGGGGACGTCTAATAGAGACTTCCGGAGGGGCACCCTTCACGCCGACCCTGCCTGGCTCACCGGGCCTCGGGTCTTTCTTCTTCCTCTGGGCTTCATGGAGCAAGAGCAGATCAAAGACACCGTTCAGTTGGGCAACAGCCAAGTGGAGAATGACGGCAGAGATGTCTAAGGCACCCAGAGAATTTAAAAGGGCGGTGCCTTGACCGTCCCACACCCCTGGGTGGCCCCACGGCGAAAGCAACTGAGGGCGATCTGCCATGTGTGCCCCAGAGCCAACCGAGCCCTTGGAGCGGGAGGAGGGCGAGGGGCCGCTGAGGCTCGGGCACCCCCCCGGCAGAGCCCCCCCTCCGGCCCCTGCGAGCCCGTTCCCACGCATGCCCACAGATGCCCCAGAGCCCCGTCACCTGACAGGAGGCTGCATCTTACAAACGTAAAAAAAAAAAAAGAGGATTAAAATCGAGATTTTGTTATTATTTTCCTCTGATAAAAGTGCAGCGGGGAATGGCTCGATTGTGTCACCGCCTCGTTCTTCATTTGTGTTTTTCTTTCATGCTTCAATATCTTCCTCCAGCTGCTCGTGTCTCCTTTCTTTCTCCTCGCTTTGATCTATTCGTTTCCCCCAGAAATGGGGTTTATAAATCATCGTAATGCGGCCTTGGGAAAGATGGTGCTTAGTGCAGGGAGAAATACATCGCTGCTACAGCCCCGGCAGGGAGACAAACCCTCTGCTTGTTGCTGGGTTCTGGCGACGCGTTACTGATGGTATTTGCTTTTTATGTCTGCACGCGTGCCACCGGGGCAGGGCCGCGGGGAGCGTTCCACACGCCACCTTTGTAATATTTCAAGCCTCCTCCGGCAGTCGAAAACAAACTGCGCCTGCTTGCTCCCGGGGAAGCAGAGAGAGGACGGGAAGGAAAACGTGAACTCAGGACAGGAGCATAACGCGGCGTGCCCATCTTTCCATGGATTCCGCCTCGGATAACTCCGGCTCCTAAAACGGCTCCCTGTCCCCTTCCCTAAACCAGCCTGCGCGAAGCGACTTAATGAATCTGGCATCTCGCGTCGGCAGGCTCGACTCTCTGCGGCCCAGTTAGGGGTCTGATGGTCCGGATCGCTTCTTTGCAAAGGCCCGGGGCCTCCCTTGTCATGTTTTATGGTCCCATTTTCTCCGTAGCTCAGAGCAGCCGAGAAGCGTGGGGTGTGGGTTTCCTCCCGACTCAGAGCAGCCTCGCTGCGCGTGTGAGATCCAGGATGCGGCAATGAAAATCCTGCCGGGCCTTAAATCAGAGCATAAAGACGGTTATCCTGGAGCAGGGCGCGAGGAGGGCCTGCGTCGCACAGAGGGGCCGCTTAGTGCCGCTCAACATGGTCGGGGACTCTGAGGTCTTCCTTACCACCGGGTCTCTCCATCTCCATGTACCCCTCCAGGGGGTGGGGCGTGGGGGGCGGGGAGGGCTCAGCTGATGCCACCTTCCTTCCTCCACCTCAGGCTTCTCCTCTGCCCCATCCGTCCCCATCGTCCTACCCACGGAGGCAAAGTGCTAATCCTAACAACCATCCTTACCCAGCACAAGATGTTTATTTCCCTTCACGGGTCGGGTCTACACAGGACAGAGTGAAACAGAGACAATTGCTCGGGGAATCGGCACCGCGCAGACCAGCGCCATGCAACAGAATGTTCTGTGGTGACGGAGGCATTCTGTCTCTGCTCTCTGCCCGCCCGCGTGGAGAATATGGAGCCCTCGAGATCTGGCTAGTGTGGCTGAAGCCGAAAGTTTTGATTATTTTACACTCTAGATAGCACTTGTGGCTAGTGGCTGTCGTCCTAGGCAGCACAGATGTAGACAGACTTCTCCCCATTATGTCTTTTGTTATATCTCGCAGCTGCGCTCTCAAGTAGGTGGCCAGCACTGGGGAAAAACCGCAGAGGCATGCACAAGGAGATGAGATGATTGAACCCTTCTGAGGTCGCGCTCTTGCCCCTAAGCTCAGCCAGGGGTGCAGACATTCATAGATTTGATAACCAGACTGGATCATGGAAGAAAATTTCCCTTGGGGTTACGTGAAAAGAAAGCCTGGATACACTGTGACTTATATCCTTGGTGGCAGTTCAGTTTGCAATCTGGGAATTATCTAATTTGTCCCCTTGCATCTAATCCAGCCTGGATGGATGGATGGATGGATGGATGGATGGATGGATGGTCGATTGGTTGGATGGGTGAGTGGGTGGATGGATGGATGAATGGATGGTTGGTTGGATGGATGGATGGAGTGTGTGTATGTGCATGCACACGTGTGCTTATTGAAGACCTTCAAGAAACTGCTCCCGATTATCCTGGTCTCACAATATCATTCAGGACAGAGCATCGTATGTTGTAGGGCTTCATAAATGGGGCTCACTGACCAATCCCTTAAAGTAAATTGAAGAGCTTTTCTGGATGTTCCAGATAGGGTGCTGCAGAAAAGTCACCACATCCTGTGTTCTGCCATCACTCTAGCTTCAGCCCTTCTCCTAGCTCCTCGGGAGCTCGGTGGTCAGACTACCTGGCCGCATCTGCATTCCTCCACTTTATGAGCTATGGGGCCTTGGGGGAGTGACTTGACCTCCTTCCTTCTATGAGAATGGAAATGATCATAGCACCTGCCTCGGAAATGTACAAACAGCCATCACCGAATGAATGGATAGACCAAATGTGGTCCACCCAGACAAGGGAGTATTATGCAGCCATAAAAAATGGGGTATTGACCCCGCTGCAATGTGGATGAACCTCGAAAACGTCACACTGAGCGGGGGAAGCCAGACACGAAAGGCCACATAGCATGTGATTGCATTTATAGGAGATTCCAGAATAGGTAGATCCATAGGGACAGAAAGTAGATGCAAGGTTGCCAGTGGCTGGGGGGATGGGAGAATGGGGAGCGATGGCGGAATGGTAGCGATTTTCTTTAGAGGTGCTGAAAAGTTCTGGCACTAAATAGAGGTAGGGGCTATATACCGCTGCAAACACTAAATCCCACTGAATTGTACATTTTAAAAAGGTCATTTTGAGGCCTCTTGGGTGGCTCAGTGAAGCATCCGACTCTCGATTTCCACTCAAGTCATGATCTCACGGTTCATGAGATGGAGGTCTGTGTCGGGCTCTGCACTGACACAGTGCGGCCTGCTTGGGATCCTCTCTCTTCCTCTGACTCTGCCCCCTCCTCTCAAAATAAATAAATAAACTTTTAAAAAAATGGTCAGTTTTATAGTATGTGATCTTCACCTCAATTTAAAGACTAACTTAGGAAATATATGAATGCTCTTTGACATAAAGGCCTCAGCCCTGCACCTGGTGTGTGGTAAGTGCTGAAAGAAGGCTGGTCTTAAAAACAGCAATGGGGGTGCCTGGGTGGCTCAGTCGGTTAAGTGCCTGACTTTTGATTTCAGCTCAGATTGTATCTCACGGTTGTGAGATTGAGCCCCACGTCGGGTTCCGCGCTGGAGGCGGAGCTTGCTTAAACTTCTCTCTCCCTCTGTTCCTCCCCTCCCCTCTCTAAAAAACAAAACAAAACAAACCCAGTAGCAATGATAACCCAGCGCACATTCTGATCTCTGTTGAGATCAGGCCATCAGCATCTCTCAGGATGAACAGGCCACGTGGGCTTGAGTGATGTATGCGGGGAGGATGCGTGCGGATAGCACACGTGGGCGTGGGTGTGGGCACAGGGCCCGTTGTTTCTGGGTAAGACAAAACCCACAGGCTGGAGGGGCACTGAGTTAGAGATGCCGTGGTCGGTCCCCGGGGCCACCCTGCAGTCTGGCTAACAGGTTCCTTGTGCCCCGGCAGCCTTCCCTCCGGCTCCCAACCACTGCCAAGTCCCTGCTCCCTGTCCCCAGTAGCCACGGGGGCAGGCCCTGGCGGCGGGGGCAGCTGGATTCCTCGAAACGATAAATCTAGGGCTTTAATCATGTGTTCATGATCATTCAGCAAACAGCCAGGGAGGATTTATTCTGCCGGGACCTCAGCGGCGAGGCAGCAGGGGGTTGTCATGGGGGGTTATCGGTTTAGCAAAGGCAGAGCTGCTCCCCCGGGCCCATCCTGGGACTGGCCGATGAGCGATGACATGGATGGCCATAACAAGGCAATTACTGGTGTGTGCGGGCGACGCTTTGTTAAAGAGGCAGGCTTCCCGCGTGGGCCCGGCGCGGGCCTCTGTGGCCCAGTCTCGCCCGAGTGGTGGAGCCCCTGTGATGTCCCCCCATCTACGCTCTAGGGCCTGCGTCCTTGAGAACGCCGAAAGCATTTTTTTAAAAGCCCCAAGGGTCCTTTCCAGTTTTCTCCGCCAATGGTAAGGAGGAGAAATCAGGAAACCCAGAGAGAACCCTGGGGTTCCTTGCATGCAGTGGGCATCTAATACCTATTTCTTTTTTTTTTTAATATTTTTATTTATTTCTAGGAGAGAGAGAGAGAGACAGTGTGAGCAGGGGAGGGTCGGAGAGAGAGGGAGTCACAGACTGAAACAGGCTCCGGGCTCTGAGCTGGCAGTCAGCACAGAGCCCGACGCGGGGCCCGAACCCACGAACCGCGAGATCATGACCTAAGCGAACGTCGGACGCTTAACCGACTAAGCCACCCAGGCGCCCCTCTAATATCTATTTCTTGAACATCTCCGCTCCTTGATTTTGTGGGAGAGAAGAAAGAGGCCCAGAGAGGTAGCAATTAGTAATTGTCACACAGCCGGCCTCCCAGCGCCCCGTGGGAGCTGGCTGCTTCCGCCTTGTTCACAAACCCCAGCCACAAGCCAAGCCGCAGAAAGCAGGTGGGCTCCCCAGGGGCAGAGAGAAGTCGCCGGTTCCTGGCGGGAGGCGTCGGGGGTGGGGGGGGGTCCTCTGTGGGCCCTTCTTTTGTGTTACTCCAGCCAAAAAAATTTTAATATGGCATTCCTTTTTTTTTAAATGTCAATTTATTTTGAGAGAGAGCGAGTGAGCAGGGGAGGGGCAGAGAGAGAGGGAGACAGAATCCGAAACAGCCTGCAGTCTCTGAATTGTCAGCACAGAGCCCGATGCGGGGCTCGAACCCACAGACTGTGAGATCATGAGCTGAGCCGAAGTCCGACACTTAACTGACTGAGCCCCCCAGGCGCCCCGGTTACAAAGGATTCTTGATGGCAGAATATCTAGGGCGGGACCCAGACATTAGCCATCTTTTTTTTTTTTAACTCCTGGACGATTCTCAGACGCAGCTGGAGCTGAGAATGTCCATCTTACCGTCACAACGGGGCCCGCCCCAGCTGGCCCTTTAGACAACATTTGATTTACACGAACTCAAGTTGCCCGCAGGCTGCAGGGCCCTGTGTCCGTGGCATGAAGCCGGGCACACCCGTGAACCAAGTGCCAGCAGGAATACGGTCCCCGGAACTTGTGGGCAAGGGGTCGGGAACATTCGGCACGGCCGGATGCCGAGATGGCGAATGGTAAATTGGCCCTCCTGACTGTATGAGCCATTTCCTGCGTCTCAGGTCCCTGGGAAAGAGAATCTGTTTGGGTTGACGTGGGGACCCCTGGCCAACAGAGGCCTGATGAGCTGTTTCCCTTCGAGAAGAACATTAGCTCCCGTGGGTCTTCAGAGCCTCCTTCTGGACGCCTGTCTGATCTGTCTCCTCCGTAGCCAGGGCCCTGCCCAGTGGACGTGGCTGGGAGAGGCCATCCCCCGGCCCCTCCCCCAGCTCCTCCAAGGACATTTGTCACAGCCAGGTGTCTCGAGGCCAGGAACCCTTTTTTTTCTTTTAAAATTGTTGTAAAATTCACCTAACGTAAGATTTATGTTTTCATAATCATAGTCAAAATTAACATTTTTCTTTTGATGAGAGAGAGAGAGCACGTGTGCACGAGTAGGGGAGGGACAGAGAGAGGGAGAGACGGAATCCCAAACAGGCTCCTCGCTGTCAGTGCAGAGCCCTGCGAGGGGCTCAAACCCACGGACCACGAGGTCACGACCGGAGCCGAGATCAAGAGTCAGGCGTGTAACCCGACTGAGCCACCCAGGCGCCCGGGATCTCCTTCCTTTTAAAGGCTGAATGACGGTGCTCGCTTCGGCGGCACATATGCTGAAGGCTGAATGATGACGTTCCGTTGTGTGGACCTACCACGTTGCGCTTATCCATCCACCCACTGATGGACACCTGGGTTGTTTCCACATTTAGCTGCCATGAGCAGGGGTGTGCACATCTCTCTTCAAGACCCTGCCTTCCGTTCTTCTGGGTAAACACCCGGAAGTGGAACCGCTGTGCCCTCATAGGATAGTTAGCTCTATGCTTAATTTGGGGGGGGAGCCGCCATACTGTTTTCCACAGGGGCTGCACCGTCTCCCGTCCACACCCGCGCTGCACACGGGGGCACTTTCTCCACGTCCTCGCCAGCGTGTGTTATTTCCTTTTTCCTCCTCTTCCTCGTCCTTTCTGACAGTAGCCGTCCTAACAGTTGTGAGGAGGGGGAACGTGCTTTTTTTTTTTTTTTTAAATGTTTTATTTATTTCTGAGAGAGAGAGAGACAGCGCGAGCAGGGGAGGGTCAGAGAGAGAGGGAGACACAGAATCAGAAGCAGGCTCCAGGCTCTGAGCTGTCAGCACAGAGCCCGATGCGGGGCTCGAATCCATGAACCGCGAGATCATGACCTGAGCCGAAGTCGGACGCTTAACCGACTGAGCCACCCAGGCGCCCCGTGGGGGAACGTGCCTTTAAAGCCTCTGTGGGCTAAGCGTTCTGGGAAAGGGTCACACGGCAAATGCAGAGATGATGAGAACACCCTTCCTTTCCTGTTGGAAAGCCTTCAAAGGCTCCTTATGGCCTCAGAACCACAGGGGCGCGTGGGTGGCTCGGTCGGTTGAACTTCCAGCGCTTGGTTTCGGCTCAGGTCATGATCTCACGGCTCGTGGGATCCAGCCCCAGGTCAGGCTCTGCGCTGACAGCTCGAAGCCTGCATGGGATTCTCCCTCTCGCTCTGTCTCTGTCTCTCTCTCTCAAAATAAATAAACATTAAAATAGAACCACAGGCCAGAGCCTCTAAGCCCTGGAGGTCCCAGGCTGTGGCTCCCAAGGGCATGGACACAAGGCTGCACGCCCTTCCTGCCAGCTCTTGTCGCTTGCCTAGCTCATCCCCCAGCTATTCCTGCTCACCCTCAGGCCTGAAGTCAATGTCACTCCGTCAGGAAGGACCTTGACGGCTCCAGACCAGGCCACACCCCCCGCCCCCTGCTACATGTCCCAGTAACAGCCTGTAACGCTTACCACGGGGGTAATGAAGTGCTTCACCCTGTAATATCTGCCCTTTTGCTTGGGATGTGAGGGTCACATGGCTGGACACCGTGATGTCTCTTTGGCTCATTGCTCTGTCCCTAGTGCCTTTCACATAGTAGGTGCTCACTTAAATCTTTTGAAAGAGTAAGCAAATGAACACAAGCACAGTTATGAACATGTGTATGGGCACACACGTTCACACACACACAGGCACGCAAATGCATTCACACACATGCGCACACAGACACACAGACGCACACATGCACACACATAGGCATGCACTGGGTGCACATACATATGCAGACACAGGCACGCACAGGCACACACGTGCATGCGCGCACACACACAGACACAGATATACATACAGATATACATACAGATATACAGATATACATACAGACACACACAGACACACAGGCACGCACATGCACGCACACATATACACAGCATCCGAGTGTTCCGGTTTAACTCTCCACCTGTGTACAAGAACCCAGGCAGCCCTTTTCAAAACGGTAGAACTCAAATCATTATATATATATATTTTTTTTTTTTTTGAGAGAAAATTAGAGACAGAGCATGAGCAGGGGAGGGGCAGAGAAGGGGGAGATACAGAATCCGAAGCAGGCTCCAGGCTCTGAGCTGTTAGCACTGAGCCCGACGCGGGGCTCGAACCCACAAACCATGAGATCTTGACCTGAACCGAAGTCGGATGCTTAACTGACTGAGCCACCCAGGCGCCCCTCAAATAATTATAAAATGCATCATTCATTTTGGTTTTCTTCTCCTCCAAATGTCCTCTCTTTCCCCGATCAGGCATTAATACCTAAAAGGTAGCAGTCTTTGCCACTTGTGTCTGTATAATGGAGCTGAGATGGTTTCTTCTTCTTCTTCTTCTTTTTTAATGTTTTAATGTTTATTTATTTTTGAGAGAGAGACAGAGCACAAGCGAGGGAGGGGCAGAGAGAGAGAGGGAGACACCGAATCTGAAGCAGGCTCCAGGCTCTGAGCTATCGGCACAGAGCCTGACGCGGGGCTTGAACTCACAAACTGTGAGATCATGACCTGAGCCGAAGTCAGACACTTAACTGACTGAGCCACCCAGGCGCCCCTGAGACGGTTTCTGACAAAAAAAAAATTCTCCCTTCTCAAAACAAGGGGTGACGTGGGGGGCCCCTGCTTGACTGGACGGAGGGGGGTCTTTGTAAGCAGCTGGAGGACTGCTAGGCAGAGACTGCCTACAGAGGGGGTGGACGCCCAGCGCGCACATCACAGGGAGATTTTTTCCCTCCAAGTGCTTTCCAAAAGAAGATAAAAGCAAGACAAAAATATCTTCCATTTCCCCCCTAATTTGTAGTTTTCTGGTGTTAGCAAGGCTTATAAGACACACGCTCCCAATTAGCTCTCCTCTTAATTTAAATGCTTCATAAATTATCTCCTGCGCGTGTGGATTATCACTTCATAATGCGAGTTAGCATTTAAATAAATAGCTGTGGTGTCGAAAATTAGAGAGGTTTACTTCTGAGGCACTGGCATAATGAAGGAAAATACCACGGCGGCTAAACAGGGGCGGGGGAGGACGTGAGGGGACACATGGGCTCATCCAAGTCTCCCAGAAAAATAAGAGATGTTCGCAAAGTCCATTCACCCTTCAGTGGCGTCAGCGTTCTTCTTTTATGAAGGTATTTCGTTGGCTGCATCTTTTCTTTTTTTAATTTTGAAATGATTATAAACTCCTAAGAAGTTGCAAAAACAGTCCAGAGAGGCCCCTACCACCCTCCGCCCAGTTTTCCCCAGTGGCAGCATCTCAGACAACTCATTGGAACTTGACATTGGCGAGTCTGTCAATGTCAATTGACGGATCTTATTCAGATTCCACCAGTTGCCCCACCGTTTTTTTCCCCCAAAGTCGGCATTTCCAAGACATCTCAATGTGCGTTAATCACAACAGCCACCGTGTGGCAAGCACCGTTGAAGTACCAAGCCTCATACTGAGTGCTTTACAGGCAGTGCCTTCCTGGTCATGACAACAGCCCTTGGAGGTGAGGTGTCTTGTCATCACCGTCTTACAGCTGAGGGTGCTGAGGTGCAGTGTGGACGCCTCCTATTCCGGGCCCCACAATGGTACGCAGTAGAGGTGGGATTAGAACCCGGGTCCACATGATTGTGGAGCCTGAACGCTGAGCCTCCCTCGGCACCTGCCGTGGTGGTGGGAGGAGAGCAGGGGTGGAGTCAGTTTCCTGCCACCTTCTATGTTCTTCTGGCTGCACCGCGTCCTGCTACCCAGGAGGCAGCAGTGCCCTGAAATCCAGATGTTCGTTCCTCCCCGAGAAAAGAAATGTGGGCCAAGCAACCAGCTCTGGGCACTTTTGCCTTCTTGAACCCTTAAAAAAATAAGAATTTATAGATGGGTATGTTTATTTTTTTCTTCTGCTTGGGAAAGAAGTTAAAATATTTTTGCAGGCCCCTCCAAATCCCGTGGGCCCTGATCGCTGTGTCCCAGCGCCCGATGGGAGTCAGCCTTGCATGCAAGATTCAGGGGCTCCAGGAGGCCCAATGATTTGTTAGGAAAGCCGCGGCCCTTGAAGCTTGCCACTCTGGCGTCTGTGACCCCAAACCCAGCAGGAAATGATGCGGAATGAGGTAGAGAAGCTGGAGGTGTCCCAGACAATGATCTGAAGGAGGTGACCCCAAGCCCAGCTTCCTGGAACTCTGTGGCAGGTGGTAGGGTCCCAGAGTGGAAACTATGGGTGTCACCCTGGAGCACCCCATCTGTCTACCACGCCCTCGGGCACCCAAAATGAGGTCCGCGCTCTCCTTTCGATCACTTTCTACGGACCCCATGACCACACCAAGTCAATGACCATGCCCTCAGTTCCTGCACAGATGTCTAAAGCTCCTTCTCCAAATCCTGCATTTCTTCTTCTCTGGGATATTTCAACATTGTGCCGTAAACCTAATCAGGAAGCTTGGTGCTGGGGGGCCCGGCCAGCCCCAGGTCATCCTGTTTTAAGGGGAGCTTGATTTTCACCTGAAAGATACGTTACCATGGACTGATTGTTTTCATCCCCCCAAATTTGTATGATGAGACCCTTAATCCTCAAGGTGATGGTATAATAGGGGGGTTTGGGGAGGTGATTCTTCATGAAAGAGGAGCCCCCACTGTCCGGATCTGTGCCCTTATTAAAGGGACAGCAGAGAGCTCCCTCACCCTCTCACTGTCATGGAAGGACACAGTGAGGAGCCGGCCATAAGCAACCAGAAGAGGGGTCCTCACCCGACCCCGAACTGCTGGTACCTTGATATTGGACTCCCCAGCGTTTCTACTAAAAAATTATCTGTTATTTATTTGAAATTCCAATTAACTGTATTTGCTAAATCTGGCAGTGCTGCACCGTACTCAAACAGATCGTGCCCCCCATGTCTCTGCCCCACGCTCAGCTGTTTCCTTCTTTCTATACCTCAGGAAATGACACATTTGGGGGCTGAGAGCTGTGTCTCACATTTCAGTATCCCCTCCGCTGAGCACCATGCCGGGCACACTCCTGACCGTAGATATTGTCTGTCGGCTGTGCGTTGAGTGAGGGCCCCCAGGGAGGTTTCTGTGAGGAGGCAGGCTGGCTCTTTTGGAAGTTGTTTGCAAGGCTCCTTGCAGGAGAATGGAAACCCCGGGCTGCCAGCAGGGTAGCGATGCGNGCCCCCAGGGAGGTTTCTGTGAGGAGGCAGGCTGGCTCTTTGGTTTGCAAGGCTCCTTGCAGGAGAATGGAAACCCCGGGCTGCCAGCAGGGTAGCGATGTGCTGGCCCGCGGGTGACAGCAAGCGTGTTCACGGTGCAGGCAGATGTGGACGTGAGTGTGACCACACTGGCTTCCCCACCTCCACCCACCGCTGAGAGTTTGGTGCATGCAGGCGCTGGGCAAGGCATTGATTGGGCTGAGCCCTGTGAGGTTGCCAGTGTTTTCGTGGTTCGAACCCACAACACCAGCCACTTTGTCGGTTCTCTCTAAGCCTTGATGAGTGTTTCCGATTCTCAGGACTGCTCTCAGAGGAAGTTCCTGCTTGCGTCCCGTTTTATAACTCGGGACACTGAGGCAAAGAAGGAGGCAGTGACGTGCTCAGGGTGGCTCAGCTGGGGAGTAACAGAGCTTGGATTTCCCCAGGCAGGCAGTCGTGGCTCCAAAGCCTGTACATTGAACTTCCAATGTACAGAGAGGGAGAGGCAGAGAGAAGACAGAGGGACAGAGGACCCGAAGTGGAATCCTTGATGACAGCAGAGACCCCGCATGGGGGGTCGAACCCATGAACCATGAGATCATGACCTGAGCCAAAATCGGAAGCTCAACCCATTGAGCCCCCCAGGACCCCCTCTTTTTTATGTAAAGAGGGAATACATGTGGTCCAGTGGATGCCTTCCTCTGGAGAAGTCTGCTTTTCCTGGTCCCTGTCTGTATGGCTTTCTGTTGGACAATCTTACACTTAGGAGAGCTTTGGCCATTCATTCACTCACCCATTCATTCAGTCACTCAGACATGAAAATTACTGAACCATGACTCTGGCTCCATTCATCCCAAGAAGGAGCATGGCTCCAGCACGATGAGAAGGAAATGGTGCTTCACAGCACGTCCGGGCGCTGCCGGTCCATATCGCTCAAGGATGCCAGGGATCCAAGGCCACCGTGGGAGTGTTCTAAGCCCTTTGAAGCTCTTAACAAAGGGGTTTCAGGGCGCCTGGGTGGCTTAGTCGGTTGAGCGTCCGACTTTCGCTCAGGTCATGATCTCGCGGTTCGTGGGTTCGAGCCCCGCGTCGGGCTCTGTGCTGACTGCCAGCTCAGAGCCTGGAGCCTGTTTCAGTCTGTGACTCCCTCTCTCTCTGACCCTCCCCTGCTCACGCTGTCTCTCTCTCTCTCCTAGAAATAAATAAAACATTAAAAAACAAAACAAAACAAAACAAAAAACAAAGGGGTTTCTGAGAAGTTCAGTCATTAGGACCAGAGGCAAAGTCACAGATGCTGCTGCCGGGGATGGACTGCAGGGGAAGCGTGAGCAGAGTTGTGGTAGCGGATTCTTCCTGGCAGAGAACCATCCGGGAATTGGGAAATTCGTGACGGGTAGGCGTGCAGGCAGGAGAGATGGCGCCCACCCCATCCCGGGGCAGGTTGGATGGGGGGTATTTCTCTGAAATAGTCAAACTTGGATCTGACTGCTTATGCCTTTCCAACCAATCTACTAATTATATTTCTTCAAATTTTATATCCCTGACCCTTGTAAAAGGATTGCATTGAAGGCGTGTTTTAAGCTGCTTTTTAATAAGTCAATAAGAAAGCTCAAAATTATTTAAAGCTTCTTAAAGAGGATTATATTTGATTTCTTAGGGGAATTGTGGGGTGTAGAATAGTAAAGATGTTCCGTCCTGCTGAGGTTTGTTTTACATTGAGGAAGCACATCATTTAAGATGAAAACTTTTAACTATTTTATTGATGGGAAGGGGATGGTGCTTTAGTACAAAAAGACTTTTACTGCATGTAAAAGCTGGCAGCATGAACCGAGCCTCCCATCTTTGAGGGGCAGGGGTGGCATTTGAAGCTTTCATGCAAAAGTTTGGGACTCCCTTTGGCAATTTGTTCCCTACCCTTTAAAAGGAGACTTTTCTGGGACGCCTGGGTGGCTCAGTCAGTTAAGCATCCGGCTCTTGATTTTGGCTCAGGTCGTGATCCCACGGTCATGAGATCGAGCCCCATGTTGGGCTCTGTGCTGAGCATGGAGCCTGCTTGAGGATCTCTCTCTCCTTTTGCCTCTCCTCTACTTCGTGCTCTCTCTCTAGTAATAAAATGAGACCCTTCTGACATTCTGAAAAGGACAGAATCCCCAGGTATCTGGAAGAGCCCAGTCTGGTCATCGTGCATCATGGGAAGGAGAAAAATCTGGGCAAGAGCGAATACTTAATTCTTGTTTTTTAAGGACACGTTCACCACTGGGCCCCAAATCTAAGCCTGCTCTGCAGTGTTTAAAGTCACAGGACCCACACGAGTTCTAGTCTCACTGGTGGGATGACTCTGGGGTGAGAGGAGGTGTGCCTTGGGGCTGAGCAGACGACCCTCTCTGAACTTCCCTAGTCTTGACTGCTCCAGTCAAGGGATAAGTCCAGGGGAGTCGGACTGAGAGAGGGGATAGTTTAGGGGCAGGAAGAATCAAGAGCCCACGTGAAATTGGCCCGCAGCTTTCTCTGCACCGAATCACATTCAGACGTGCTGGAGACCAAACAGCTCGATGTCTTGCATTGACATTGAGTCAAGAGCATCTGACCACGCCCCTCTCAATTCAGAGAAACTTTTTTCAATTTTTTTATTTCAGAAAGAGAGAGAGAAAGCGGGTGAGCAGGGGAGCGGGGGAAAGGTGGGGGAGAGAGAGAGAGAGAGAGAGAGAGAGAGAATCTTAAGAAGACTCTGCGTATGGAGCCCAACTCAGGGCTCGATCCCACAACCCTGGGATCACGACCTGAGCCAAAATCAAGAGTCGATGCTCAACAGACTGAGCCCCCCAGGCGCCCCCTCCTCTCAATTCAGACTCTTGTCCCCTCCTACCTGGAGGGCCAAGCTAGACTCCTGGGGATCCCCGCCTCCCGCTCCCCCCGCCTCACAGCCTCTGCTGTACTACCAGTCTGACTTTCTTAAACTGCCATGTGCTGATCATTCCATGACCCCTGGATCATTCCATGACCCCATCAACCACTGCAGACAGGAGCCTGGCACAGTCTGGCCCCAGTGTTCATCTGTTCATCTTTCTCCTGGTTAGGGGACCATCTTCTGCCGCCCGTGTTTCCTGCTCATGCTTTCCTACCTTCCGGGCACCTGCTGTGAAATGCCACCTATGTCCCTCTGGTTAGCATTCCGTGTCCCTGCGAAATGTATCTTCCAGGAGAACCACTCTGAGCCTGGTGGGCAGACAAGCCCGCTCCCTCCTCAGCGCCCCCAAAGCCTGATACACTTATGATGCAGAAGCCGGTCTCCTACGTGCCACAGGATTCTGCGTGTCCTGGATCCACTTGGTTCCTGTGGCCACACATTTCCAGGAATGCCCTTCACGTGTTACCACCAGAAAAATCCACCCCACCCCTCGCTCCTACATCACATCCCACACACATGCTCTGGGAAACCTTCCCCACGTGATCTCGAACCTTCCCGGGAGGGTGGGTGGTCAGCTCCTTTCGGCTTCTGGGCCCCCAGAACCGTGCTTATCTGTCTCTTTGAGCTCCTATCTCCCCATGAGCTGTAATAAGGGGCACACACACGTGATGTCAGTCCCAGAAGATGGAGTCTGGCTTGTCTTGATGCAGTGCTTGGCACCGAGGTGGGTCTCATGCCATCTGTTTGATCGGGGCTGTGCATTGATAGGTGTGCCCCCCTCTCCGTGCTTGTCAGAGTGGATGGCTGGATGTGAGACTGTCATGTTGTTGGAGGGTGTGGGGGATTGAATACGTCCCCCAAAAGGATATGTCCAGGTCCTAACCCCCAGTACCCGTGAATGGGAACTTCTTTGGAAATAGGATCTTTGCAGATGTCGTCAAATTAAGGATCATAAGATGAGACCTTACTGGATTTTGGATGAGCCCCAATTGCCCTGACTAGCGTCCTTGTGAGGGAAAGGGGAGGGAGGCAGCGAAGCAGAGACACATATGCAGGGAGAGGCCAAGTGAAATGGGGGCAGAGACTGGAGTAATACATCTGCGAGCCGGGGAGCCCCAAGGGTCTCCGGAGCCCACCGGCAGCTGGGAGGGGCATGGCACGTGTTCTCCCTGAGGCCCAGACAGAAACAACCATACCGACACCATGAGCTCCGACTTCTGGCTCCCAGAACTGGCTGAAGTAAAACGTTGGTTATTTTAAGCCACCAAGTTTGTGGCAATTTGTTGCAGCAGCCCCCGGACACTGATAGAGAGGAGATGGGTCAGAGCTACAGAGAGGGCTTCCCGACTTGTCTGTGCTGTGACATTGACCTCCTCCAGAGCAGCTGGAGCCATGAGTAGTAGTCCCTTGGCACGCACCTCAGAACCAGCTGATTGCGGTCTCTCTGCTCCAGGAGAGTGAGGAGGCTGTGGTAGACGTACCAGCCAGAGAGAGGCCAGAGTCAGGCACACCTGGCCTCCCAGCCCTGCCTCTGGGGATTTTCTGGGGGGCCCTGGGCATGCATGTCACCTCTGAGCACTAATCTGTAACACTGGGATAAAGCTGACCTGCTTCATAGGATACAATGAGAATTCATCCATCCATCCATCCATCCATCCATCCATCCGTCCATCCATCCATCCATCCATGCATGCATCCATCCTTCAACAGAGTTGAGCACCTACTATGTGCCCAAAACTATTCTAGGCAGAGCAGGGCACAGTAACAATACGATCCCTGACCTGTGAAGCTCACATGGCAGGGAGAAGAGAAAGATGGTGACCAAAATTCACCAGTAAACTACACGGTTGATAAGCACTGTGGAGAGACACAAAGCAGGGGTAGAGATGTGGAGAGGCTGGGGTACAGTTTTATTTATTCATTCATTCATTTATTTTTAATATAATTTATTGTCAGATTGGTTTCCATACAGCCCCCAGTGCTCATCCCAACAAGTGCCCTCCCCAATGCCCATCACCCACTTTCCCCTCTCCCCCGCCCCCCCATCCCCCATCAACCTTTAGTTTGTTCTCATTATTTGAGAGACTCTTACAGTTTTCCTCCCTCCCTCTCTGTAACTTTTCCCCCCTTCCCCTCCCCCATGGTCTTCTGTTAAGTTTCTCAAGATCCACATTATGAGTGAAAACATATGGTATCTGTCTTTCCCTGACTGACCTATTTCACTTAGCATAATATAGGCTGGGGTACAGTTTTAAATGAGAGGTCAGGTCAGAAAGGGTCAGGGGTCAGTGAATGTCAAGCACTTGGCCCTGACCAAGGCATTGGGCACATAGTACTTGCTCAGCCCACAGTAGCTGTTTGTACTTGTCTTAGCCAGCTCGGGCTGCTGTCACAAATTGTCACAGATGGTGGTGACGGTGATGGTGGGGCTTAAACAACAAGCATCTAACTCACAGATATGACTGCCAGCGCGGCTGGGCTCTTGGTGGGTGCCGTCTTCCTGGCTTACAGATGGCTGGCTTTTCTTTGTGGCCACACATGGCAGAAAGAGAGCAAATTAGCTCCCTTTTATTTATTTATTTACATTTATTTATTTTGAGAGAGAGAGAGAGAGAAAGAATCCCAAGCAGGCTTCATGCTGTCAGCACAGAGCTTGACGTGGGGCTCGATTTCACAAACTGTGACATCATGACCTGATCCAAGATCAAGAGGCAGATGCTTAACTGACTGAGCGGCCCAGGTGCCCCTCTGGCCTTTTCTTATAAGGGCACTAATCCCGAACATTCAGGAGGACTCCACCCTCATGACCTAATCAGCTCCCCAAGTCCCCCCCACCCACAAAAGCCGTCAGCTTGGGGATTAGGTTTCCACAGATGAATTTGGGGGCCAGAAACAGTCAGCTGGGAACAGTACTCAAGACTAGAAGCCAGTTCCTGCCCCCCTTTCCGTTTCTCCCGGCAGGTCACTCTGTGTCTCCCGTTGCCCCGCGTTCTGCTTGGGTCCCTCTGGCTCCCTCCGTCGGGCATCCTGAATGCCAGGACAGGCACCTGGGGGTGCAGAGAAGTGAGTGACTCAGACGGGCAGTCTGGGGGGCAGTGTTCTCAGGCTGGACCGGTGGCCGCTGAGGGGGACCTGCTGCTGGAACCTGCCCCTGACCCCTGACCCATTCAGTTTGTTCCCGTTGGAAAAATGAAAACCCCCGAACGTTCGCCAGTTCCTCTGAGAACAAACTGGAAGGCGAAGATGGGAGGTGGTGGGGTCGGGGTGAGGGAATGCGTTTTGTTTTTCCCACTCGCCTACTCAACTTGTCAGACGTCACCACTCTGCCACTTGCCCTCGGGGCGGCTGGGAGGAAGGTATCGCTGCAGGGCAGTGAAAGGGTTAACTCCATGTTCCAGAGAAAGGACCAGCCTTGGCCCAGCTCCTGGGAGGTAGACCCCTAACCTCTCGGCCCTCGGAATGTCGTGCCTGATGAGAATGGGTGTTTTAGCGGGGGTTGGGCCCAGCCAGTTCGTCCACGCCAACCGTGTGACGTATGTTGGGGGCCCTTGGGCCACACAGTGTCAGTTTGAGCTCCCGAGGGTCTGAAGACTGAGGCGATCAGCCCATCCATGTGACCAGCTCCCAGTGAAACTCTGGACGCCAAGGCTCGGGCGAGCTTCCCAGGCAGGCCATCCTCTGTGGGAATTATCACGCGTCAAAGCTGGGAGAAGTAGCCACAACCATGTGACTCCAGACGGAGGGAAGATCCTGGCTCCTGCCCCATCTGCTGACTTTATTTATGTATTTGTTTCAAGTGTTTACTTATTTATTTTTGAGAGAGAGTGGTAGAGAGCAAGCAGGAGAGGGGCAGAGAGACAGAGAGAGAGACACAGAGAGAGACAGAGAGACAGAGAGAGAGACAGAGAGAATCCCACGCAGGCTCCTCGCTGTCGGCACAGAATCCGCCTCAGGGCTCGAACTCACAAACCGAGAAATCATGACCTGAGTGGAAACCAAGAGCCGGACGCTTAACCGACTGAGCCACCCAGGCGCCCCCCGCCCCGCATCTGCTGACATTGGTCTGTGTGCGTAAACCATGACCACGAGAAGACTGACTGTCCTGAGATCTATAGGTCCTTCTAGTGAGTTCCTGAAGATGGGCTTGGGAACCTCCCCGACCCCGCAAATGGCAGCCAAGAAGTTGGCCTCTGCTCGTTCCTGAAGCGACAGCGTGAGGCTGAGGAGCAAGGTACACACCGTCTCCTCTGTGAGCCAGAGAGCCGAGCGAGGCCGTGACGTGGGTGACCCAGGGGCGCCTCCCCCCAGTCGCTCCGCCACTGCAGACGGCACAGGGTGCGCATTTATTCAACCCTCCGGACTTCAGAAGGCGCACCCTCAGAGGACAGCAGTGGGTTCCTCTAATAAGCAAAGCTCCCATTGGCGTTTATTACTTTGGGCAAAATAGAATTTGCTCCTGAATCCGCCAAAGCTCCCTGACAGCTCTGTCGACCTGACTGTGTCCTGTTTGAAAAGATCTGAGACACAAGGGACGAAAACGCGGGAGGCTCCTCGAAGGCAGGTGGGGCGCCCCCGGGCCTGGAGGTGGGGGGCAGGCGAGGAGAGAAGAAACAGTGTTAAGGAGAAGAAGGTTCTGGCGCCCAGACGCCGCCGTCTCAGCCTGGCCCTTTAAAACCAAAATGAGGGAGTTCATTTGCATTTAGATCTCCTCGGCTCCCTCTTTTCATCTGAAGACAAATCCTCACAAAAGGCTGCTTAATTAGACCAAATTAGATTTCCGCTCAGCAGCTTGTCATTCATTACAAAATGCTGTTCTTTTTCTATTTTGGTAATTATAGGCCGGTCTCTATGAGTTTGTAAGCATTCACTCCCGCCATCGCGTATGACTAGCATTCCTGATTCTGTGCAGAGGAGAGGAAAATGATTCAGCTGCACCAAATCTGTCTATTTTATAAGTTGGATCAAGACCATCGCTGGAGTCTTTTACAATAATGAGTATCCTCACTCTTAATTCTTTAATGATTAATTGCAGGAGCAGCACAGAGCTTGATAATTTCCAAGACTAAAAGCTGAGTACAAACAGATTTCACATGTAGCAATTACGCCACACATTTGAGATCTTTACCTGAGTTATGCGGCCCCATTGCATGTGAGAAGCCCACCATTAAATCATTTATAGCACAGCCCCTCTTCCTCAGTTACTATTGATCAGCCATCTTTTGCACCGAACGCCTTCAGGAGAGCTCAGAGCTCTTTTCCCATCGCTGGCTCCCTCCTCCCAAGCACGGACTCGGGGTGGGGGTGGGGGGGCAGCCGCAGTGTTCAGTAGATGCAGACGTGCAGACGTGGAGGGCTGGGGGCCACGGGGAAGACCGTGCAAGCCCGGGCTCCGTGTGGCTGGTCCAAGGTCTTCGTGACCACCTTCCTCACTTGCTTTCCACCCATTGCCCCTGGTACAGCTCGGCGTCCAGAGGACTTCCCACAAACCAGGCGTGGTTCTCAAAGTGGCTGCCGTGTGTGCCGGAGAGGCCCCGGGTGGGGTTCCATCCCAGGGTGTCCCCCCCGCCCCCCGGCTTGGCGACGGTCACGCTGGTTGAGTGCGGGCAGCAGGTGGCATGAACCCGTGTGGCAGGTGGGCGTGAGGTCTCTCAGTAAGGCCACTTGTCCCTGTTCCACGAGCTCACTACGTGAGGGGCCCTGCACACACTCTCGTCACACACGCCACGCACCAACGAGTAGGAGGGCCGACACTGGACCCAGATCAGGCTGGCGCGGAGGCTTTCCCGCTGGGCTGCTCTGCCTTCCTGAACAGAAAGTACTGGGCAATGTGGATCTGGGTGATGCAGATCCAGACGTGCTCCAGAGAGAGAGAGAGAGAGAGAGAGAGAGAGAGAGAGCAGCAGCAGCAGAGGGAGCCCTAGAGATCAGCTCTCTCACTTCACAGGTGGGACCACTGAGGCCAGAAGGGGGGTAGGGAACCTCCTCAGGGCTGCCCTCCTGGACTGACCCGCTCTCTTAGCCCACAGCCCCCCACACCTCCTGGTTCCTGCCTGCCTATTACAGCCACAAGGCGGCAAACCGCTCAGTTCTGGGGTTCCCACTGAGTCCTGAAACTGCAGCCTTCCTGTGGGCCCCACTGGGGGACGGGGCTGGCGATCTCTGGATTCCTAGAGATCTGGGAACAGACTCCGTACTCCCTTCTAGAAGACCAGCCCCAGACAGGCCAGGCCCGGGAGGAGTGCTGTTTCTACGAGCTTCCAGAACATCAGCCACCCGCACCAGTCACCCCGTGTGACTGGCACTCAGTCACATGAGCCTTCCCAAAGTGCGTGTTGAAGACCTACTGTGGGCTGGGCTCCGGGGCCATGGCAGTGATTGGGACCGACCTGCCCCGTGCTCTTGCAGCTGATGCTCAGCTGAGTGAGATGTGGCCCAAGCCACCACCCAAACCATCAGTCGGTTATAGTGAGAGGGGCCCCAGGAGGAAAGTACATGAGGCCCTGTCACTCAGGCTTCTAAGCGGGGCTGCAGAGTCGGGGGCTTTCCCAAGGCAGTGACATTTCAGCCTAGACATGAGGGGGGCCCAGGACTGGATGAGGGAGAGGCGATGAACAGCCTGTACACGGAAGGAGCCTGGCAAGTTCAAGTTGCTGAAAGAAGGCCAAAGGCGAGAAGCGGAGGGAGACTGAAGGAGAGGATGTGATAGGAGACCAGCCCCGACAGCCAAGCCCCCCATGCCACTTGGGGCCCCCGGTTCCACAGATGAGCCAAGGATGTGGGTATGGGCCCCCGGGATGCCCATTTCTTCGCAGCAGGCTAAGACCCGTTAGCTCAAAAGCCCTTCGGCACCAATAGTTTACATATCCAGTTGTTTTAAACATAGCCCAAGCCGGGGCGCCTGGGGGGCTCAGTCGGTTAAGCCTCCGACTTTGGCTCAGGTCATGATCTCATGGTTTGTGAGTTTGAGCCCCACGTCGGGCTCTGTGCTGACAGCTCAGAAGCCTGCTTCAGATTCTGTGTCTCCCTCTCTCTCTGCTCCTCCCCTGCTCGTGCTCCGACGGTCTCTCAAAGAAAATGAATAAACGTGAAAAAAATTTGTTTTTTAAAAATAGCCCAAACAAGCAGATTTTTAGCCACTTCGGGGCTGGCTGCTTTGCGCAGCTCTCAAAGTGACACCAGCATCCGCTAGCTGTTGATGAGATAGAGCTTTATGGTCAGAAGACTCCAAGCCCCCGTGCCCGTCAGAGCCTGCAGAGCCCCTGCTCTGAAGGTCGTCACCTGAGCCCCCCTGCGCTTCCCCGATGCCCCTGCCCTGGAGCCCCTCTGCCCTCCTCCCCTTCTAGATGGTGGCCCCTCACCCACAAGTCTCTGGACAGCCTCACACCGTGAAGGACTTCCTTCTAGAACACCCCTGTCCCAGAGGCACCCAGTCAATGGAACCCGTGCATGAATGCCTCTTGAAGTCCCATCTTTTTCCTTGATCAGCCCAAACCTCTGAACTCACTCCCTACGCTCCTTGCCCCGAAACCAGATCATCACCCATCTCTGTGTGGCCTGAATTTCGGAGCCCAGGACCCCGTGCGCCCCGCAAGTGGCCGCCGCTGCCTGTGCGGAAGGAGAGAAGCATCGCTTGTGTCACCTTGTACAAACCACAACCCAGAACCCACCAGAAAACGAGCCCACAGCTGCAGCGAGGGAGGGGGAGCGGTGGGGCCCTGTCCCTCAGCCACCCAGCTTCGCGCTGAAATCAATAGCCATCCTTATTAACAGGCTTCACTTTAGAGCCTCTTCCTCCGCCCCTGCTATCTGCTCTGCTAACAGGTCAGCTGCCATTTTGTGTTAAATTCCTTCTCATTTATTACAATGCGGTTTTTTTTTATTGACATGGAAATAAAACTTACAATCAATGAGATATTATGAAATATACATCAAACCAGAAGTCAGCGGAGCTGGCGTTTTCATCTGTTCTCAGGAAGGAACAAGGGTTTATGCGGGGGGGGCGGGAAATACTGAACATTTTTCTTCCCTAATACATGATGCGATTTTCAATGAATCTATAAAGAAAATGAAAACATAAATAGAGTAACCAAACAGAATGATCCCTGCAGCTGTCAAAACTTAAAACAGTTCAGTTTTCCTTTGATTTCTGTTTTAAGTTTTGAAAAGTACATAGATCATTCTCTGCTTTTGCTTTTTCTCTCTTTCTTTTCTCTCGCTCACTTTTTTTTTTTTTTTTTTTTTTTTTTTTTGGTGGGGAGCCTGTGTCCTGAGGCAGATCCCGCTGGGGTTCTGTGGTCTGCTGGCTTCAACCCTCGGCAGCTGAAGTGACCAACTCACCGGAAAGATGTGTCATTTACCCCTCACGCCGGTGGCTCCCCCTGGGTGGGGGAGGGGGCCCTGGTCTGTTCCTCTGTCCTCAGAGGTCTGGAAACTTGCTCCTTTGCGCCTTGGACGCCACATCAAAACCAGTGCAGAGGTGTTTCTTGCCTTTACTAATGCGGCAGAGGCCTGGGGACGGCGAGGAAAGAGCCGCCCCAAGCCGGTCCNCTGGGCACCGATGCCCCCTTGGCTCCTGGTCTCCATGAGCTCGTCTCAGTCGGGTCCCTGCACCCGTGGTGGGGAAGGTTATCCCTGTGCCATGAATGATGAGAAACAGACTCAAAGAGGTCAAATTACCTGCCCAAAGTCAGAGTGAGAAGGGTCAGAGTCTGGACTCAGATTCCCATCTGTCTACACCAGGTGCACGGGTGAGGACCTCCGAGATGGCCTCACTGAGGGATTCCGTTTTTTCCTGAAAGCCGTAGAACCCACTCTCCAGAAGAAGTCTGAGGTGGAGACCTCCCTAAATAAAACTCAGGTCATAGTGGCCGCCTGGCTGGCTCACAATGAGGGCCTGGGAAAATCACCCATCTGCAGGGTCCCCCCGGGGCAGACGAGGCTGGGGCCATGGGGAGCAGGCAAGGTGGTCGGGCGCCAGCTCCCAGGTCTCCAGGCTCACAGCCCAGTGCTCCTCTTCCTCACCCACGCCCACCTCCAAAAGTGAGGCCTCTCGAAGTGAAGGAGGGACATGATGTGAAATGGAATCCATCAAGTGTCACGGGTCCTCTGGTCCTCTGGCCTCTGGCCGGCTTTGGAGCAACTATTTCATGAAGATCTAACTCTAACAGACATGCCTTCACCAGCTTCCACCACACGGACCATCAGAGCAAGGAGATCCAGATGACACAGGGCTCACATGCTCCGGCCCCAGCCGAGACCCCACCCACCCACACCGCACAGTCTCGCCTCCTTAGGGCCGAGCCATGTTTTCCAACGGGAAACTGATGGCACAGTTGCCACTTTATTTGCGTCCCTTTCCTTTCTTATCCCAAAGAGAGAAGAGAATTTCCTAAATTGCTCGGATGGGAGCCATGGTATATCCTTCCGGCAGATGTATTAATTTTTGTTGAAGCAAAATCCACATAAAATTAACCATTAACCATTAGTAAGTGTACGATTCTTGGGCATTTAGGACGTCCTCAGTCTTGTGTAGCTGCCCCTCCGTCTAGTTCCGGGACCCATTCACCACCCCTAAAGGAAGCCCCGTACCCATTAGGCGGCCCCTGCCATCCTTGTCTGCCCCACTCCTTCGCAATGACTAATCTGCTTGCTTTCTCTGCGGATTTGCCGATTCCGGACATTTCATAGCGATGGAATCACAGTGTGTGGCCTTGTGTCTGGCTTCTTTCCCTTAGAAGTTTTGTGCACATGGTAGCGTGTATGAGAACTTCCTTCCTTTTTATGGCTGCCTAATATTTTACTGTGGGATCTACCACATTTTATTATTCATGTGCCAGTCGATGGACGCTTAGCTGCTTTCCACCTTTTGGCTGTTGTAAATAATGCTGTCGTGAACACATGTGTGCATATATTAGTCTGAACATCTGTCTTCAGTTTCTTTGGGCATAAACCTAGGAGTGGAATTGCTGGGTCATAGGGTAATTCTATGTGAAACCTTGTGAGGAACCATCAAATGGACAGAATTAATTTTACGGCCGGTTCTCTGTTTACACAAATGGAGACAGAGTTGCTGAGGATTCGTGGATAGGCTAATGAAGACCACTAGCTAGTATGCCTACTTTTTATTAAGAACCTTCCAGGCCCAGGGCACCTGGGTGGCTCAGTCGGTTAAGCGTCCGACTCTTGGTTTCGTCTCAGGTCATGATCTCACGGTTCATGGGTTCGAGCCCCGCATTGGGCTCTGTGCTGTCAGTGCAGAGCCTGCTTGGGATTCTCTCTGTCTCACTCTCTCTCTGGCCCTCCCCTGTTTGTATGCGCTCTCACTCTCTCTCTCAAAATAAATAAAAAGAAAAAAGAGAAAAGAAACTTCCAGGTCCTCTGCTAAGAATTTGCTGTGTGTTATCCAATATTCCAGCAACCCTATGAACTGGGTCCTCTCCTTACATCTATTTTATAGGCTCAGAGCTTAATTAAGCAACTTGCTCAAAATCACACAGAGTTGAGAAGCTGGAATTCCGACCCAGGAGGTTCAGCCCCAGGATCAGGTTCTGATAAGCACCACATTATAACGTCTCAGGAATGTTCCAGATGACTGCTGTTTGGATCTGGAATGCCACAGGGCACAGGCTGGCGGCAGCAGATCTCCGCCACTCACTGTGCCCGGCTCAGACTACTGTGAAAACAGGCTTGCCTTCCTTGAGTCCCCCCTAGTGGGGACATCCGGACCGGGCCAGCCGGGGAGCTAGAATCCAGCCCCACAGCGCACAACCCACGCAACACGTACGTGACCCTTGACGGCAAAGCACGGCGCTGAGGGACTTCTCTCTATGGGAGCCTTTCGCTTTATTCCGCACTTCTTCAGGAAACGGCCGGTTTATTGGGGGCCGGCTCCGTGTCCACCATGGTCTGAGGTCACCCCGCTCACTCACCTCTGCTTCGGACCTAAGAGGTGGGATTGCTTGCCCCGTTTTACAGGTGAGGAGCTTGGGTGAAATTGACAGAGCAGGTGTTGATCCAGCCACTCCTATCTGAGCTGTAAGGAGGAGGCGATCCTCACCCCTCCTCACCTTTGGGAGGTAGGGGAGGGGGAGGGGGTGGCGGAACCATCAATTTTAGGAGCCTCTGGTTTCACCCAGGAGGAGAAGTTTCTGGGAGTTGTTTCCTCAGGACAGTGAGCTACCTCAGAGTTGCTTGGGGCCATTCGTAATTCGATGACACCTCAGCCGGCTTCTGTTGCTTTCATTAAAAAAAAAAAAAAAATCCAAATCATGATGTTTTCTCCTTCCAGCCTCTCACATTTGCCTTTTTCAAAACGCTGTGCGTTCCCCCCTCATCCGCCTAAACCTGCTGTTGAGTTACCGGCCCCCAGAGGCCGCGGGCTCGGAGCGACGCGCCCGTGCACTTGGCTGCTCACCGCCTTCTCCGAGGGTAATCAAACATCAAGCTAAGTAGCAAATAAATCTCTCGATCTCATAAGCTGCACAGCGAGATCATGTAAATGCAAATGAAGGACCTGGCTTCAAGCTGTCGGGGGGGAGGGGAGGGAGCGCAGGGGCCCTGTCACCGTGACCGCCTCAACGGCAAGGGCCATACATCAGTTGCAGTAACGGGCCTGGCAGCATGAAGGGAGCCCGGGGCCGCCCCAGGGAGATGGAGGAACCGGGCCGGTGGCAAAGCACAAGGCAGCCTGGGCCTCGAGAACCAGGCAGGGGCTGGGGGGTGGGGAGGGGCGGTGGGCAGGTGCCCACTGCCTGGGATGCCCCTTGGCCTGACCCAGAGAGCTGCTCCCGTAATGCTGCCTATAACCACAGCCATAGCCAAGGCCCCACCCTGGGCCGATGCCACTAGACACTCTATATACAGCCCTGGGAGATCTTACAGGCGAGGAAGCAGGGACCAGACACGTTAAGTGACTTGCCCAAGGTCACACGGGCAGTGGCAGAGCTGGGACTCATTTCCCTGTGACATTAACAAGCTGTCTCTCCCCACCCTCATGCTCCACTCCATGCCTCCCTCTGCCCTGGGGGCAGCAGCTCCATCCCCTCCATCACCCTTGCGGATTGTAATGATACGGGAGAAGAACCTTGACTTTGACCCTTGGCGGGTACGTGGGAAATAGACACTCACGCTTTAACTCTGCCTGTTGACTTTTGAAATCGTAACAGTAAAATGTCCACCCCCCTCCCTGTCTCCAACCACACGCCCTCATGCAACTGGTGACGTGTTCCCTTCCAGTGTTTTTTTCAATGAAGTTTCCTTACGTGGCCGTGACCATAGTATATGTACAATTCTGAGTCCTGCTGAGGTTTGGTTTATTTGTTTTTTTTTTCACTTGACATTATTTTATATGCCTTTGATCATGTATGGATGTGGTCTTCCCATGTGTGCCTTTTTTTTTAGGATCATTATTCGTGTTCACCTGCCACTCACACAATGCACACGGTTCAAAGACCCGGGCTTCTAAGCCGGTGCCGGAGTCCTTTGATGCATAATGTACCTTATTTCACATGATTGTTTATCTGAGGTTCTCATTATGGAAATAAATAAATATCCTCTATGCTAATCAGGACCACGATTTGCATTTATATTGTGCTTTTCATTCGAGGGTCTTAAGTTGTTTTACAATAATGAACTACCCCTCCACGGCGCAGTGGTAGGTGCGTGCGTGCGGATGAATGGGTCTGGCCGTGTGCAGATATTTATTTAATAACTACCAGGCCATAACGGTGGGAGTTCACGGAGCCACACTTTAATGGGGTGCAGGAAAGTGAGTGGAGACTCTTCAACTGTCGGGCAATCATTTATTTAGTTCCGACGCTGGGCTGGAGGGTCAACGAACTCCGTTCTGGGTGGCCGCCAGGAGGCGGGCGTGATTATGGGGGATTCCTCCTGCTGGAGCGAGTGTCTAAGGCTAAGTAAGTCCAGAACCCAGGCACTGAGCTCCCAGACTGAAAACCCATATTAGAAACGCCCCCTGAGTTGGATCCCATCTGGGCCATCCAGGAAAAAAAGGCAACTGATTCCACCCATTTTTGCCTCTTGGGTGGGAAACGGGGGCTACTTAGGAATTTCCGAATGTATATTGGGTGGGAAATTCCCAGACTTGAATTGCAAGCTGGTCCATGAGGAGTGGCTTTGGNAGCGTAGGGGGACGTCACCTTTGCCTCTAGAAAGCCCTAGTGGCCCTCACATGGGTGACTGGCTGCTCTGAGGGAGCTTCTGGGCAGGGGGCTGCCTACCCGGCCTGCTCCAGTGTGGGGTCCAGAGCCTGGTCCTTCATGTGAGTGGCGGATGGAGCGGCGGTGCAGAAGGAGCCCAGAGAATCCCAGGGCCCCTGGGACAGGGAGAGAGCTGGTTTTAATTAGAGCTGAGAGACGGGAAATAAGGCAGCGAGGGATGACATCTTAATGAGGTTTAATGAAGCTGTCTGCTGATGGGGACAGCTGTCACCCAGAGCTGTATTCCAGCCAAGCCACCCTGTGACAGAGGAAACTCGGGAAAAGGCACAGTTTGAACGGTGCCGAGGAGGGCGGGCTGATCTGACGCAGAGCCGGGATCCTTCTCCCGTGTGCCGTCGCCTCTTGATTCGGGCACCTCGACCACGAGGGGTCCCGGCTACCGGGCCATGTTTGAATAGTGGCCCATGCGTCCCGCTTCCCTGCCGTGCAAAGCTAAGGGCCTCTGAAAAGTTCCTGAGGGTTTGCAGGGGACGTCTTAGAATTCCGCCATCAGACATGGGAAATGCAGGAGGGGGTTTGCGTGTGCAGGCTGGAAGGACTCCATGGGTCCCTTCTCTTCCTGAGCCTCAGTTTCCCTACCCATCCACTGGCGATAATGTGACCTGACTCAGAGAGCTGCCCGGGTTTGGGGGGAGGTCTGCTGTGGGGTCCCTCACAGTAGGATTGGCAGAGTTCAGGGAGAAGCACAGAAGCTCTTAGGACAGAGTAAGTTCTCAGAACTCAGAACTCAGGTTTGCTGAGTGAGATCACAGAACATGAGCCTTGGAGGAGGTGCTCAGTGAAGCTTAACTGCCTTCCTTCTGCAGTAAAGAGAGTGTGGTGGTTTCAAGAGACCCCTGTATGGGGAGGGTGCTGTCAGCCTTCACGTGGCCCAACAGCCTGGCCGTGCCATCTGCCCCAGGACCTTGGCACGTGCCAGCCTGAGAACTGTTGCCTCTGTACTGTTCTGGACTAGAGGTGGGAACAGGCGGCTTGGGGAGCTGAGTGGCCAATCGAAGCTGAGATTTGTGGCTGATGTCATCTGTTTCTTGGATATCAGAGGGGTGGCCATGGTGAAGCAGGCGACCAATGCTGAGACCTCAAATCACCTTGCATTGCAATGGCAGCTGATCTCAGACGTCTGTCACAACTTGCTTGCCTGCATCTAGAAGTTCAGGGTCAGGAGCTCTGAGCACCCATATGTCCGTGCTTAGCTGGCTTCACACAGCTCCCCTGAGGTGCCCAGACACCTGCTAGAGGCTTTTCTCTGTAGGCTTCTAGAAGACCTCTCTGGACGAGCTGGGAAAGGAGGCCAGGCCCTTCTACCTCTGGCTCTGTGCTCTTTCGGAAGCCCCTCGGAGAACCCTTCCGGTCAGCTCTCTCCAAAATGCCAGTCCAAGGTTGGTACCTTTCTTTCTTTTCCTGCGCCCTGACCTGGTCACGACGTCGCTGTCCTGTGTCCAGGTCACATCAGGCCTACGGTGTTTTCTGAAGTGGGAGCTCTTCCCAGAACCCCAAGTTATACATGAAAACAGCGACCCTCCCTGGGGCCCCCCTGGGCGTGAGGCTACCTTGGCTCTCCATGTGTGGAGGGCAGTGCAGAGCCCACGGCCACTCTGCAAGAACCGCATCTCACCCGCAGAGCTAAGATTGGTGCACGAGAATAGTGCCGGGTGGTTTATGCTAAATGCCAAGTGAGTGGGTAAGAGGCAGCGAAGGCCATGTGGAGTCAAATATGGGTTCCGATCCTGCCCGGGCCATTCGTTAGCTGTGAGGCTCTGAGCAAACAAGGCCATAAAGCTGCCTGGGCCTCCGTTGGCGCACCTGAAAACTGGGATGGTAGTAACTGCTTTGTAGGATTCTTCTAAGCACTAGATAGAAGTGATGGAGGTAAAGGAGCCTGGTGCGCGGCCTCCGTGGTTACAGGTGTCGCTGTGGTCGGTGTGTTGGCACCAAGCTGGGCCCCTGAGCTTGTCTCACTGGCCAGCTGAGCTGGTTGGGGGTGAGTCCGCCGCTCCTCTGGGCATCCACGTGCGAGCACGGGGACCCCAGAGCACCCGGCCCCTGGGCCTGAAGGACTCAACTGCTGAGTGTGGACTTTTAAGCGCAGGAGGGTTTGGGGAAGGGGGTGGAACCCGGGAAAAGGTCAGGGGGCACACAGCTCTGGGGGTGTTCTGGGGCCGCAGCTGAGAAGGGCCCGGAACCCTTTGGTGCCCTACGAGGGGCCTTCTCGGACACCGTGTGACCTGCCCGAGAGGGAAACAAGTCCAGCCGTGGGCTGGAAAGGCCGAACCTCCTTCTCGGCCGAATTCTTGGGGAGCTCGACCTCCTTTTGGGAGACACTCCAGTCTGGAACAGTCAGAGCAAATGACAAAACCAACGCTCAGGGAATTCCGGATGGGACCCTGCCGTTGCAAAAGCACATAGCAGAGAACCCGTGGGGACCTAACAAATTGCTTTTGTGTTGCTGCTGCTGTTTATCCTTTGCCGGGGTTTGCGTGGTGCTTGTGTGGAGGTGGTCCCCTGTGGCCGTCGAGAGCGCATCGCTCTCTCAACCTGTGGCCGCGGTCACATCACAGATGACTGGGTTCTGAAGGACAGCAGGCAGCATTGCGCGGCATGAAGGTCAAGAACAGCAGGACCAGATCCCCCAAAGCCCCCTGCGCAGCCTCAGCCACTACGCCTGCCCCAAGGGCACCCGCACCCCCGATGTTCCGCTGGCGTTTGAGCTTGGTCTGCATGTGCCTTGCGCATCTGGCTTCTTTCACCCCGTGCTTCGTATAGGAACCCCTGTATGGCTGTTTGTGGCTGCTTGTTCATTCTGGTTGCTGCCGGGTGGCATTTCCCAGCCCCGGTGCGGTTGGCATTTGGGGCCGGGAAATCCTCTGTTGTTGGAGGTCAGGACTGTATTGTGCGTTGAAGGATGAGCATCCCTGGTCCCCACCCAGCACGTTGTGACAACTCATGATGTCCCCGACACGGCCAGGTGTCCTCTGGGGGTGCAGAATTTCCCCTGATTGCCGGATTGAGAACAACCGCTATGGAGCATTCTACGGAATGAATACGTCACAACTTTTCTATACACCGGATTGTTTCTGGCACCTGTGGCTGCTACGAACTCAGATGCTGTGAGCGTTCTCAGACGCATCTTTGTTGGACATGGGCGCTCACTTCTGTTGGGTGTGCAGGAGGGAATTGTGGGGTTATCAGGCGGGCATATGCTTAGCTTTAATAGGTAGCGCTTAATGGTTTTCCACAGTGGCTGTACCAGTTTGTACCTCCCACCGAGAATATCTGGGTTCTGGCTGTTCCGCATTCTCACCGCGAGCACTGAGTTTTTATTTTGCATTTCTCAGAGGTTAAGCAACTTGAAATATGGATCCTGGCCACTTGGACATCCCCTTAATGAAGTGCCAGTTCAGGTCTCTTGCTCATCCTTCTATAGGATTGTCTGCCTTTTTTTTTCTTATTGATTTGTAGCAGCTCTTTATATATGATGGGTAAAAGCCCTTTGTCAGATATTTGCATTGCAAAAATCTTCNAAAACAATGAACATCATAAGGGCAAAGGCTATGTCTCTGCTTTGTTCAGCTTAGAACCCCCAACACAGGGCTTGGTGCAGAGCACATACAAGATATTTGTGGAGGGAAAGAACTCTTGCAGCCTAAGGCTTCCAAGTACTTTGGCGATTATTGATTCCCAGGCAGCTTGGTAAAAAGCGCAGAGACGGAGGCACCTGCGTGCTTCTCCCCTCCCCCACCCCCCACCCCCAAGTCACAGCCAACTCTGGAGTCTGTCTGTCTTTCCTTTGCCAGCTGGAAGTCTGCCCACCTGCACTTGCCCTGAGGGAGACGGAGGCCTCTCCTGGAGAAGTCACATTTTAATTAACTTCCCCTGCAGTCACCAGAGAGGCCACATCATTTTCATAAACAAATGAGAAGCCAGAGCTTTGTCTGCAGCTCAGAGTGAGTCTTGCGGAAGGAATTCAAAACAAACCACCCGGCAGAGGCCCCCGTGCACTTGCCTGGGACTCAGAACTCCATCCCTCGCGGGGGAAGCGGGGGCCCTGGGATTTGAGAGGGAAAAAGAGGGAGAACCATGCGTAGATGAGAACTGATGAGTCTCCATGGAGACATTTCCTTCCTTCCTTCCCTCGTTCATTCAGCCCCTATTTCCTAGCCTCTCAGCCATGCTGGGCGCAGGGTAAAAAAGAGGTGGGAATGAGGGGGTCCATGGGGCGCAGAGGGGCAATCTCGGCACCTTCTACTCAGTTTTGCTGTGAACATAAAATTGCTTTAAAATTTAAGGTCTGTTTAAAAAAAAAAACTAAAAAAGTTAACCTTAAAATAAATAAAGACGGAGAGACAGTCCATCAGGGGAGACCGACATCGAACTGATCGTGGTGCAATTAACGACTTAATTACGCGGCTGTGTAATTTCTAATGGCTTTACTGAGACATGATTTACATACCATACGACTTGCCCAGATAACGCGTACAGCGCAATGGCTTTCAGCACATTCACTTGTGCAGTCGTCACCACCATCCACGTTAGGACACCTCGTAGCCATCACGCCTCCCAGCCGTAAGCAACATTACTCTACTTTTCCTCTCTGTGGATTTGCTATTTGAGACCTTTCGTGTAAGTGGAACCATGCAGTGTGTGGTCGGTGTGATGGACTCCTTCCCTGAGCGTCATATTGTCAAGGCCCATCGGTGCTACTGAGGTGCTACTGCGTATGTTTGTAAGTGCCCTGTGGGTAGAGCTCAGGGCCCTGAGGGGCCGTTTAACAAAGGAAGTTGTCTGGACTGAAGGCAACCTGGGAGGGCTTCCCAGAGGAAGAGGTTTTTAAACTCAGGCATTTATTGAGCATCTGCTATAAGCCACCGGGAAAAGGAAGGCAATAAAAGCCATGGTTCCAGCCACATAGGAATTTATAATCTGGACAGACTGGCTCGTTAGTGTTTGTTGAACCGGTGGATCTGAGTGTGGGCTGGATGGAGGCAGACAGCTTGGGTTCGAGTCCCAAATCGGCCACTTCTACTCTATGGCCTTGTGCAAACTGTTTGACCTCACTGTTTGCCTCAGCTTCCTCATCTGAGAAATGGGGATAGTGATGGGTTCTGCATGAGAGGAGCACAGGAAGAACTGAATATCGTATCTGGAACAAGTCAGAACTTAGCACACGGTCAGAACTCAGCACACAGTCAGAACTCAGCACAGTCAGAACTCAGCACACGGTCAGAACTCAGCACACGGTCAGAACTCAGCACACGGTCAGAACTTAGCACAGTCAGAACTTTGCACACAGAACTCAGCACGGCCTCACGGAAGCACCGTACAGGACAGGACCTCTGACCTCAGGCCGCTGCTACTTGAAAGAGAGGCTGTGTAATCTTTTTTTTGTTTTTTAAGCTTATTTATTTTTGACAGAGAGAGAGAGAGAGAGAGGGGAGCACCAGCAGGGGAGGGGCAGAGGAAGGGGGACGGAGGATCCGAAGCGGGCTCTGTGCCGACAGCAGAGATCCTGATGCAGGGCTCGAACTCACAAACCGCGAGACCATGAGATGCTGACCTGAGCCACAGGCAGACGCGTAACCAACTGAGCCCCCAGGCGCCCCGAGAGAGGCCGTGTAACCTAATGATTAAGAGCCCCGGCTGGAGGCCTGTGAAACCCAGCCCGTGCGTTAGGGCCGTGGATCACGAGAACAGAAAGGGGGAGTCACGTGGTTGGTGACAGAGCGGTTCTGTCCCTGTGACCCCCTTCTGTCCAGCCACCGGGAAGGTGATGGGGGGGCCTTGTTACCATCCCCCACGGCCGGTGAGGATTCAAGAAGCATCGACACCCTCACGGGCGACCCTGACAGTGAAGCAAGCCCTCTTTGGTAGGAATGGAGTCAGGTAGGGAAGATGGCCCCTCCTTGAACCGGGGCCTCCGGGGGAATCTCTGCGAACCAGGCCTCCCAGTGCATCCGCTGGGGCGACTCGCTTCCGGCGCCGGCCAGGCTAGACCCCAAATGCCGCCGCTCAGGGCAGGGCCTGCTGCGCCCCTCCCATCGCACACGTTCACCGCCGCTTTCAGGGCCTCGGGGGTCCTCCTGACCCCGCTCACTGTCCCTTATCACGAGCACACCAGGCAAGCTTTTCCCGTCATGTCTCGACGCCCAGCGCCCCCTGCGCTCCCTCGGGGAGGGCTCTACCACCCACACCCTGGGAGCCCTGAAGGTCACGCCCAGGGCCTGCAGCGTCCGGTCGATTCCTGTTGCTGAACTTGGCAGGATGCGGTCGGTCTGAGACCCCGCTCCCCTCACCTTGGCTGTCTGTCTTGCCCCACGCAGGCGGAACTTGGGAAGCCCCGGGAAAGAAGTTGCAGTCTGCCTGGGATCGATTTCAATTACGGACTCTACATCCGGGGGCTGGATGGAGGGGTCCCTGAAGGTGAGCACGCGTGCCTTGGAGCCCCCCAGGGGGGAGGGGCGGGAACTCTCAACCTAGGTCGGCCACTTGGTGGCTGGGAAAGAGCCGAAGAGTCGCGGGGTCTGCCCCACAGCGTGATTCTGGTGGAAGCCACAGTCTGGGCTTGGCCGAGATGGGGAGGTCCATGCAGGGTCCAGGTCTAAGGTGCTAGGGCAACAGCGTGGGCCCCAGCCAGTGTGGACCCTTGACCCCAGACAAGAGACTGTGCCCTGCCCTTTTGAGCTCCGAACACAGAAGGGGCCCAGGACCAAGCTCCTGATGGCCCTGAGGAGGTAAAGGCCAGGTGAACCTGGCTCTACTTGGGTGCCCCCCCCCCGGAATCTCTGGGAACCCCGACTGCTCCCTTCCCAGCAGGCCACGCAGGGCCGTCACACAGCAGGCTCTGGGGTAACGGAGGCGAGGGCGCCCCAGTTTGTTCTCGGTCAGGCGATTGCTTTACTTCGCCTACTGACTGCTGTGCCCTGGCTCCGTCCCCCCTGCCCTCAGCCATGGGACACTGGAACGTGTTTAAGCAGCAGCCCACGTGCCCCCACGAGCTGACCCGGGACTACATCGCCATGAACCGTGGCGCGGTGAAAGCCGGCCTGGTAACCGCCCGGGAGAACCTCCTCTACCGCCAGCTCAACGACATTCGCATCAGTGACCAGGATGACCGGCGCATCAAGAAGGAGGTGCCCTCTCTCCCTCCAAACATGACGTTTGGGGTCATGTCACGGTAAGTGGCCGGCACACAAGGCTCTGTCCCTCACCGTGGGGCCAGAGGGCGCTCAGTGGTGACCAAAGTGGGGAACAGTGGGCGACGTGACTGGGGACTCCAGGAAGGGGGTGGCGCCCCAGGCCTGGCCAATCAGTGTAGCTCACAGACCTGAGTCGCAGTGATCGGCTCAGCAGCAGACACGTGACCCACGCCCCGACTCTAGGATGCAGGACATTCTCTAAAAGTAGGATGCAGGGGCGACCGGGTGGCTCAGCGGGTTAAGTGTCCAACTCTTGATTTCAGCTCAGGTCATGATCTCAACATCATGGGTTGGAGCCTGGCATCAGGCTCCATGCAGACACAGGCGCCTGCTTGGGAGTCTCTCAATCTCTCTCTCTCCCAAAATAAATAAGTAAACATTAAAAAAAAGTAATGGGGCGCCTGGGGAGCTCAGTCAGTTAAGCATCTGACTTCAGCTCAGGTCATGATCTCTCAGTCCATGAGTTCAAGCCCCGCGTCGGGCTCTGTGCTGACAGCTTGGAGCCTGGAGCTGCTTCTGATTCTGTGTCTCCCCCTCTCTCTTCGTCTCTCTGCAGCGAAAACCACTGATGTTCGATATAGCAGGGCTTCCTAACCCACGCTGTGTCACGCACAAAAAATCACTGGTGTTTATACCTTGCACTATGCAAATAAATAAGTACCCACAGCTAGCAACAAGTGGCCTGGGGCCACGAAGCCCCACCCAGATGCCCGTGACAGAGAAGCCAATATCTTGGTCCATCCATGTGGCAGTGTCACTGACAGTCTGTCCCCGACCTCTTTCCCATCCCCCACCCACTGTACCTGGATATGCGACTTCCTCTGGCGCTCCCACCTTACTTTATTATCGCGGTTGTTATTATTATCATGATTGGTGATAGTTCCTTCTTTATTTTTTATTTTTTCTAATTATTTTCTTTTTTTAAAATGTTTTTTTTATTTATTTCTAGGAGAAAGAGAGAGAGAGAGACAGCGTGAGCAGGGGAGGGTCAGAGAGAGAGGGAGTCACAGACTGAAACAGGCTCCAGGCTCCGAGCTGTCAGCACAGAGCCCGACGCGGGGCTCGAACCCACAAACCGCGAGATCATGACCTAAGCGAAAGTCGGACGCTTAACCGACTAAGCCACCCAGGCGCCCCTATTTTTTCTAATTATTTTCTTTTTTTTCTTAATATTTTTATTTATTTCTGGGAGAGAGAGAGAGAGACAGCGTGAGCAGGGGAGGGTCAGAGAGAGAGGGAGACACAGAATCTGAAACAGGCTCCAGGCTCCGAGCTGGCTGTCAGCACAGAGCCCGACGCGGGGCTCGAACCCACGAACCGCGAGATCATGACCTAAGCGAAAGTCGGACGCTTAACCGACTAAGCCACCCAGGCGCCCCTCTAATTATTTTCCATTGTGGTAAGATTTACTATTTTTTGTAAGTTTTTATTTATTTATTTTGAGAGAGAGCGAGCATGAGTCTGAGTGGTGGGAGGTAAGGGGAGCAGTGAGAGAGAGAGAGAAGCCCAGGCAGGATCCAGGCTTCCAGGGAGGCGCCTCACGCGGGGCTTGACCTCACAAACCATGAGCTCATGACCTGAGCCGAAGTCAAGAGTCAGTTGCTTAACCGACTGATCCACCAGGCGCCCCAAGATTTGCTATTTTTAAATGTGCAGCTCAGTGGCATTAAGGACATTCACGCTGCTCTGCAGCCAACACCACCCTGCATCTGCAGACCTTTCTTCATTCCGGACTGAAACTCAGTCCCCGTTACGTGGTCTCTATTCCTCCCGTCCCTCGGCTCTCCGCACCCACCGCTCCGTGTTCTGTGTCTACGATTGTTGACTACCGTGGACACCACATCTAACTGGAATCGTGCAGAATTTGCTCTTTCATTTCCGGCCTGTTCCACTTAGCGTAGCACGTGTCCGAATTCCCTTCCTTTTCAAGGCTGAAGACCGTCCCATTGTGTGGATACGCCACATTTCGTTTCTCCGTGTGTCCGTCGATGGGCATTTGGCTTGTGTCCACCTTTAGGCTATGGTGAACAGAGCTGTGAACGTGGGTGCGCACGGCTCTGTGGGAGTCCCTGCGTTCGGTTCTTCTGGGTCCACCCACGAGTGGCGCTGCTGAGACTCCAAGCTTCGTGTTTCGAGGAAGTGCCACCGTGTTTTCCGCAGTGGGAAGTGCCATTGTCGGGGTCGCCTTCCCCTGCCTGTTCCCGCCAGGCGCCGAAACCTGCTCGTTCTCCAGAGTCCAGCTCCACGTCATCTCTGCGGTAAAGCTCTCCCAACGTCCCGTGGCCTCAACGGCGCACCTCTCTCTCACCTCTCATCTATCTCTCACCTGAGATGCATTTCCACTCGCCAGCTCTCCAAACGTGGACGGCGACACTAGAGGCACATTGGAAAGCCACTTCTGGACCGGATTAACAAATCCTCGGCACGCCGCCCTTCCTCCGCCTTTGAAATAACGCCCTAAAGTCAGTCCCTCAAAGGCAAGGTTTCCGCAGGCTGCCCGGAGTGCAGAGGGACAGGGGGACACGGTGCGCCAGATCGCTGGGCTAGCGCGGGCTGCCTGGGGACCTTGTTCCAGCAGGTCCCCGTGTTTTCCTCCAGGGCTTCTATTTCCCGACCCGTCAGTAGGCTCTCAGAGCGGTAACTCCGCCAGCAGGGGACTCCCAGGTTATGTTTTGTCTCTGTCAGTTTCCCTTCCTTGCCCCCCAAAAGCCAGTGCGGGAGGCGGGTGGGGTTACTTCCCTGGTTCAGGCAGGGAGAACTTGACCGACCTCCCTAAGCTGGGTTCTCAACCCCGTGTGCTTATATTTAAAAATAAAATTCTAGAAGACACAGGGCATTAGCCGTCACCTGGATCAAAGCCATTATTGGAAAGAAGAAAGCAGGGGCATCTGGCTGGTTCAGTCGGCGGAGCATGGGACTCTGGACCTCGGGGTCCTAAGCTCGAGCCCTATGCTGGGTATAGAGCCTACTTCATAAAAATAATAAATAGAATAAATAAAAGGAAGCAGCCGTGCAGAGAGGTGAAGAGACTTGCCCAAGGTCATGCAGCAACTTGGGACCAGACAAGAGCCAGATCTAGAGCCAGGTGGGCGGACTCGCCGTCCAGTGCTCATTCTCATACACTCGTCTCCTTGGTACTGAGGTACCGTGCAAACAGCCACAGTTTCCAGCCCCGGGGCTGCCTTCTTCCGTGTACAATGGAAAAGCTTAAGTCAGCTGGGCTCAGAAAGGACGTCCATTATCATCTGGCTTTCAATATAAAATCTTAAATTGCTATAAAACCGAGTGGCTACAATTTGAGGGTAAGGACGTGATGAAGCACGGGCTATATCCTCTGTGATGGTAAATGGGCTTTGCATATGCAAATTGAATGGATTTTAAAATGGTATTTAATGACAATTTTCGTAGCAGACGTTAACATTAATTGCACAAAAATGAAAATGCTGCATTAGGTTGCTGTTAGCAGCAAATATCAGGGCCATAAAGCTTTATCTTTATCAACAGCAGCCCTTTCTCATGTGTCAGGGTGGCCCGGCAAATTGCAAGCAAAAGGGCTTTTACGGAACAAAAATATCCCCCACAGCGGGCCCAAATCAGCATCAATTTTGCTTTATTTCTTCGTAAATGGAGGTTAAATGGCTGCTGGAAAGGCTTTTACTGAGATGCCCAACAAGAGTGCAGAGCCCCTCACCCCCCCAGCCTCAGGAGGAGGAGCAGTTAAATCTCGGTCGCCCCACTCCGTAATGGGGCTATTACTTTGAAGTTATGGGGCCGAGGCCCATTTTCTAATGATCACCTTTTACAAGCCTCGATTGCATTTATTTCTTTACTTTAAAAGCATGTTAAAAACACATACACACACACACAAAACAAATCTGATTACACACGACTACCCGAGGAGTTGTCGGGGCCGGTTTGGCCCAACAAATAAGTAGACAAACAAATGAGTGTCATTTGTACTCGCAACTACACATATGTTGAAGGATAATAATAATAAAGTCCCATCTCAGACTGAGTACATGGAAAACTCACTCTAAGCTGGGGACGCTCACAAGTGCGCTCACTTTTATCACCAGATAAAACTCTGGGGGCGCCTGGGGGGCTCAGTCCGTTGGGCATCCGACTTCTGCTCAGGTCGTGATCTCGCGGTTTGTGGGCTGAAGCCCCACGTCGGGCTCTGTGCTGACAGCTCAGAGCCTGGAGCCTGCTTCGGATTCTGTGTCTCCCTCTCTCTCTCTGCCCTTCCTATGCTTGTGCTCTGTCTCTAAAAAATAAATACACATTTAAAAAATTTAAAAAATATGTTTTTAAACCCAGGCACCTCGTAAGTTGCCATATTCACGAAGCCAGGGATTTCATAGTTTAAAAACCTGGATTTCCCACTTCTCCTAAAAAGTCAGAAGCCCGGGGGCGCCTGGGTGGCTCAGTCAGTTAAGCTCCTGACTCCGGATTTCGATTCGGGTCACGATCTCACAGTTCGGGAGATAGAGCCCCGCGTCGGGCTCTGCGCTGACAGCCCGGAGCCTGCCTGGGATTCTCTGTCTCCCCCTCTCTCTGCCCCTCCTCCACTCACTCTCTCTTTCAATAAATAAAAGATCAGAAGCCCCGGCACCCTGGGTGGGCGCTCAGGCACCAGGGGCTGGAGCTGAGAGGCAGCGCCCCCTTCAGGACAGATCCCATTACCTCTTCCCCGCCCAGCCTGGCTTCTCCCGTGTTTGCTGTCTGTCTGGTCCCGGTGGCCCCTGAGATGGCAGCTGCTGGGGTCAACTGGTCAGCCTCTCTCTGTCCTCTGACAAAGGTCGGGGCCACCACTCAGAGAAGCTGTTCTGAGCTGAGTTTACGTGGCAGGCGTGGTGTGCATGTAATCACTGCTGCTAATACCAGTCCTATGAGGCAGGTATCGTGCCTCCGTCTGTCATTTGCTTCACAGACCAGGAAAGGGGCCGTCCGGGCCCCGCTTACGGCTGCAAGGTGCTGAAGCCGGGTTCGTTCCCCGTCTGGCTGGCCAGCTTTGAGGACCACCCCTCTAGGCTCAGGCAGCCGGAGAGACCCTGGGCCTGATCGCCCTGCTGCGGCACCGTCAAATCTCAGACTCCGAGTCGGGGAAGGATTTTAAATTCTTATACCCGCGTGCAGGGCCAAAACGCGGATCTCCAAGCACGCAGCGACCCAAGGTCCATAAACAGATATGTCTGGAGGCCAGAAATGTAACTATTAAAGAAGCAATTATTGATGCATTTTAATAAGGATTTGCAATGTTCCCATGCCCCTGGCACATCTTAATTGTTACTGCTCCTAATTGGTCCAACACCATTGATTGTGATGAATCAGGGATTGGCAGGGAGGGGACGAGCCGCAGGAGCCCGACAGCAGCTGGCACTCCTGGAAGATTCCGGGTGCCCAGGGCTCTACCACTCTCCTGCCCGGGAGCTTCATGCCACACACAAGGCAAGGAGGCTAGCGGGGGGATCCATCACTCAGCCAATAAGCAAACAGCCCCCCACATGCTGTGTGTGACATGCGCCCGATGAAAGGTAGCCCCTGCTCTGAGCTACTAATGGCAACGACGCTTCGTTGGTATAATTACGTGTCAGGCATCCTGAGCCTCCTCGGATGCATCTTGTCCTTAAATCACTCTGAACAGCTCAGTGAGTGGCCCTCTTGGAATTCCTACGTGCCCATCTCGCAAAAGAAGAGACAGAGGGTCAGAGAGGTGAAGTTATTTGTCCCTGGCTGTGCTGCCCTTGCACTGGTGACCGTGGCCGTGATCTGCTTGCCTCACAAACACGAGGATGGAGGCAATACGGGGAATTTCTCCACACCAGAGGGCCTGAGACAGAATGTATGTATACACTATACGGAGAGAGTGTACGGCCATCCCGTCTGGGTTTTTCCTAAAGCCTGAAACCTAATCTGAGACACAGCGAGCTTTCCTTTCCATGCGCCCCTCCCTTCCCCTTCCCGTTTAGTGGCTCCCCACTTCCTGATAGACAGACTCCATGATGGGGCATCTGGAAGCTTCCCTGCCCTGGATGCTCCAAGCCTGCTGTGCTCCCCTCCGTATCCTCGGTGCTGACCACAGTGCCCTTGCTGCAGAGGCCCTTGGTGAATCCTCGCCAAATGAACGCACGAACAAGTGGTCGCCCTGGAATCCGAAAGGGAAGCCGGCAGCAACGTGCAACTTCGGTGGGACGGCTCATCCACCAATGAGGTGCGTCTAGACCCACCCCCACCCTGGTGCCGAACACGTTTAGACCACAGGGAAATGAGAAACGCAAGAAAGGCAGGAAGCGCGACCAGCCCACCGTGTGTCTGCGCGGCTGCTGGCCCAGCTATCAGATACATCTTCAGCCTGACAGTGACAAATGTGAAGGATGGAGGAAATTTTACAGGCTGTTAAAAAATGTTTGCCGCCTGACAGGTTTTTTGAATCTTTCTGCCAAGCTGATTTATTTTACAAATTTACAATGGGCCCATCAATCACTCCGGGTTATTTTGTTTCTCCTGGAGCTGACGGCCAAAATCCGAGCCGCCCACCCAAACTCCTATAAAACAATAATAAGCCCCTTCCCAGATGACTGTCCCAGGATGCAAGACAGTTTCTGAACGGGGAGACCAGCTCCAGTTTTATGGGTGGCCCGAAACCCAGCTGAATGCAGTGGGACTGACCACAAGGGGGAGCGTGTGGGTCTCGCAAAGACCCTCCCCGCCTCACCCCTAGCCTGAACTGCACATCCAGCTGGCAAAGGGGCTCTGGGCCGACCTGCTCCCAACACTGACGGTAGCTTTCCCGGACGCTGGGCTCCTGGAGGCCAGGGACAGTGTCAGTGTTGTGCACTGCTACATCATCAAAGCCAGGGACAGAGTAGGCACTCAGTAAGTACTTGGTGAGGAGAAATATGGTTCAGGGTCTTTGAAGGCTTTGAGACAGAGTAATTGAAAGTAAACTCACAGTCCATTTGAGACCAGAGAGACGATGGTGAAGCCAGGGTCTTGCGTCATTTAACAGACTCTGCTGTGTTTCCCAGTGGCTGACGTTACGAATCAGTATCGTGGTCGTACTGTCCCAAAGAGCGAGTGTGTCCCGTGGCCTCATTAATAGAAGTAGCAAGTAGGGCGCCTGGGGGGCTCCGTCGGTTAAGCGTCCGACTTCGGCTCAGGTCACGATCTCACAGTTCGTGGGTTCGAGCCCCGCGTGGGGCTCTGTGCTGACAGCTCGGAGCCTGGAGCCTGTCTTTGGATTCGGTGTCTCCCTCTTTCTCTGACCCTCCCCTGCTCACGCTGTCTCTCTCTTTCTCAAAAATAAATAAAACATTAAAAATTTTTTTTTAAATAATAGAAGTAGCAAGTCCAGAACAAAGGAGTTTACCTTCCTACTCTGTTCCGAGGCTGAGGTCCCACTTGGAGCATCAAGTTAAAAAATAGGAGGCATCATGCATTCAAGGAACGTCCACAGATAGCAAAGTGTCCGGAGATAGCAGGATGGTGGGTGGGATGAGGGACAGAAACCGCGCTGTACAAACGTGATGGGAAACGAGGACAGTGGAGGGGCTTTTTCCTCAAAGACTTGAGAGAGTAAAACAGAGCCCGGGGTGTGTTGGGAGAGCAGGCTGGTGGCTGACATCGCAGAGCCCTCGCTAAGTCCTGACCGGTGCGTCATCGCACTAAATCCTTACAACTCTATCAAGTAGGGACTGGTACCCCATCTTATAGATGAGGAGACTGAGGCTCGGAGAGTCGCTTGCCCCAGGCCACGGCGCCAGTTGGTGACAGAGCCAGGATCTGAGCAACATCTCCCACCCACGGCCTGTGCGATTCCAGGAGACCCAGCCCGACCCCGGGTGAGGAGATCATTTCTCATCCTGAGTCCCGTCCCCGATGCCCCCGAGTCCCAGCGAGTCCCAGGCAGCGGATGGCGGCCACGACCAGGAGCTACAGCGACTGACAGCGGAAACCGAGGAGCACTTAACGGGGGACACGGCCTCCCACAGGGTAACTCGGTGCCTCCCCGCAGCCCAGCGCCTCCGTCTGCCCTCGAGGACACTGAGGCTGGGGGAGGTTCTGTCCTTTCGCAAGATGTCACAGGTGGAATTGGATCCGCCGGGATTTGGGCCCAGGCGGTTTACTCCAGGACCCTCAGACTTGGGCAGAGGTGTTGGCTGGCACCCCAAATCGCTGCCAGGCCGCAGCCTGGGACACCCCAAACTATGTCCCACAATGGTTCCCCCCCCNGTCTCCCCGCTCCCCTCCGGCACCCCTGCCATAACCTCTCCCACCGCCCCAAACTCCCGCTCACTCCCCCCTCCAAGGCGGCTTTGTTGCCAGATCCAGGAATGAGACATTTTTCATGCTTTGCCTTTTTTTCCCCTCTTGCCTCTCCTGCGGCCCAGACAGAGATTTATTCCCGGCCCGAGGCTCTCGGCATTCGGAGCAGGGAGGGCTTAGGGAGGCGCTGATGGGCCCATAATGGATAGGGCTGTGCTCCCCCGGGGCCTGGCCCTCCCGAACCCCATCCATCAGGAGCAGCTCGGTGCCAGGGTCAGCGCTAACGAGGCCGCAGGCCTCCCCCTGGGGGTCTCCCCGGCTCACGGCTCCCGCTTTTGATTTTTCCAGAGCTGGGCGGCGCCTGCCTGCATCTCTGGGCAAAGCGTGAGGGTGGGCCCGGCGCCCGGCTCCGCGGCCCCAGTCGGGACGCAGTCGGAGGGCTTTGCTGGGCTGCGGCTGGCTCTGCCCCTCTGTGACACGGTGGCCCCTGCGACCTGGGGCACGGAGGAGCTGGTCCTTGCTGCGGCGGGGAGAGCCAGGCTTCAAGCCCGACTCGTCGCTGTGCAAGACCCCAAGAAGAAGAATTCAGAGTCGGGGGGTGCCTGGGTGGCTCAGTTGGTTAGGCGTCCGACTTTGGCTCAGGTCATGATCTCAAGGTTCATGGGTTCGAGCCCCTACATCGGGCTCTGTGCTGACAGCTTGGAGGCTGGAGCCTGTTTCAGATTCTGTGTGTGTGTCTCTCTCTCTGCTCCTCCCCTGTTTGCGCTCTCTCTCAAAAATAAATAAAACATTAAAAATTAAAAAAAAAAAAGAATTCAGAGTAAGAATGTCCCTGAATACGTTGCATCCAGGGGCCAACTCAGTCCTTTTCCCTCTAGAGGCGAGATGGAAGCGGGCATTCAAGCCAGAAAGCCAGGCGCCTGCATTAGATTCGAGTGATAATAATACCGGCTTCCGTTTCCTTAACCCCTCCGGGCCAGGCAAGGGGACAGGCACTCTGTGCACAGCCGTTTACGTGACCTTCACCATCACCCATTCGTGGCCACCTGCTTTCTACACTTGGGGAAACTGAGGCCGGAGACCCTTGTCTGTGATCCCGTGGCCGGAAAGCGGGGTTTGACCTCACAGGTCCTGTCTGCTGCTTCTGTCCCGTACAGCGTGTTCACGCAGAGCCAGCCCGTGTTTGGGAAACAGAGAGGAAGCGGGACACAAGCTAACACACAGCCACAGCGATGGATGTGGTGCCTGATGTTTCTGGGCAGGCAGGGCAGAGGGCCCGGGGGGACTTGGGGCGCTGCCTGGCCTTGCTCACTGTGGTATCCTCAGCGCCTCGCACAGGCCTGGGACACAGCAGGTGCTCAATAAGTGCATGTTGCCTTACTGCATGAGAGAGACTAGTTGGCTTGATGGTGACCCATCCCCAACTTGGAAACAGCCAGCCCGTGAGGTGAGCAGCTCTTTCCCGGGCGTGGGCTTGTCGGGACGGAGCCTCGGCTCTCAGCGTCCTGAGGCTTCTGTAACAGCTCAACACAAACCTCGTGGCTGAAAACACAGAAATGTCTTCTCTCCTTACATGGAGCCCAGAAATCCGAGCTCGTGGCATCACGGGGCCCCATTACCTCCGACGGTTCTAGGCTCTAGCCCCTGCCAGCTTCTGGCGGCCCTGGGCGCATCTGGGCTTGTGGCTGCACCCTCCAGGCTCCGCTCAGTGCCTGTGTCTCTGGACACAGTGGAATGGCCCGTGTCACCCAAATAATCCAGGGTGAGCGGACCTCAAGATCCCAAAGCTAGTTCCATCTGCAAAGGCTCCTTTTCCAAATGAGGTCACATTCGTGGGTTCTGGGGCTCAGAATGAGGACATATCTTGGGGGCCCACAATGCACCCCTCTGTGATCATCAAGGCATCTTACCACAGAATCAGAGAGCCCTGCATTTTAGTCACCATGGGGTTTTGAGGAAACTATCCTTATTACTCTTTTTTAAAGTTTGTTTATTTTGAGAGAGAGAGAGAAAGAGTGCCAGGGAGGGGAGGGACAGAGATAGAGGGAGAGAGAGAGTTCCCAAGCAGGACCAATGCTCTCAGGGCAGAGCCCGACATGGGGCTCGAACTCACAAACCGTGAGATCATGAGCTGAGCCGAAGTCTGGCCCCTTAATCGGCCAAAAGATGAGAGGTATCAGTGCTCCCCGGAGGAGCAAATATTTCACCACTCCTTTCTGTGTTCCTTTGATAACTCTCCAGAAACACAGGAAAGTTCAGACGCTTCATAATCAACTCCGTGGATCCACCACTCAGATGGAGCAGATTTAACCACTTGGCCGTATTTGCACCTGAGGCTTTTTTTTAAAAAAAATTATCATTAAAGAAATAAAATAGAACTCGGGGCACCTGGGTGGCTCGGTTGGTTAAGCGTCCAACTTCAGCTCAGGTCATGATCTCGCAGTTCGTGGGTTCGAGCTCCGCGTCGGGCTCTGTGCTGACAGCTCGGAGCCTGGAGCTGCTTCGGATTCTGTGTCTCCCTCCCTCTCTCTGCCCCTCCCCTTCTCGCGCTCTCTTTCTCTCTCAAAAATAAACATTTAAAAAATTTTAATAAAAAAATAATAAACTAGAACAAATACAGCCCAAAGCCCCTTCTCCCCCCTCCCTCACCCCCATGCCCTTCCCTCCGTTCCCAGAGGGCCATCCTGAGTTTGGAATACGCATGCTTCCCATCCGGTTTCCCAGTCTGTGCTACAGCGTTAGACGTCCATCAGCAACACATGTGGGTTCGTGTAGCTTCAAACCAATAAATCACGTTGCGTGGCGACTTGCTTTTTTCACTCCACACCTTTGCAAACGTCGCCCTGCTCCGCTGGGTGGGTGTGTCCGTCCCCCATCGCCGGACATGCAGTGGCTCCTCGCTTCCCGTGCGGGAGATTCCTCAGGGTCACGTCCGCTGGCAGAGCTGCTGGGCTACAGGGGGACCCTCCTCAGCCTACGCCAGATGCCGGCGCTCTTTCCGTGCCCCCCACCCCCACGGGGCACAGATGCCCCATCTGCTACTCACTTTTCCCCAGATGCCGAGGACCCCTGCATGGCAGACGCCTGAGTGGTCTAGAAGGCATGTCATCCGCGGTCATGTCCTTCGGCTTCGCCGAGCCTTTTCCCCGCAGAGGGGCTTAAGCCACAGCCCCTCTGTGCAGGTGCAGGTGCATGGGGGGGAGCCCCCAAGTCCCGGGTGCAGGCCCCCAAGGTTGACAGAAGCTTCCAGCAAGCCCGTCCTGGCTCCTCTGCCCATCCCGCGGCCGCCGCCGCCTCTGGGCGCCTGTGTGGGGAAACTGCTAATTGACTTCACCCTTGTGAAAAATGTTAACAAATTGCAAATGACCTCTTAGACAAATTTAGAAGCCAAGAGTGTACTAACTAAGCCTCCCTCCTCTGTCATTAGCTTTTATGTTGGATCCACAAACAATTAAAAAATAACCACCAGCCCAGAGGTCCTCTTCTCTAATTAGCTCTAAGAGTCCTGCCAGAGAGAGCGAGCTGCGCCTCAATTACCACCCTTCCTCCCGGCTAGTTAGAAAAGACAGGCCCTCGGGCCAAGGGGGGACAATTAGAACGAGGCGGCTGTGGGGGTGAGGAGGGAGGCGGGCACCCGGGTGCCCTAGGGGCCCACACCTACCGGCCAGCTCCTCCGTCCTGCACAGCTGCAGGTTGGAGGGTCCCCTACATGGGCCCAGAGGCGCCCGGGGACCGCGTGGACCAACATCACCTGGGGGGTGGGGAGCTGCGTGTGTGTTGCAGCGTAGGTGCCTGGGCCCCAGTCCTGGTGGGTCAGAATGTCTGGTGGGGGGGGGCAGACATCTGTACTTTGTTGTTTTTTAAGTTTGTTTATTTATTCAGAGAGAGAGAGAGCATGCACACAGGAGGGGCCGAGACAGAGGGAGAGAGAGAAAAATCCTGGGCAGACCCCGACGCGGGGCTCGAACTCGCAAACCGTGAGATCATGACCTGAGCTGAGATCGAGCGGGATGCTTAACCCACTGAGCCCCCCAGACGCCCCACGGGCATCTGTGCTTTGAATAAACTCTCTGGGTGATTCTTATTTGCCTGCAAGTTTGAGGATCTCTGTCCTCAATGGGATTGAAAGGGAGTCTGTGAAACAGCACCCAGCCCCCCCCATGGCTCCCCGGCAGCAGGACTTTCGGGGTCCCCGGACACTCTTGCCTTCATGAGCCCCTTCCTCCACACACAAAATGTATTATAATAATTTTATTTTATTTTATTTTATTTATTTTAAATGTTTTTTTTTAATTTATTTCTAGGAGAGAGAGAGAGAGAGACAGCGTGAGCAGGGGAGGGTCAGAGAGAGAGGGAGTCACAGACTCTGAAACAGGCTCCAGGCTCTGAGCTGGCAGTCAGCACAGAGCCCGACGCGGGGCCCGAACCCACGAACCGCGAGATCATGACCTGAGCGAAAGTTGGATGCTTAACCGACTAAGCCACCCAGGCACCCCAATAATTTTAAAACTATTTTATGGCTATGCTGATTTTAAAAGAAATTAAAACACGTTCACGGGTCCCTAAGAGTGTCCTTGGGTTTCGGTGCCCGGCCTCCTGGGTCTGGGGACAGGTTGGCTCTGCCTTCCCCCTCTGGGCCTGTCCAAAGCCTCCCTCCCCCAAGGGAGCGGTGGGGTCTGTGTCAAAATGGAGCACACGCCTGGCCTAAGAGCACAGCTGGCTACCGATACGTGGGAATGTGGGCCCAGCGTCCCGTTACCAGACGGCCTAATGCCTCATTCAGGAAGGCCGGGCATTGGGATTAAAAAAACTCTTTTAGGGGGCGCCTGGGGGGCTCAGTCAGTTGAGCATCTGACTTTGGCTCAGGTCATGATCTCACGGTTTGTGAGTTCGGGCCCCGCGTCGGGCCCTGTGCTGACAGCTCAGAGCCTGGAGCCTGCTTCAGATTCTGTGTCTCCCTCTCTCTCTGCTCCTCCCCTGCTCGCTCTCTGTCTCTCNTCCCAGGCGCTGTGTCAACTGGTGTCTTTATCAGTGAGATGGGGAGGGTTTCCGGTTCGGTTCTCATAAGGATGACATGGAGCGGTCCCCAGCCTGAGGTGCGGCGTGGGCGGGAGGGGTCAAGGACCACAGGAGGGATCTGGGGCCATGGCCCAGTTTCCTACCTTGGCTGTGTGCTGGGGACACGAACCGCGACACGTGATGAAATGGCATGGGACCAAATACACAGAAGGGTACGAGTGAATGTGAGGAAGCTGAATAAGGCAGGCAACTGTCTCCATATCCGTATTCTGGGTGTGATTTCGTTCTTCCATTTTATAAGACGTTACCATGGAGGGAACTGGGTAAGGGGTACATGGATCTCTTCGTTTTATTTCGCACAACTGCTTGTAGACCTACAACCATCTCGATAAAATTTTTAATTTAAAAAAGAAAGCAAAAACGGGGCACCTGGGTGGCTCAGTCGGTTGAGCGCCCGACTCTTTTTATTTCGGCTCCGGTCATGATATCGTGGCTCCTGAGATTGAGCCCTGAGTCAGGCTCTGTGCTGATGGCTTGGAGCCTGCTTGGGATTCTCTCTCTCCTCTCTCTGCCCTCCCCCACTCTTTTTCTCTCTCTCAAAATAAAGAAACATTTGAAAAAAAAATTTTAAAAAGGGGGGGTGGGGATTTAGCTGTGGCGTTGGTACCGTGTAGGCAGTTAGCCAGGAATCACTTGTTCGAACAGTGATCCAATTGTAGGCACGAGCGAGGTGCCCACTAGACGGTCACTGAAACCACCCGGCTGTCAGACGCGAGCCCATTCAGGAAGCCTTGGGTGCAGAGGAGCAAGGAAGCACCCCCCAGCCCAGAAGAGCCCCCAGCTTGGCTTCTCCGATGGTGCCATCCCTGGTGGCTTCGGTTTTGATTGAGAGCCTCTGACAGAAGCCCAGTCTTCCAGCCTTTTCCCTCCTCCCGAAGCAGACCTTCCAGACGGCCCACGGCCGTGGCCCATCCCGGAGGCCACTGTCTACTCGCTGTGCCCTCCAGGCGGTGCGGGGACCAGTGCCAGCGCCCACCCCACCCCCTGGGAGCAGCCGACACCGGCACATGAGAGATGGATTTTAATTTTATTTTAACAAAATAGCTGTCTCCACTGAAGGAAGCATCAAGCGCCAAATAAGGACCAGTTTTGAGCTGAATCACGTTGAACAGACCTCTGCGCTGTCATTGATTTTCCAGGAAGAAAAAAATTGCCTCTGGCTACTAAACCGAATTAGTAGTCGCTGATGACCAATTATTTTAGCCCGCTGTGAACGGAGAGCCGGTACTAAAATCCGGTTTGTCAGACCCAAGGCTCCCTTCTCGAACACCTTTCAACAAATGTGTACCTGAAGAGTCCCTCGGAAGGCTCCCACAGCTTCTCTCTTCCGCCAAGTTCTCGGGCTGCACAAAGTTTTAATGAGCCGCGAAGATGAAGATGGGTTGCCATGAAAGGGGCCCCCTAATCCACAGAGCGCTCTTTGGCAGAGAGGAGCCGGGCCGGCAAATCTGGGCTGTCAGCCTCTCAGCTCCCCCCGCGCACAAAGTGTCAGCCTAATGTTTGCAAATGATAATTTCCACTTCCCTGGCTCGTCCCCCGGTGCCTTCATCCAAGATCAACCCCTGGTCTGGAGTATCAATCGTGGAGCAGCGAAGATGGATTGGATTGAACTAATTTGAAGTTTCTTGCAGGCCTACCTACCCCGAGCAGAGCTGATTTCGTTTCATTTTATTCCCCATTTTCCGCTTTCTTAGGCTTAGTTTTGACACGTTTTGTTGGTAGCGCAAACGTCAGGGCGGCGACAGCTTCTCTGAGAGGTTCCTGCCGGGTTAGGGGCGAACAATTTGTCACTGACGGGCACCGCTCAGATGCAGCAGGAGTCCTCGCGGCCGCGCGGGAAGGCCTGAGGCTCGGGGGACAGGGCCACGAAGGCTCAGGACCCACCGGCCTCGGCGCGCAGAGGAAACCCCTTCCGGGGCGGGAAAGGGTAGGAAAACACAACTTTACCGCCGGGGCACAAATCAGGACCAGAGGCGAGGCCACCCGGGAAGGCCACCGGACAGGGACGACTAGATCTCGGGGACCCGCTGGGGTCACTGAGCGCACGGCCCAACCGTAAAGGAGGCAGACTCTTTGGAGCCCGGGGAACCCGGACGAGGAACCTGGATGGGGGGCCCCAGCCCTGGCACCTGGCCACTCCGTGTCTGTGAACAAATCTGGGCAAGCTGCTTGGTTTCCCTGAGCCTCAGTGTCCCTATGGGAAAGCGGGAATGCTCTTTCTCGCTTTCCGAGTCCCAAGGAATCAGTGGGAATGCAGCTGGAGTGCTCAACAGCGGGCCTCGTATATTAAGTGCTCATTAAAACCCGAGGTGTTTCTGAGTTGTTATTTTCCGATGCCCAGGGCAGGGCTGGGGGACACGGTGCCAGCCTCACCTGATTCCCTGTCCTTGTTCATGCCAACTCTTCTGCCCAGAGTCGCCTTGCTTCACTTCCCCACCCCAACCACCTCTGCTCATCCTCAAAGATCCATCAGAAGGCTCGGGGCGGGGGGGTGTCCAATTCTTGATTTTGGCTTGGGTCACGATCTCACGGTTTGTGGGTTTGAGCCCCGTGTTGGGCTCCAAGCTGACAGCACGGAGCCTGCTTGGAATTCTCTCTCTCTCACTCTCTGCCCCTCCCCTACTCTCTTTCTTAAAAAAGTAAAAGGCTCAGGGAGGAATTTCCTCCTCCCTCTCCCTTGCTGAATTAAGTTCCTCTGAGCTACAACTGGCTCTTTGGGCTGCAGGCTCCCCACACAAATGCCATAGTCCCTGGCTGTGTGGGCTTGGCCAAGACAGTGAACTTCTCGGGGCCTCAGGCTTCCCTTCTTGAAATGGGAATGTCAGTCCCTGTCTGTGGGGTTGCTGGGGGACTGAAGACGCAGGCAGAGGGGGAGCTGTGGCGATTCTCAGCATTTCCGCTGCCTGGCGTGTCCCTGCATCTCAGAGCAGGGACTGCCCTCTCTGCCCGTTAGCTGGAGCCCATTAACGCTCCTGGGTGGGTCACGTGGATGAACGGACGCATGGGTCAGTGAACGCGGGGCTGAGAACTCATTCATGGGATGTGTAGCCCTTCCTCCCCCAGACGGTCTGGGGTCCTCAGATCCACCACCACGGCGACAGTTGTGAAAGTGCGGCTGTCATCACGCCTCTTCCTCTCTCCTCTTGCTCTGAAACCCTCCCCAGCTCCCCAGTACCTTCACGAAGACCTTCCTCTGTTATGACTCCTACCTTGGCGATTTTCTCCTCCATCTGTCGTCTTAGTTTTTTTCCTTTAAAACAATTCTATTGGGGTGTAATTTATAGACACTGAAATGGCGCATGTACAAATTTGATGAATTTTGACAAATCTATACACCTGGGGGGGAGGTCAGTCGGTACAGCATCTAACTCTTGATCTTGGGGTCGTGAGTTCGAGCCCCATGGGTGTAAGGACTCCTTTAAAAAAATGTGTACGCCTGGGTATCCAATGAAAATACAGCATATTTCCATGACCTCCCAGGTCCCCGGAACCCCTCTGTGGACAGTCCCTTCCCTGCCTCCACGAGGACTTCGGTGGGACCAAGCTCCCCAGCTCTGGGATGGACCTGGCCTGATGCCTTCTGCCCTCCCAGCCCAGGCGCCAGATGTTTGTGCATGGCCACACCTCCGCTCCTCTCTGGGCTTTGAAGAGCCTCCCAGCAGCCCCCAAACCCCTTGTCCGCAATCTCTGTGCTCTGGGGACCCCTCTGGTATGCGGAGAAGCACAGATTTTCACAAGCATGTCCGAATGATTTTATTTTTTTTATTTATTTGTGTGTGTGTGTGTGTGAGTGAGAGAGAGAGAGACAGAGCACAAGTGGGGGAGGGTCAGAGAGAGAGGGAGACACAGAATCCGAAGCAGGCTCCAGGCTCTGAGCTGTCAGCACAGAGCCCGACGCGGGGCTCAAATGCACAAACCGCGAGATCATGACCTGAGCCGAAGTCAGATGCTTAACCGACTGAGCCCCCCAGGTGCCCCATGAATGGTTTTAAAGATTCATAGAGATTGGGCCTGAGAGTCCCAGACGTCCTTGGCTGGGTGGGCTCTCAGAGGACGCTCCCCACCCCCAACCAGAGTCCTCCTAGACTAAATGAATCCCCTCACTCATCTCCAGGGAGCCTGATCCAGCCCTCTGTTCTTGGAGGCCATACCACGGCTGCGCCTTTCAGGATCCAGCATTATCCCGACATGAGGGTTTTAATTCCTGAGCCCCCTCGTGCCAGGGAGAGAGAGGAGCCAGGAGGCCCTGCGGCTTGGGCTCCGTGTCCACAGCCCTGTCTGCAGGACGGCAGGCCCGCCCCGCCCCACTAGGCTCCCCCCAAGGAAACGCTGACTTCTTCTAAAGACCCTCTCTTGGGCATTGCAGCTGCCGAGGAAAGCTGTATGCAGGGGAAGAGGTCCTTGCAGAGGACAGAGTGGGGGCTCGGGCCAATTTACCCAGGACAAGCCAGGGGTCCGGGCCGGGAGGTGCGCAGAGAGCAACCCAGCGCCTCCCCCACCCCCGTCCCACGGGGCTCAGAGCCTGCCGGGAGAGGCAGTCACTGGTTCGGAACCGCAGGGACAGCAAAGTCGCCCCGCAGAGCTTAGGGAGGTCTCCAGAGGGACGGTGGGGTGAGGTGGGGGCTGGGGGGAGTGGCATCTCATTTATGCTGAGGCTGGAATGATGAAACAGGCGGGTGGGGAGGGGGTGCATCCTGGGGTGTGCTGGTCCGGGAGAGAGCACGGAGCCCTTGAAAATGGTGCCCTAAGGGGCACCTGGGTGGTTCAGTCGGTTAAGCGGCCGACTTCGGCTCAGGTCATGATCTCACAGTTCGTGGGTTCGAGTCCCGCATCGGGCTCTGTGCTGACAGCTCCGAGCCTGGAGCCTGCTCCGATTCTGTGTCTCCCCCTCTCTTTGACCCTCCCCTGCTCACGCTGCCTCTCTCTCTCTCTCTCTCTCTCTCTCAGAAATAAATAAAACATTAAAAAGAGAAAGAAAGAGAGAGAGAGGAGAGAGAGAGAAAGAAAGAAAGAGAGAGAGAAAAAGAAAGAGAGAGAGAGAGAGAAAGAAAGGAAGGAAGGAAGAAAAGAAAGAAAGAAAGAAAGAAAGGAAGAAAGGAAGAAAGAAATGGTGCCCCACACCCCAGGGCAATGAGAAGGCGGCAGTGGGCATGAGGAAGATGGGCTCAGATGTGCATTGTTCAGAAAGTCTCAGCGTCTGTGCAGAGAGGAGGGGTGAGGGCCCAAGGCTGGGGGGGCTGTTACAGGGCCTGGCGAGAGAGGAAGTGTCCGGGAAGGTCTGGGGCCTGCCTGAGAGCAGCCGGGCCCCCTGGCAGACCTCTTCGGCCTCTGCGTCAATCGATGGGCATTTCCTCGGCTGTAGCCAGAGGGAAGGGGTCCAGGCTTTGCTGGGGGAACGTGCTGTGTGACCCTGGGTCAGCCATTTGACCTCTCTGGGTGTCGGTCCCCCCGCTCCCACTTGCGCACCTCATTTACTGAGGATAAATAATTAAGACCTTCTGTGCGCACCCCTCCAGCTTCTGAAAAGAAAGCTGCAGATAGGGTAGCTGTAATTGCAACCACAGGAGCTCTCAGCCTGTGGCAAAAATCCTTCATTTTGGGGTGGAAAAAATGCTTTTTGTTATTATTAGGAGTATAAAGAACTACATTTGCTTTTAAAAAAATGCTGAACATGCTTTAAGGTAGCAGCAAAAACAGCTGCAGAAGAAAACAAGGAAAATAGCTCCCTCCCATGCGTCCGGGAAGGGGCGGGTCCCCAGGAGAGTGCCAAGGCCACCTCGCAGCCACCCGGGCTCTGGGCAGCCGGCTCCCGGGAGGCTGCCAGTGGGGAGCTCTGGTCTGATGTCCTCAGGGCTGAGCAAGGCGGCAGCGGCAGAGGTGGGGGGTGGGCTTGGACCCGTCACCCGCATTACTGGCTGTGTGGCCCCAGTTGGGTCACCTAACCTCTCAGACTTGCAATTCCCCCCCTCCCTCCCTCCTTCCTTTCTTGCTTTTTTATAGTATT
>NW_027530625.1:8502848-8505668 GCF_008692635.1 Crocuta crocuta
GGTGGCCTGCCCGCCCCCCCCCCCACCATGTGCCTGCCTCCAGCCCCGGGGCACGGCTCCCTCCCAGCCTTCTCTCCACCTGTCCACACCTGCGCCTGCCTGGCTCTTTCTCCCCCAACTTGTGTTTTCACACTTCCCACGGGTCTCAGAGATCTTCCTGGGTCATTACACGGATGGCCACTTCATCCTTTTTGGCAGCTATATAATACTTCCTACTAAAGACGCCTCCGCTGTTGTAAATGTGCCCAGCACAGGGAGCGAGTGGGAGCCGCAGGGAACTCGGGGATGTCCACACTCTGTGTGGACTGGGGGTCAGCTTCCTCCCTGCTCCTGTCTGCGGTGAAGTCTCCCACAGCCCAGGCGTTTCTGCCCACGTCCAGTACAAAAGCCCAGTTCAGGGCACCAGTTAAGATGTCCAATCAAGTGTAATAATCCAAACTTCTGGCTTCGCTGGGAGAAAAGTGTTCCCCCCCCCACCCTCTACCCCCGCTGGAGCTCGTGGGAAGGGGCAAGGATGGAGCTGCCCCACGTGACCCGCTCCCTACTCCAAGTCCCCAGGGTGGCCGAAGGGCTGAGGACAGGGGCTCCGGTTATTAGCACATGGCCCGATTTGACCTGCTGACACTTCACCTGGCACTCTCTCCTCTGCTCTCACAAGGGAGGCTGATCGACGGTGCCTATACCCTCCTTGTCTGTTTGGGGTGATAAAATGATTTGCAAGCTTATTTATTTATTTAGAGACAGAGGCAGTAGAGTGGGGGAGGGGGAGAGAGAGAAAATCCCAGGCAGGCTCCGTGCTGCCGGTGCAAAGCCCACCTTGGGGCTCGAACTCACACACGGTGAGATCACGACCTGAGCAGAATCCAAGAGTCTGACGCTTAACCGACTGAGCCACCCAGGCGCCCCATGATTTGGGAAACTTTTTACGCAAAGTCTGGAAAGCCTTGGAATATTGTTGATGGCAAAGTGGTGAGAGCTGGTATGTACAAAGCCCAGGCCCAGTGCTCACAGCTCTCTTAATGTTTTAGGCACGTCAGCCAACTTTGAGGTCTTAATCTTTTTTCTTTAATGTTTGTTTACTTTTGAGAGAGAGACAGAGCAGGAGAAGGGGAGGGGCAGAGAGAGAGGGAGACGCAGAATCCGAAGCAGCTCCAGGCTCTGAGCTGTCAGCACAGAGCCCGACGCGGGGCTCAAACTCATGAACCGTGAGATCATGACCTGAACTCAAGTCTGGCGCTTAATCGACAGAGCCACCCAGGCGCCCCAGTTTTAATATCGTCTTACACAAATCACCCATTCTGTGTTGGTTTTCACATTTATTAGCGTAAAGTTATACATAGCACTCCCTTGCAATTAAAAAAGAGGGGAGCTCCGGGTTTCGTGTAACTTGGAACTTAGTCAAGTTTGGGGCCCTCTTTGGGAAAAAAAATTCAAAATCATGAATACAAATGTAGGCTCAAAACTTAAAACCCAATTAGACCAAGAAATGAGAACCAATTACAAATTTGCAAGCTGATGAGCACCACAAACCACAAACCACAGAAAAATCAAACTTACGGGGGCACCGGGGGGGTTCAGTCAGTTGAGCGTCCAACTCTTGATTTCGGCTCAGGTCACAGGTGGTGGGATCAAGGCCCACATCAGGCCTCTTGCTGACAGTGCAGAACCTGCTTGGGAGTCTCTCTCTCTCTCTGTCTCTCTGTCCCTTCCCCGCTTGTGCGCTCTCGCAAAATAAATAAATAAACTTAAAAAAAACAACAACAAAAAAGGTCCAACTTAAAAAATTAATTGCTGACAAACCCTATATTCATTTCCACCCTTCATTTTTGGGCCTCACACTCTCTGTTTATACCTCTTTGTATGAGAGCAATTTTGTAAAACTTTCTCATAAGGGAGGAAGCTATTTCCGTCTTTCCCCTAACATGCTTGATTCCATTTCAAAAAATACCGTACTTTGAAATAGCCATAAATCCACAGGAAGCTGTAAAGACGGTACAGAGAGATCTTATATACTCTTCACCCAGTTTTCCCCAGTAATAAAATCTTATGTATGCACAGTGCAATGTCATAGCAAACAGAGTGGCATTGGTACAATACACTGGCCTCGTCACTTTTACATGCACGTGTGTGTGTGTGTGTGTGTGTGTGTGTGTTTAGGACGCGGCACTTTTATGTGTAGATCTGGGCAACACAATCAAAACACAGTTCTGTCACCTCAAAGATCTCCCTCGTACTGCACCATTGTGACTCCCCTTCCTGCCATTCCGTAATCCCTGGAAAATTCCAGAACGTTGTGTGCGTAAAATCACATAGCATGTAACCTCTAGAGATTGTCCCTTTTCACTCGGCATCATGGCCTTGAGATCCACCCACGTCGTGTGTGCAAATAGGCTGTTCTTCCCCCCCTCCCCAAAAGGTTTATTTTATTTATTTTGAGAGAGAGGCAGTGCTGGTGGAGAAGCAGAGAGAGAAAGGGAGAGAGAGAATCCCCAGCAGGCTCCTTGCTGCCAGCGCAGAGCCCGAGTCGGGGCTCGAACTTGCGAACCGTGAGATCATGACTTGAACCGAAATCAAGAGTCGGACGCCCAACCGACTGAGCAGCCCTAGCAGGTTCCTGCTCACCACTGCGTAGATCCCCCGGTATGGATGGACCCTAGTTTCCCATTCTTCCCTCGGAGGACACTTCGCTTGTGCTCCGTTTGGGGCTGTAACAAATAAAGCTGCTGTAAACGTTGGTGTGCCGGCTTGTGTGTGCACATGAGTTCCCATCTGTCTGGAACAAACGCCCAGGAGAACAGTCACTGGGCTGCATGGTGAGCA
>NW_027530625.1:8505701-8507063 GCF_008692635.1 Crocuta crocuta
GGGGGTGGTGTTGGGCGGGGGGCGGGGGGCGCGGAGGCTGAGTGTCTCTGCCTCCTTGCCAGCCTTTGGTGCTTCTCATTTCTGTACGAGTAGGTGCGTCACGTCATTGTGGTCTTAATTTGTGTTTCTCGGATGGCCGGGACGTGGCCTATTTCCTCAGGTCCCCACTGGTCGTCCGTACATCCTCTGACGAAAAGCCTCTTGGTGTCTTTCTAACCAGTTTGCTTTCCACATTGAGTTTGGGAGCTGCCCACATGTTCTGGGGAGGAGCGCTTTGCCAGATACATCCGCCCGGTCTGGTGGCTGGTCTTTTCCTCTTCTTCTTCTTCTTCTTTTGTTTTGTTTTGTTTAATTAGAGTGAGAGTGAGAGGGGGAGGGGCAGCGAGAGGGAGATATAGAATCCGAAGCAGCTCCAGGCTCCGAGCTGTCAGCACAGAACCCGACGCGGGGCTCGAACCCAGAGAACGTGAGATCGTGACCTGAGCTCAACTGACTGAGCCACCCAGGCGCCCCATGGTCTTTTCATCTTCTTGAGGGAACCTTCTGCAGAGCCAAAGTTCTTCGTTTTGAGGGGGTCCGATTTATCAGTTTTGTTTTCTCTTACGGATCATGCTTTTGATGCCAAGTGTAAGAACCCTGCACTGAGTGTAGCCCCAGCCCCTGACCATTTCCTCCTACGTGTTCTTCAGAAAGTTTTATCAGTGAGATCCATGATCCATTTTGAGTTAATTCTTGCAGAAGGTATGAGACTTAGGTGGAGGGTTGTTTTGTGGGCTTTTGCCCATGACTTACGGTGGTTTCAATGTTATTTGTTAAAAAGACCTCTCTTCCTCCATTGAGAGGCAATTTCCGGAGTGCCTGTGTGGCTCAGTCAGTGGACTGTCTGACTTCGGCTCAGGTCATTCCGTCACAGTTCATGAGCTCGAGCCCCGCGCCGGGCTCTGTGCTGACAGCTCGGAGCCTGGAGCTGCTTCCGATTCTGTGTCTCCCCCTCTCTCTGCCCCTCCCCTGCTCATGCTCTGTTTCTCCCTCTCTCAAAAATCAATAAACATAAAAAAATTTTTTTAGAGACTTCAAGGGGCCTAAAGTCACAAACCCGCGAACCAATGATCCCGAGCGCTGGTGCGAGGGAGGGCACCCGGCGCGGCCGGCAGAGGATGGGCTGTCGCCCAAGGCCCCCTGAGGAGGTGACCCCACAGCTGGGACTGGAAGGCACAGGAGAAGCTGAGCGTGTGCCGGGTGGGGAGACCCCGTGGCCCCGATCTGCGCTTACAGTGATGTGATCTGATTTGGGTCCTGACAAGCCTCTCCGCCTTTTGATCCAAGTTAATGAGCCAGAGTGGACGCGGGTCAAACCTGCCG
>NW_027530625.1:8507094-8510899 GCF_008692635.1 Crocuta crocuta
GGTGAGGTTTGCCAGCCGGTCTCTGGCTCCCAGCCCCTCCCTGCCTCTTTCCCAGGTAATAACCAGTGGCCGGAGGAAGACAACACAAAGCTGGTCAGCCTGGGCTGCAGGAAGGCCTCGAAGGGAGGCTCTCGGTGATGTATGCGGCGCGGGCTGCCGGGAAGATCGCTCTTCTGCTGTGAATGGCCTCTTGGGGTAGATACTGTGAGATTACGCATCTCGTGTCATTAGAAAGCATGGCCATAAATTAGGCTGCTCAGAAGCATGGGGTGTGTAATAATTAAGCAATAAAAGTCACCACAGGGGTAAAGGAACCGGAAAACAAAGAGCCGCTGTTCGTAGACGCACTGCTGGCCGCTCTGTAAAGAGACCTCTGAGCTCGAGTGGCATTTCAGAGCCGTTGAACCTCTGCTCAAACAGAGTCCTGGCTCGGTCTAGTCCCGGGGAGTCCCGGGGAGTGAGGCTATACAGGATAACAGATGGAGATGAGGGGGAGGGTGTTTGGGGTCTGGCCCAACTCCGGCTCTGGCTCCGGGGCCACCAAATCCCAAACCCTTAGGGGCCCTGCAGGGAGAGGAGCTAGTGAGTAAAGAAGCAAAGGGAAGGGAGAGGGATGTGGCCAAGCGACACCGATGCTCCCCTCCAGCCAATCGTTGCTTCCCAGGCAGACAGGCCACACGGTCAGAACCTACACATTTCCAAGTCAGTCTTGAAAGCTGGTTTATTAGGTAAAATTTCTCAACGTTTCAGTGGCGGCCGTAATTTCAAGGTCTTTTAAGACTGTCGTGTAAGTCGAATCAAACACCAAGCCAAAGAGGCTCGAGGTTTGCTGTCTTGGGCCCTTAGCCACATACGATCCTGGGGGTGGGGAGGGGGTGTCTCTTCTCCTTACTTCCATTTCTGCATCTCCTGGTCTGTGGGAAGAACAGAACCTTTCCGGGGGCGCTTGCATTTTCAGAAGGGCGAGGGGAAAAGCCGTGGATCCTCCCCGCAGACAAAATGACAATGCACACCTGCTCAGAGATTGCTGTCCACAACCTCTTGGGACTTAGGGGGACTAAGCCTGAAACCCCGAAGTGTGGGTCCCGGACTGCAGCACCTCTGGTCACCCCGGGCCCACTGAACCAGAATGTGCCTGTAACAAGATCCCCCAGTGACCCATGCACACACGACGATTTCCAGAACGTTGCTCTGTGGTTCCTTCAGCTGTAAAAGATCCATGATTTCTATTCTCAGGACTTACTCTAGACGGCACTCGTCATCTGCGCAGCGGGCTCCAGACTGTTTCCTGAGGTGGGCTGAGGGTCCCCTGAGTGTGACTTCCCTGGGGCCGCCGTGAGCATTTACATAGTTATTAATCTCATCTCGAGCCCCTTAACTACCTCCGCAAAAGCCCTTTTTCCAAATAAAGCCGTAGTCACGGTTTCCGGGGATTAGGATGGAAATACATCACATTGAGGGCCACCGTCCAACCCAAGGCACCCGCATCAGAACTACTTCCTATATTTGGGAAGCCTGCGATTTCTTGCTCCTCCCCCAACCTCTTAATTCAGAACTTCTGGGGACTGGGCCCAGATGTTCTCTTTTTTATGTTTATTTATTTATTTTTGAGAGAGAAAGGCAGACAGAGAATCTCAACCAGGCTCTGCCAGGCACAGAGCCCAACACGGGGCTTGAACTCATGCCCTGTGAGACAGTGACCTGAGCCCAAATCAAGAGTCTGACAGTTAACTAACTGAGCCACCCAGGCACCCCTGGGCCCAGGTGATTCTTATGCACCAAAATATCTGAGAATCTCTGGCCCAGGGAAACGAGGAAATTATCAGCTCAGACGTGAGGGTAGAAGAGTGGGCTGGGATTGTTCACGATCAAAAGGGAAGTCAAAAGTCACGATGCAGAAAGCAGTGAGCTTGACTCACTCTTTCTTCTTCTTCTCTTCTTACTTATTATGAAAAATTTCAAACACGCACGAAAACATTGCAAGCAGTGTAACACATTCCCACGATCAACTCTCATCAACGGGCTCAATGATTATCAATACATCCTGCCACCCATACTCACCTTTTCCCTTTATTTTATTGTAATGGATTTTATCTTTTGTGGAAGTTCCTTTTTATTTTATTTTTAACGTTTATTTATTTATTTTGAGAGAGGGAGAGAGAGAGAATCCCAAGCTGGCTCCGCACCATCCACACAGAGCCTGACGTGGGGCTCGAACCCACAAACCGTGAGATCACGACCTGAACCGAAATCAGGAGTCAGACGCTTAGCAGACTGAGCCCCCCAGGCGCCCCTGGAGGTTCCTTTTTAAAGCAAATTGTAAACAACATGCCATTCCATCCGGATGCACCTCCAACAGAAAGAATAACTCCCAAACCTCAGCCAGTGTGCACTTTTGCCCTGGTTTCCCAAAAAACACGCCTTTCCGCTGATAGTTTTCTCGGTTCAGGATCTGAACAACGTCCACAGACCGCATCTGGTGGGTGTTTCTCAGCTCCCTGTGATCCGTGTCACTTCCTCCCCCTCCCCTCCCTTCAGTGGCCTCTGTTTGCTGAGCCGCGAGCCGCTGGACTCACTTGTCCTATAGAACATCCCACTCACGTTCCCCCATCCCCTGCGCGTCCTGAGAAGCATCACCGGTAGACGGACAGCTGTGCATCCAATGAGGCAGCACTGGCCACGGGCAGTGATGTATCGTGGCCGCTGCCACCGAGGAGACCAACTTTCCATTCGATCTAATTTTTTAAAAACATTTTTAGTGTTTTTTAATTTCTGAGACAGAGAGAGACCGAGCATGAGTGGGGAAAGGGGAGAGAGAGCAAGAGCGAGAGTGGGAGCGAGAGACAGAGAGAGAGAGAGAGAGAGAGAGAGAGAGGAAAACACAGAATCTGAAGCAGGCTCCAGGCTCTGAGCTGTCAGCACAGAGCCCGAGCAGGGCTCGAACTCACGAACCGAAAGATCGTGACCTGAGCTGAAGTCGGACGCTCAACCGACTGAGCCACCCAGGCGCCCCGACATGATAATATTTTGAATAAGTTAGACCGCTAAAATATATTCGTAAAACTAGTTCCACCTTTTTTGTTTTTTTTTCACGTTGCTACTGGAAAAAATTTAATTACATGGTGACTGGCGTTGTATTTCCAGTTGACGGTGCTTGTCTGGAAGTTTGATTACCTTCAGGGTCACTTTGGTTTCATTCCCCCAAGGAATGTGTGGTGGAAGGGACTGGACCTTCCAGTGCCATTCTGGCACGATGTCTGTCTGTCACTTTCAGTAATGGTGAGATTGATCACTTGGGTGACTTTTATGTCATGTATATTTTACCACGAAAGCGGGATGTGGTGGGGGACGGACTTCACAGATTCTTGATGACGACTGGCTTCCGCAGACCAAGGACAGGGGCCCCAAGGACAAGGCCTCATTGAAAAAAAGCCTCCAAGGAGCCTGTCTAACGTCTGGTCAAGGGGAGAGCCCCTCCCCACCGTCTCCCAGCCTGCAGCCCTGAAGGGGGGGGGGCGCCCTCAGGGGAGAGGAAGCAGAGGAGGCCGCTGGCCTTCCCCGACCTCAGGCCTGTCTGCCTTGCCCCTGCAGGCCTTCTACCCCTTTCTTTGACCTGCTGCAGCACCGGTATCAGCAGCTTTGGGTGCAGGAACAGAAGGCCACCCAGAAAGCCATTAAACTGGAGAAAAAGCACAAGGTAAACGCACCCCCAGAGTGGCGGTCCCCATCAGGGCGGGAGCGATGGGAGGGGCTGGCCCGGCAAAGCTTCAAGACGGACATTCGTGCACGTTTGTCGTTGGGGGCG
>NW_027530625.1:8511612-8514930 GCF_008692635.1 Crocuta crocuta
GGGTGGAGGGGGGTGGGGTGGGGCCAAGCTGCCTGGTGCCCTTTGCTACAGGGTGACGATCACGCCCAAGCCCTACTGAAGCCTGGAGAGTGGAAGGTTCTGGCCCCGGGCCCTGCGTGCCTCTGAGGCAGGAGCAGAGCCGGGTCTCCTGACTCCCAGCCGGGGGAACAACCTTCCAGCAAACCTCCACACGGCTTTGCACATCCGGAGATCTGGTCTCAAACGTATCTGACCTGACCACAGACGTGTGCCCTGTGCTACCTGTAAAGAAAAGGCTCATAAGGCAGGATCGGATAAAGAACACAGTATTTTATACTTTAGGAATACACTTCCGGGGCGCCTGGCTGGGTCAGTGGGAAAAGCGTGCGACTCTTGATCTCAGGGTTGTGAGTTCGATTCCCACGTTGGTGTAGGGGTTACTTACATAAATACATAAATTTTTTTTAAGAAAAGGAATAGTTTATTTCAAATTAAACTAATGAATAGGCCACATGCTAGACCCTTCCTGTACATCACATACCTCATTTCATTGAAGTTTGACAAAAGCCCTGATGTACGTGTCGTTCCTCCTTCCTGGATGTGGAAATTGAGCCTCAGGGAGGCGGTGCCCGTGCAGGGAAACTGAAGCTGAGGACAGAACCATGTCCTAACGTGGCCGGTTGCTGATGGTGTGCACTGCAGTCATTCCAGGCTGACGTTCACGCAGCGCCACACAGATTTCATTAGAAACACGATCTTAGTGTCTCTGGGTGTTAGCGGCAACATGGCCAGTGCAGTCCCCAGGCCGGGCTCAGGGCAGACAGCCGGGCTGAGCTCACCTGTGGGCCTGTGTTCTCTCTCCTGAGCAGCCCGTGGGGCTGGAATCTCTGTGTGGGGAAACTTGGGTTCCAAGGGATTGAGAGCCAGGCCCGGACTTGGGTGTGTCCAACCCCAGCTCCAGAGCCTCAGCTCTTTTTATTTTTTTATTAAAAAAATTTTTTTTAATGTTTATTTATTTTTGAGAGAGAGAGCGAGATAGCTCATGAGTGGGGGAGAGGCAGAGAGAGACGGAGACAGATTCTGAAGCAGCTCCAGGCTCCGAGCCTGACGCGGGGCTTGAACTCACCAACCACAAGATCATGACCTGAGCTGAAGTCAGATACTTAACCGACTAAGCCACCCATGCGCCCCTTAAATTTTGTTTTAATGTGTATTCATTTTTGAGAGACAGAGGGAGACAGAGCACAAGGGGAAAGGGTCAGAGAGAGAGGGAGACACAGAATCTGAAGCAGGCTCCAGGCTCTGAGCTAGCTGTCAGCACAGAGCCCGACGCGGGGCTCGAACTCATGAACCAAAAGATCATGACCTGAGCGGAAGTTGGATGCTAAACCGACTGTCGGCTCTTCTTGATGGCAAGGTCCTGCTCTTACTGTTTATGGGAAAGGCAGTAATGGGCAACAGGGCAAAGATGTTCCAGAACCAAACTGGAGAGTGGAAGAGTCTTACCAAGGATTCTGGTACCTTCCGGACAGGCCCAGGTCCCCCCGGGCCCGCGACAGGCCGCCAGGGCCCCTCCCGCTCTTCTTGTCCTCCGCAGAGCAGAGACGCCAGCTCATTAAGAAGCAGAACACCGTAATAACATTTTAAAAGCGGCCCATGACTAGTTTATTCGTTAATGGCTCAAGAAAAGAGTCAACTTACGACGGTAACGACCAGTTTCAGAGGGAGCGCTGCCATTACAAACTGCTTTATGGCGCCAATTTGGTCGTGCGTTTTAATTAGCGGCAATTTCGCGGCAACTCCGAGTTGCCGCGAAGCCAGGCTCCCGGGGACACATCCCTGACTCCAGAGACCACCTGTGGCCGGCGCGCCGCCGTGGTCAGCAGAGCGCCCCACTACTGTGAGCGGCTCCACCCCAACTGCTGGTCGGGAACTGGGGTGCTCCGGGGGTGAGCCACCACTTAGCTGGAGGGTCTCGCTTCCCTCATGGGGCAAAAACACGGTCCGATTGGATGAGGGCCCGCCTTGTTGTGCCTGCTGCGTAGAAGGCGCTCAGAAAACACTTGCGGCACCCAGGGCCCTCTTCCCGCTCTAAGAATCTCTGTGGCCGTGTGTCGTCTAACAGCTGGGTGTGAACACCCAGACCCACGAGCCCTGGGGCTGCTGCAGGGGGTGAAGGAGCATGTGTTGGGGTGGGCGGATAAGATGGCTGGCCGGCAAGGTCACGTTGCCACCATCTGAGGGGAAGCCTGTCTCTCCATCACCTACGGGTGTCCTGGGTTTTTGATGGTGGTGGCCTCCAACGAAATTCTCAGCAACAGCTTCCGTGTAGCAGGTAATCACCTCGGGCCCCACTCCTCAAAGCTAAACTCAGCAAATTCTACAACTAACCCTATCTGGCCGGCATCATTTCCCATGGAGAGACCCATTCCCATTTTTTAAAAAACTTTTTTTAATGTTTTATTTATTTCTGAGAGAGAGAGACAGAGCATGAGCAGGGGAAGGGCAGAGAGAGAGGGAGACACAGAATCCGAAGCAGGTTCCAGGCTCTGAGCTGTCAGCACAGAGCCCGACGCGGGGCTCAAACCCACGAACCGTGAGATCATGACCTGAGCTGAAGTCGGACGCTTAACCGACTGAGCACCCCCAGGCGCCCTGACCCATTTCCATTTACAAAGGTGCAATGCATCCTTCCGATTCTGTATCCCTCTGATCCTGAAGGCTGGCTCGGTAACTCCTGGCTGGACAGCCTCCCTTGCTTTGGTTTGCAGATACTTTCAAAACTGTTCTAGAAGGCGGAGAAGGCAGCTGATCCGATGGGCTTCTAACTTATCCACTGAAACGTCCAATAAAATTAATACTAATGGTTGACAAAATACGCCATAAAAGGGGTTCGGTGGGATGGTGGCATCTCCGGCAACATTCGGCTCTGCTTCTATTGTCTGCTGGCCGCACATCACAGCTGCGGATCTGCTGAGGCAGGCGCCGGTGGCCCCCAGAGCACGTACGGATTCTGCGGACCCAGAAATTTCTACATGTTGGAGGGCCTATTTAAGGAGAGTGAGAGACACTGGCTTCCACTTACGAGACGAGTGAGTCACAGAGAAAAGAGACAGCACAGGGGACATGGCCAGTGCTACTGTGATAGTGTTGTGTGGTCCCAGATGGAAGCTATGCTCGTGGCCGACACCACGTATGCACCTGTCACATGTCTGTGTTGTCAACTGGACTTCAATTAAAAAAAAAAAAAGAGGGGCGCCTGGGTGTCTCAGTCGGTAGAGCATCCGACTTCGGCTCAGGTCATGATCTCGCAGTGTGGGTTTGAGCCCCGCATCGGGC
>NW_027530625.1:8515026-8518352 GCF_008692635.1 Crocuta crocuta
CCCTCTCTCTCTGACCCTCCCCTGCTCACGCTCTCTCTCTCTCTCCTAGAAATAAATTAAAAAATATAAAAAAAGAAAATAAATAAAAACATTTTTAAATTTTTCAAAAAGAAAGAAAAGAAAAAGGACACAAACATACCACTATTACACGCTTTAGAGAAACAGAGCCCGTGAATAGGGCCCCTCCAGGGTTTTAGTGGGGACCCTGTCCCAGGAGGATCCCAAAATTCAAGCCGCAGCAGGGCACGGGAAGATGACCTCCGCACAAAACAGCCCCACCAGCTCTGGGGCCGAAGCCAAAAACCAGAACAACGTGGTCGTGGCCCCCGCGGTCCCGCAGTCCACCGAGCAGGGCGGGTGCGGTGATATCAGAACCGGGGACCGTGACTCAGGGGGCTGCCGCCCCGGGAAGCCCAGCCCTCTGCCCTCGCCCCCACCCTCACAGCCGGCCTCCTCCAGGCACCCACCCACGTCCGCCTCTCTGTGGCCTGTAGGTGATCCTGGGGAAGCTGTATGAGACCCGCAGCAGTCAGCTGAGGAAGTACAAGCCGCCCGTGAAGCTGGACGCCCTCTGGCATATGCCTCACTTCCAGAAGGTCAGTCTCGCCTCCACCCGCCCCTTCCCGCACTCAGGGTGGGTGTCTCTCACTTTGCTGGGTCCTCACCTGTCTTCTAGGCGGTGAGCTTCTATCGGCTTCTAACCACCAGTTGGTATAATAACAGCAACTATTATATATATATATATCTTTTAATGTTTTAAGCTTATTTATTTTGAGAGAGTGTGTGTGTGAGCGGGGGAGGGACAGAGAGAGAGGGAGAGAGAGAACCCTAAGCAGGTTTCGCACTGCCAGCACAGAGCCTAACTCGGGGCGCGAGCCCGAGAACCATGAGATCATGACCTGAGCTGAAATCGAGAGTGGGACACGTAACTGACTGAGCCACCCAGGCGCCCAGACAGCAAGTGTCATATTATTGTTACATCGTCTCATGTCATCTCCCTGGTCCTTCACGTTGATTGAAGTGGAGCTTGGCCACAGGGAGTGTGGCCATCGCGGGCTTGAGTGGCCGCCTTGCGCTGAGCACAGAGCCTGGGTGTCTGTCCGCCACAGTAGACACTGTCTGGGCCAAACCCCCCTCCGCCGATGGGGTCATCAACGCGCCACATTCTGCACTGGGGGGGAGGACGGCCCCTCGCCACTGCCGCTAAACCCCTTGCAGGGGGGCGTCCCTGGGGAGAGGGGAGCACTCAGAATGATCTAGCACCCGCCATGCTCCGCCTCCGAACTGAACTCATGTTGATTAGGCCAGGCGGCCCCATCACACCCAGAGGGGGCTTCACCTTCGGAGAACTTTAGCCGGGGAAGAGCGATGTGAGGGCCGGGGGCGTGGTCCAGAGGAGATTTGGGGACCGCAGCTTCCGAGTGCCCAGCTCGGGCCCCGCGAGCCTTTCCGGGGAGCCTCAGGGACACGCGCGGCTCCAGGAAGACAGCTGGACAGAGCAGCGTTCCCGGCCAGCCCGGCCCACCCGCGGTATCGAGTTAAACTGCAATTTAGACAATGAAGGGGCCAGTGCCTTCCTGAGCCTAATGCAGTCGAACAGGCTGCCGACTTCTGCGGAGAAGCCTGCCTGCCCCCCGACGCGGCCTCTTGCGTCCTGCGCAAGTGGCCTCCGTCAGCACATGTCAGTGACCATCCGCCCGCCGCCCATCAGCCCGTGCCGCCCCGCACGCAAACTTGACCGGGCGCAGAGCCGGAGGCGCTGGGAGGCTGGAGGCGCTGAGCCTGGGCAGCTCCACTCTGGTTTTTCTGTCTCCCCCAATTTCCTGCCTCTGTAACCACGTTTCCCCCCGACCCCTCTCTCCACAGCCTCCTGCCCGGCCCCTCCTTCTGTTGTCTTTCCTCCTCTGCTCTGACCACTCTGATTTTCTCTCTGATTTGCGCTGGGATGCTGCCCCGGGGAGGGACGGGGCCCCAGGGCCCCACAGGCATGAGACCATCCCCCCTCCCCCCCACGTCACTCGGCGGCGTCAACCCCCAGCCTCTCGGCTCCGATTTGGAACCTGCCCGTAGCCACCAAGGCCTGGACAAAGAGAGGGCTCAGGTGGTCTTGGCCCAGCGGAGCAAGGAAGGGGCCTCCACCCCAACCCCCCTGCGCGATGCTCCCGCGTCAGGAGCCGGTGTCACACAGCGGCGACCCCCCGGCGCCTGGCCCCGGCTGGGAGCACAAGTTCAGAAGTGAACGGACAAGTTTCTGTTTTCAAGAGAGGGGACTGGCCTGCTGGACGGCTGTGTGGACCGTGGGCGGGAACAGCAGGAGGGGTCCAGTAATGCGACACTTTTACTCGGTGCCGGCATCGTGCTAAGTCACGTTCGGGATTAGTGAGCCTCATCTTCAGAGCGAGGGTGTCCCGCCCCCGACTCCGGGCGGCACAGAGTTGGGGCTGTCCTGCCCCTGACCTGGAAGCCATGTCCCTCGGACCGTTGGGCCCACTGTGTCCTGGAAACAATGAAGAAGAATAAAAATGCGAGCCCCAGCGTGCACAGGGTGCTGGCCGTCTTTTTGGGAATGTTCATGGGGTTCCGGAAGTTTCTTTGCAGGCCTCTCAGAGCAGGGCTCGACCCTGGGCAGCACCCTGGACAGCCCAGCAGAGACCCCCCCCTCCCCCCCCGGAGTGATGCCTTTATGGATGCAACGCTCAGAACCTACCCCCGTTGGGGAAATACCACCCACAAAAAGTATCTCATAGAAAGTATGTCCCCATTCCACGGATGTGGAAACTGAGGCACAGAGGGGTGAAGGAACATGCCCTGTTAGAAAGGGTCCCTGGCCTCCTGAGAATCCTTCCTTCACTCTGGCCACACACCAGCAGGTGCCTCTTGAGCACGGCAGGGCCCCTCTCTCCCCTTCACAGTATGTATCCTCATCACAATTAATTAGTTAATTGGGCAATTAGCTGTCCATCTTCCCCAGCAAAACGTGAGCCCCCTAGGGCCATGCCTGTTGTGAGTCTCACCGTATCCCCAGAGCCCTGCACCCAGTGAGTGCCCAGTAAATATGGAAAGAATGAAGGAGATGAATGAATGAATGAATGAATGGATGGATGGATGGATGGAAGGATGGATGACCGGTACAGCCCAGAATGGCAGAATTAGAAAGCCTGCGGAGACCTGATGGAAGCCCCTTCCCCACCTGAGTGTCCCGGCGCCCCCCACCCCTGGCTGCCCTGACCACCGGGCCTGGGCTCAGGAGGGCCAGCGGCGAGGGCGGGGGCGCGGGGCGCCGGGCGGCCCGCGAGAGGCCCTGGGAGGCTCTGTGTCCCTCCTGG
>NW_027530625.1:8518368-8527562 GCF_008692635.1 Crocuta crocuta
GTGCCGGCCCCCCCCCCCCACCGCCCCTCCCACCCCAGCTTTATTATGAAAGGGAAAAGCGCTTCCAAAAAAGTTGAACCTGTCACAGTGACAGATAACCTAAATGGACTCTCCCCGCTCGCGAACAGATGTCGACGCTGAACCCTGTCAGAAATAATTAAACACCTTTCACATGGAAAAGCAGCAGGCAGGGGCGCCGCGGCCGCTCCCCGGGCCGGGTCAACGCCGAGCAAGCTGGCTTCCTGCACCGGAGCGGCCGGCCCCGTCAGCAGGTCACCCAGAGACCCTCCCCCCGGCCCCGGCGCCCCACGGGGGCACCAGGCGGCCTGGGGAGCCCCCGAGGGACCAGGGAAAGGAGAAGGAACACCTGTCAGTGGGCGGCGTTGTCAGCCGCTGGGCTGCCTGGGACTCCAGCGTACCTCTCTGGTCTGGGCCACCAGCAATTGCCGTGGACGGCCAGGACCCAGAGAGGGTCAGCCCATGGCTGGCGGGTGCCCAGGGCATTTATATGGTGCCACCAGCTGGCTCAGAGGCTCTCTGGACCTCAGTTTCCTCATCTTAAAATGAGGGGTAGCATTGTTCTTTTTTTAAGTTCGTTCATTTATTTGGAGAGAGAGGAGAAAGTGTGAGTGAGGGGCAGAGAGAGAGAGTGAGAGAGAGAGAGGGAGGGAGAGGGAGAGGGAGAGAATCCCAAGCAGGCTCTACACCATCAGCACAGAGCCCAACGCAGGACTCGAACCCATGAACCCCAGAGCATGATCTGAGCCAAGGCAGCACGCTTAACCGACTGAGCCACCCAGGCGCCCCGAGGGGGTAGCCTGTCCTTCAGGGTCTCTTCCAGCCTAAGGCTCAGGATCCCAGATTCACTGGTCAGAGAGCAGTGTGGGAGGGGGCTTGGTGGCTCTTGGAGGCGGCAGACCCCTGAGCCCAGAGTGAACTGTCAGGGGAAACAGCTCCGACCCTTCCTCAGGTTCGCATTTTGGGGGAGGGGGTGTGAACTCATCGCCTTCCACCCCCGAGTGGAGGGGTCGCTGGGCTTGGGGCCGGCGCCCTCCGTGCCCACTTGGCAGTGGGCTCCTGCCCTTTACCAACGTGCCCGGGGCAGCCAGCGGGGAGGGAGGGGGGGCCCACGTGCTGTGTCCGTGTGTGCACAGGACTCAGGGTCAGACACACCCGGGTCACATGGCGAGCCTGCTACCTTGTCACCGTGTCCGAGGGCTGGCCGGATTGGATGAGAGCACACGTATACATGTAGCAGGGCATCTGGACCCTATTAAGGTGCCAATAAATGGCGTCTGCCCTGGGGGATGCTCCTGCTGATCATTCATTCACTCATTCATTCATTCATTCACAAATCTTGGCAAGCACCTTGGTGCCGGGCCCTGTTCTCAGTGCTGATGCTATACTGCTGTACGGTTGCGGGCGACTGGCGAGGGTGAGGTGGACAGACAGACAGGGGTGGGCAGCTAGATGGGGGCAGTCGGGAGCATCTCCCCGCGGCCCGCGTCTGGGGTTTGCAGCCTAAAAGGATGGAGAGACCCCGGCCTCAGCTGGCAGCCCTCCTGTCGGGACGTGGCATTGTCAACGGGGCCACCTTCTGCTCTCAAAAGTGACCCTGTCTGAACTGAGCACCCGACGGCCACCTGATACTAAGCCAAAAAAAGCAGACGGTTTGTCCTTCCTTACAAAGGTTGCCAGAGATGACGGCCCAAAGATAAGCGTCTGGGGTGAGAGCGCCCGAGCGTTTATGGCGGCACCAGCGACAGTGGGGAAAGCCAGGCTGCGCCCGTGAAGGCGTGGCTGTGGCACGGGTTGAGAGATCCTATACGGATATTGCAGAGATGATCTATAACGCCGCGAAATATTATCAGCCACTGAAACTAATGACTGTAGCCTACCTATTGACACTTTACTAACACCTTCCTGGGGGAAAGAACCTGCACTGTGTGACGTCATTGGGATATAGGCCCCCACACGTCTGTGCAGGTGTCTGTGCTCAATGACAGGTGTCCGGAGGGAAGGGTCCCCGTGTGGCAGCAGCGGTGACCTCTGGGGTGGGGTGAGGCTGAGCTCTACTTTCTCTGATGCTCTTTTCTGCATTGTTTGAAATTTTACAGTGAGTACATGACATTTACAAAACCAACAAGGCTATTTAAAAAAACAAAAACATGCTTGGAGGATGGGGATGCTACAATCGCTTGTCCCCAGTGCTCAAGCCTGGGCCCTTCAGCCTGGTCCTTCCTGGACCCACAAGCGCTCTGTGCTGCTGGCCACGGCCGGCTTTCCACACTGGGTGTCCATCAGGGGCAGAGGTCAGACGCCAGCTCTACCCCACCCCCCCCAGCAGTGAAGGTGGCTGGCTCCACTCTCCCCAGCCCCGGCAGTGAAGGCGGCTGGCTCCTCGAGTCTGGCTCTCTGCGGCCAAATCCACGTTACATAATTGGAGATCCCAAACCCATTTTAGAGGGAGATTTGCCCAAGCATCTCGAGGTCACCCTTCACAGCGAACACTGCGCCTCTCCCCGGACGGACCCGTCTTTCTTCCACAGTGCCGATACCCCCTGACATTACATAGTCATTCAGTCACTAAAGTATGAACAAATTGACTATATTTTCATTTGGCTTTTGGTTTCAGCCCCACTGCTTTAGAATAATGGTCCAAGCTATTAAGCTAACAGTTTGATTTACAAGCCCTTGTGCTCTGAATGCTGGGATCAGACTCCTCTCTTTGTGGAAGAGTAACCTTGCCTCAGGTCTCCTGGGCCCCCGGCTCCCTAATAGAACCGGAGACGGCAGGAAAAAAATCAGCAGTCAGCCAAGCAGTGACACCCAGAGATGCAGCTGATTAGTGAAAGCTGCTGAATCTAAGAAAAGGATTTTCTTTCCCACCTTTAAGCTCCCTTACAAATCATAGCCGGCTGGAAAGTTAACTCTCTGTTAAACCCCCGGAGCGGGCTCCGAGCCCGTCCAGCAGGCTGCCACCTCCTCTCCAAAGGGCTCCAAAGGGCTAACTAAAGATGAGCCATTCCCCGGACAGGTGTGTCCAGCCCCAGGAAGCGCAGCCCCAGGAAGCGCAGACGCTTCGGGGATTTGCCGCCCCTCCCCGAGGCCCCTGCACCAGGGATGTATTTTAAGAATCCTGTCGCTGGGTTGCTTGGGAATAAGAATCAACCCTGTTGCCGCGCAGGGCACCGGGCGCGGGGACGGGATGTGTCACACGCGGAAACAGGGCAATAAGAAGAATGATTCAGAGGTCCCGATGCAGTTGACATTTCTTCCCTAAATACAGACGCCCCCATTATAAATCAGATCAGTATGCAGAAGAGCTGACTCGCCGGAGAGATGAAAGCGGAGGCTTAATTGGTTTTACATAATCCGGCACCTTGGAGGGACAGAATTTTTAGGCACCTGCTCATAGGTGACATTGCCGCTCAATGCTGGCAGGTGACAGAGAGCCAGAGCTGAAGGCTCAGGGGACAAAGCACAGGAAGAGAAGGCTGGGGGTCATGGAAGACGGCGGCAATGTTCCCAGAGCAGCAGGATGAGTCTGGGTACCCCCGGGTCACGGAGGGAGACATCAGGCATCTCTGTGTTGGGGCCCCAGAGAAGTGGGAGCTGGCACTTCTTTTTTTTTTTTTTTTTTTTTNTGAGCCGAAGTCGGACCCTTAACCAACTAAGCCACCCAGGTGCCCCGGGAGCTGGCACTTCTAACCGGACTAGTCCTACAACGTGGTGACTGCCAGCCCGACTGTCCCCTTAACACTTCCGGTGCCTGGGGACTCTGAGTTCACTACAGGAAGCTCCTCTTCCCCAGTGGGGGCAAAAACATTTCCAATCTTGTGTTGAAAGTCAACCAGGGGGCGCCTGGGGGCTCGGTCAGTTAAGCATCCAACTTTGGCTCAGGTCACAGTCTCGCGGTTCGTCGGTTCGAGCCCCACGTCGGGCTCTGTGCTGAGAGCTCGGAGCCTGGAGCCTGGCTCGGATTCTGTGTCTCCCTCTCTCTCTGCCCCTCCCTCACTTGCACTCTGTCTCTCTCTGTCTCTTGAAAATAAACATTACAAAAAAAAAAAAAAGTCAACCAGAAAATTAACAAGACAGCTTGATTTGGCATCATGGATAGATGATCTAACATCATCTAACCTCTAGAGATAGCTAGAATCTCACCTTGAATCTGGGGAGTTAATGGGACCTTGGGGGTCTCCACTTTCTTCTTCCAGGTGATCTAAAGAGAACCTCCCGCCTGAGCAGGAGTTGGGGCTAATCTCTGAGCACCTCGTTTCCAAGTGTCCCCACACCTCAGCCTCTGTCACCGGGCACCCATGCCATCACCGTGATGGGACCCAAAGCTGTCTAGCACATGGCCAGCAGAAGGTTCCAGCAATAAGCAGTGTTAGGTGATTAGCCTGGGTAAACTCAGGGTTCATCCAGACTGAGATCTGTCAAAAGTGCGGGCAAGATGAACCAAGAGGCTGGCATCCTTGTATCTAAAAGCTGCAAGCAGGGGTGCCTGGGTGGCTCAGTCGGTTGGGCGTCTGACTTCGGCTCAGGTCATGATCTCACGGTTCGTGGGTTCGAGCCCCACGTCGGGCTTTGTGCCGACAGCTCAGAGCCTGGAGCCTGCTTCAGATTCCGTATCTCCCCCTGTCTCTGACCCTCCCCTGCTCACGCTGTCTCTCTCTCTCTCTCAGAAATAAATAAAACATTAAAAAATATTTTAAAAAATAAAAGCCACAAGCAAATAAACACGTCCCCCACCCCACCCCCCACTGTCCTGATGTCCTTCAGGGATGCAAAATCCACTGGCGTCAGAGAGTGTGTGGTGCGTAAAGTTAAGAGGATGGGGTGTTTTCTGGCTTCTTTCCTTCCTCTCCTCAAATAGGTCCCAGGAAATGATGTGTTAGATCGCGCGAAAGAAGGAGGGTAAGTGTGTCCCGAGTCCAGCGGCTGGGGGAGCAGAGGGAAGCGCATCCAAGAAGTTCCTTGGAGGCAGCGCTCCCAAAGGCAGCAACAGTGATGCCCACGGCTTGAGGAACAGTCTCGTTTCGCGGAGATGCTCCCAATAACCCTCTGTGGCCCAGAGGCGAGGGGACTGAGGCATGGAGGCCTAAAGTCACGCGCCCCAGGTCCATCATTAACAAGTCGCAGAGTGGGGGCTTGGCCCTCTGGCCGGCTGCCCCAGCCGCAGGCCTTGGTAGAGCCGATAAATACTACTGACCAACAACTGAGGTCAGGGGCCAGTTGGGGGCTCAATGCAGGAGCCGGGAAGGAGAGTGAAGAGCGGTCAGAAACTCGGGTTTTATAGGTGTCCAGAGGGTCGTGGCCATAGCCCTGCTCCGGCTGATTTAAGCTCTTGCAATAAACAAAAAACTTCCCACTGCCCTGAAAGCCGTTAGACCTTGATAAAACCCCTGAGCATCTTTTAAATTGCAGTTTGGCCCCAAGGCCAAAAAAGAAAGAGGCCATTGATCGCCGGCTTGCCTCATGAAAAGGCGGGAGGCTTGGCGGGAGGGCTGAGCCTGTGGGCTCGCCGGCCTCTGCTCCCACACCTGTAAAGTGGGTGTAGTGACAGAGGCCAAGTGCAGTCCTGCGTGTTAAGCGCTGGGCATGGGCTTGGCCGGAGGGTGGGCATGGACGGCACAATCTCTGTGTTGGACGGGTCTCTGGCATCCTGCCCTGTAGACATGCAGATCTCAAGCCTGGCTGTGTCTGGGGTATCTCTGAGGAGAGCTTTATAATGCAGATTCCAGGGCCCTGCCCAGGAGCCCATCCAGTGGGTTTGGGGAAGCCTCCAAGCCTGCATTTTCAGGAAGCAGATCCTGAAGTTTCCCCGGTCGATGTCACCTGCTCTGCACAGGGATGTTTAAAGCCTGTGTTTATGAGGGCTTGTGGGTGCACTTCCATATGTTTGCTGTGAAGCTTGCTGGGAGCTTCCAAAGGAAGCATGCCTGCGGGAGGCAGGCCGTCGTCTGTTAAACAGCCCTGAGGATTATGAACTTCTGTCTTAATCTGCTCAGGCTGCTAGAACAAAATACCATAGCCTGGTTGGCTTAAATAGCAGACATTTATTTCTCTTAGTTCTGATGGCTGCGCATCTGAGATCAGGATGCCAGCACGGCTGGGTTCTGGTGGGACCATCCCTGGCTTGCAGAAGGCGCCTTCCCCCCCGCTTGCCCTCGCTCGTCAACTGGAACTGCCTTTCTCCGTATTTGTGAGTGAGGCTGGGGTTGCAGATGTCCATCGGTGTCACTTGAGTCCTTTAACGCAAGAATTGATGTGACGGTGCCCTGCATGGGGGCAATTTCAGGAAAACACCGCAGTCGGCTTTGTAGACTGCTAATAATGGTAATAGCAGCGGCAGCCACTGTGTCTTGAGTGCCAGGCACTGAGCCAGGGGCTTGGCAATGACCCCATGGGATGGAGGGTAGGACTACATTTTCTTCAGAAAGTCTCTGCTTTATGCAACTCTTGAATACCTTATTTTACATCATGCACAATTAACTCATTAGGCCCCTGGAAATCACTTGGAAGGAGACAAGGTACAAACATTGAAAAAAATAGGTCACCTTTGCTACTTGGCGAAGCAGATAGAGAGGATCTTTAGAATGCCAGAATCTCAGATATAGTTCTAATGGCTCTGTTACCTTATTTTGGGCTCCTGACCCATCTGTCCATCTGTCTGTTCATCCGTCCATCCATCCATCCATCCATCCATCCATCCATCCATCCATCCATCTCTTCATCCATTCAGCTATATGTCCACCCATCCATCCATCCACCTGTCCATCCATCCATCCATGCATCTACCCATCCACTCGTCCATCCATCTATCCATCTTTTCATTCATCCGTCTGTCCATCCATTCATCCACCCATCCATCCATCCACCTGTCTATCCATCTGTCCATCGGTTCATCCATCCATCCATGTGTCCACCTAGCCATCTAGCCAAGATTTGTTCAGTGTCTATGGGGTGCCCCTAACAGTGCCCCCGAGTTACCTGAAGACCTTTGAAGTCTCCTGTTTGTTGCTATTTCCCCAGAACAGGGTCCAGAATATGGCATAACATCCCCACTGTCTAGCCGAGGACACTTAACTCTAATTCCTATTTGTGAATGGACAGGGTCAGCCTCGTCCACCACAAAAAGGTTCTGTTTCCTCTTAAGAGTTACCCCTCAAAATTCTTCCTGCTCATCATTCCAATAAAGGAAAAGGGGAAAGACATGAGACCTCACCACAAGCACCCCAACCCAATGGGCTGTGGACACCCAACATCTGAGTGTGTCCCAGTTTCCCTGGAAGAAACACAGGAATTGTTCAACAGCCTGTATATGAATAAGCGATAAGGCACTGATGGGCACTGTATGGACAGCTCAGCAAAGGACTTAATTTGCAACCAAGCACAAAATCAAAGACTCTGTCAACCGAGGAACTGTGCGCCCGGATAACCACCTTGCACTACCTGAGAAAGCACTGTCAGGTAAATTTCCAGAGAAAGTAATTAAGGAATCCCCATTGTCTAAAATCAGCAGCAAAATTTGGAGCTCTGGAGTTTGATGCTCACTGGGGATCTGGTGTCTCCTCCCGGCCTGATCCTTCATCAGAATGAACAGCGGAGGTTTACGGGGGGATCGGCTGGTGTGTCCCCCCCCTGCTGTCCCCAAGATGCCCCCCCCGGCACTTCATGCTCTTGCAGGTGCTCTCTTGTCGAACGAGGGTAGGCAGCAAATGAGGTCACTGCTTGTGGGACGGGGGTGAGATTAATACACAAATCTGTAGACCTCTCTGAGATCTGCAAGCGCCAATTAATATTTATCAAGTACCCATGGCGTTCATGATACCAGGCATCAACATGCAGAACATACAGTCCCTGGCATCGGGGAGTCTACACTCTGATTCGAAAGCTACACACAGATGGATGCCACCCCCACCCCCCGGTGNCACCCACCCCCCCCGTGCTTGGAGGCCCCCACCCTGGTGGGATAGCCCATTGTGAGTGTGTGTTAATATTTATAGCGAGTGGCCTCTTCTGACAGAGATGATGTCGAATTTTCGGCCAGGCATAGCCCCGTGGCTTCCCCAAAGTGGGTGCGGGGGAGGGGGGTGTCTGCTCACAGACTCCCCAAGGGTCTCAGCAACACGCCTCCTGTCCTAAGTCCCTCCTTGTCTCTTACTTGAACTTGAAGATGGGTCTGCCATGATGGTCCAGACAGTACCCTTGGAGGTTTCTGAGTGCATAGTGGGCTAAGCAGTCACCCGACGGAACGTCCCATCTCCCGCTGGCAGCTGGACGTCCCACGGCCACCTCCCCAGAGAGCAGCACCAGGCAGACTCCCGTCATCTGAGCTCTGAAAAGAAAAGGGGGCCCTCCCCCTCCCCCGCAGCTCCGCCTGTCACACTGTTTGTTGACAGTGCCATTGAAAACGGCTGTGAAGGGCTGTGAAGGCTCGTTCTGTCTCCCATTCACTCCTTCCTCTGACCGTTTCTGAAAGGCGAAGATTCTGGGAGGCACCCGCCCCCGCCTCCCCCCTCTGCCCCTCTCCAGGCCCGTCATGGAGGGAGAGAGGCGGCAGCCTGGGTGAGTGGGGCTGACGAGCCTCCTCACCTGGCCCCATGGTGCACCGCCTCCAATTAAATCAAAATGGCTTGTTTTTAATGGTCTTTTACACTGACAAGTGGGCGATCATTTTGGGCCCACTAGCTGTCAGGGAGCGGAGGCAAATCCTCGGTTGATAATGCCCAATGCTTCCAATTAGGAACTGGGGCCGCTCCTGGCGCGCTAACGATTCCCCAGCCGCCCCCCAGGCCCCTTTGGCGCTGGTGTTTCTTCCTGCCTGTTCCGCCGCAAATTACTGACACAAAACGGAAGGCCCCGCGTCTCCTCTGCCACGCCAGGCCGGGCCCTGTTGGGCTTAATGAGCCGATGGAAGTTTCGTGGCTCCAGCGCTAAATTCTTTTCTTGTTTGACAGCTGCTCGGCTAAGGCGAGTGTTGACCTTATAAAAGATTTAGTGTTTCTCATTATTTTCTGTCAAGCTTCACAAGTGATGGCTCTGCGGTTATCATTTGCATCCTGGGGTGTGCGTGTGTGTGTGTGTGTGCACGCGCGCGCACGTGCTGGATGGGGGCTCCGGGTGGAAACGGGGAACGGGAAGGGGTCCTTCTCTCCCTGCCTGGCATCTGGCTCCAGGGTGACAGT
>NW_027530625.1:8527666-8558124 GCF_008692635.1 Crocuta crocuta
GGTGGTGTCCACAGAGGCTCCCAGAGACAGGCCGACTCCCATGGCCCAGATGCGCCAAGCAGAAGGGGGATGTGAGCCGGACTCGCCACGGGGCACAGTCTTCGGGCCACACTTGAGGGTTTATCAGGAGGAACTCGCTCCTCTCTTATGGGCCCGTGGAAAGCCATCTCCCGCAAGCTTCCTCCCCTGGCTTGGCAGTCTACACAAGGATTTAATGGTTTTTAAAAGCAGAACCACTAAAAAAAGAAAGCGTATCCTTGCCCTGATGTGACCACGGTGGTGTTGGTCGGTCCCCTGAGTTTCTGTGTCCATGCTGCACTGGGGCCGCCCCTCCTCCTGGCCTCCCCACCCATCCCTTTCTGCCTCTGTGCTCTCCCCTCGCTCACGGACCCACTAGCCAACCCAGGTGAGGGTGACCCACGGGGACCTGAAAAGGGAGACAGAGTTAAGGGCAGGTGAGGACCTGGCTGTCTCCTCCTGTGGCTTCCAAATCTTCATTCATCTCCAGTGGGGGACTCGTATCATCTCCCAGAGAGTCCCCTAAGCAGCACCCTCTCCCGCGTGTGCCCAGGGGAACCCTGCCAGCTGATCCCTGCACACTTCTACTCGAGCCGCGTTTCAGCCTGGGAATATTGTATAACGGGGCAGCCACCATCGGTCTGAGTGGATGTGATCTGTGAAACGAAGGCCGCTCACCGTCCCTGCCTCCACGTGGCTGTGTGAACAGGCAGCGGAGTATCCCGAAAGCCCTCCTCTTTTTGTGCTGCGTTACTAGGGAAGGGAATGTATACAGGAGGAGATCAACTCTAACCCACTAAAGGAAAACAGATAAATTGGACACCACCAGCACGTCGTCACGGTCGGCAACTTTGTTGGTTCAAATGATAACTCAGTGAAAAGACAACCCACAGAAAAGGAACAAATATTTGCAAACCCTATCTCTGATACAGGACTTGTATCTACGAGTATAAATACAACCCTTACAACTCGGTAATGAAAAGATAAATAATCTAGTCAAAAAGTTTTTTTAATTTTTAAAAAATTTTAAATTTATCTTTGAGAGAGAGACAGACAGACAGAATGTGAGCAGGGGAGGGGCAGAGAGAGAGGGAGGCGCAGAATCCGAAGCAGGCTCCAGGCTCTGAGCTGTCAGCACAGAGCCCGACGTGGGGCTCGAACCCACAGACCGTGAGATCAAGACCTGAGCCGAAGTCAGACGCTCAACCGACCAAGCCACCCAGGCGCCCCATTATAATCAAATTTGAAATGGGCAAAGGATTGTATAGACATTCTTCCAAAGAAGATACACAGATGGGCAATAAGCACGTGAAGAATGCCCAACATCATGAGCCATCAGGGAAACGTAAATCAGGCCTCAGAGGGACACTGCTTGGCTCCCATAACTAGGGTGGCTACAATTAAAAAAAAAAAGAAAAAAGAAAAAAGAAACAGACACTAACAAGTGTTGGCGAAGATGCAGAGAAATTGGAACCCTCTGTGTCGCTGATGTGAATAAAAGATGGTGCAGCCCTTTGGAAAGCCCCGGGACAGTCCTTCAAAAGGCTGGAGTCCCCACCTGCCCCCCAGTGATTCCAGGGCCAGTCATCTCACCAAGAGATAAGAACCCGTGTCCACGTAACGACGTGTACACGCGTGTTCACGGCGGCGTTATTCATCCTGGCCCCAAAGTGGAAACAACCCACGCATCCGTACCCGATGAATGAACGGGTCCACAAAACGTGGTAGATCCACACAACAGAACGTCATTCCACCAAACAGAAGAATTACATCCTGCTACCTGCCACGGTGTGGAGGAACCTTGGAAACATTATGCGAAGGGAAAGAAGCCGGTCATAAAATACCGTGGCTCGTCGTGTGAGTCCATTTCTAGGAAGTGTCCAGGCAAATCCATACAGACAGAGAGAAGCGGCTGCCAGGAGTTCGGGGAAGGGAAATGGGGGGTGACGTCTCCCCAGTGGTAGACGGCTTCTTTCGGGGGCGATGGAAATGTACCAGCCTGTGAATATACCTAAAGTCATTGATTTATGTACTTTAAATGGGTGAGCCTGATGATAGTGAATTATATCTCAATAAAGTTCTTTCAAAAAAGAAAGGTCAGGCCACTTGAAACATAAGAGTAGCACACTTGAGTCGGATGAGTGTTCGTTGCCCAGATGCGGTCTTTGGAGGCTGGAGCAGGGCGATAACTGGCCACCAGGAAAAGGCCTCAGAGAGTGAAGGAGGGTCTGGTGCGTTCTCAGTTCCCCTCAATGATCCATTATGACTCTCACTTCCCTGAAGCCTCTGAAACTTAGAAGCTGAAGAGGCAGACGTGGGAGCTGACCTGGAGGTTTTGGGGAAGTTCAGCCAAACACCCCACCACCGTGGTGATCCCTGGTCACTTATCCACCGGCGTCCAGCAAAAAGATCCATTGTCCAACTTTGGTCGCAGCCGTTGACTCGTTGAGTTGCCTCAGCAAATCCTTGGACGTGCTCTGGAGGCGCAGGCATGACTTCTGGAAATAGCAAGTCAATTCTGCTTTTCAAAGGCGCGCACGCTGGTCTTCCCTTCGACCCCAGGAAGGCTCAAAGAGCCCCAGAGTCAGTGCAGCAAAACCTGGATTCCGCTTCCCCCCAGCCCCTCCCTCCCCTGACATGGTGATTCCTCGAGGTGCCACGCGGGGAGGCAGGAAGTTTGTTTCCTAAGCCTGAGCTTGGATGTTCTTTGAAAACGCAGCGTGTGTCAGCAGGGAGGGTCAGGCCCCGTGTCCTTGCTCTATTTTTGGACCACGGAGAAATTAGAGCCAGTAGCAGAATAACAACACAGGGGACCAGATGTCTCCAGAGAGAGAGTCACCCTCGTTAATTACTTAAGCTACGCACCGTCTCCATCAGGGTTTGGGGCTCAGCCTGTTTGCCAGTGATGTCTTGCTCGGAGGTGTGTTCTACCCGGGCCTCTGACCTCCAGCTGCCCTGAGCTTGACAGAAATTACTGACCTGGGACTGATCCATAATTTTCAAGTACCCCTCATTAGAGGAGACAGCCCCTCAATCTTTGAAAGCAAAACCTCTCTCCCAGTCTCCTGAGTGGCTGTCACTTAAAAAAACAAAAAACAACAAGAACCCAACCCCCCTAACCGAAACTAAACTAAGATTTCTCTAGCTGCCTTTTAAAAATTTTTTTAGGTCTTCGACAGATTTTATTATTATTATTTTAATGTTTTATTTATTTCTGAGAGAGAGAGAGAGAGAGAGTGTGAGCAGGGGAGGGTCAGAGAGAGAGGGAGACACAGAATCCAAAGAGGCTCCAGGCTCTGAGCTGTCAGCACAGAGCCCGACGTGGGGCTGGAACCCATGAACTGTGAGATCATGACCTGAGCCGAAGTCGGACACTCAACCGACTGAGCGCCCCCAGGCACCCTGATTATTATTTTTTTTTCTCAAGTTCTGCCTTTTGCCTTCGTGGCCCCAGGACTTGGCCCTGGCAGGCGTGGCGTCCAGTTGGGGGACTATTGTGTGGCTAATGAGAGGGGACCGGAGGGTCCGCTGGCCCAGCTGGCCCAGGACCGTGTCGAGGGCCTGGACCGAGCCAGCGCGCCTGCCCACCGGCGTTGAGTCCTTCCCGGCCGCGCTGAGCACAAGCAACGCCCTCCATGTGCCCCTGGTGTGGCCTCACAAAGGACAGCAATGCCCCTCTCTATGCCATAAAGAGCCCCATGCCATGGCCCCCCCTATGCTCTCCTGCAGCAGAGGCCTCACGCAGAGGGAGAAGACAGAAAGGAGGCGGGGAAAGACGGAAGGCAAAACGCTGCTCACTCTTTTTGGCACATGGCGAAGGCTGGTGTCACGAGGCAGAATGACCACGTCTTTCCTCCTTGGGTCCTGGACGATGTCTTAGGCACCGAGATGACTGTGCCCAGCGATCGGGATTAAGTCTAACGCGGGGCAAGTCCGCAGAGTCACAAACCCCCAGTTGGGAAACTTCGTCTGGTCGCAAAGCTCACGATTCGGATGGAACCACGCACAAATCCCCGGCAGACAAATCTCGTAACACAGAACAAGTCTGTCCCAGCTGTGCGTGGAGGGAGGGGCCCCCGCGAGCCTCCGTCCCTCGCCCCCAAGCCACTTCTCCAAAACGCAGTTTCGAAAGGCCGCCTTGCTTTTTCGCGCTAAAGAGAGGAAAAGGCAGTAATTCCTTTCAGATAAAACAGACGCCCTCTCAGCCTCCTTCGCTGACTCCAGTCGCGACCCTCCTGAAGGCAGTGCTCGGCACGACTCCCCTCTACTTTCTTCCAACTCTGCGTCATACACGTGCTTGCACAACACAGGGGCCCTTTGCAGGTTTTCAGTCTTTCATGGAGGGGCGTCTGGGCAGCTCAGTCATTTGAGCATCCGGCTCTTGATTTCAGCTCAGGTCATGATCTTGTGGTTCGTGGGTTCAAGCCTCGCATCGGGCTCTGTGCTGACAGCATGGAGCCTGCTTGGGATTCTCTCTCTCTCTCTCTCTCTCTCTCAAATATAAATAAATGTTTAAAAAAATTTTTTAAATCTTTCATATAAATGGCATCACACGCATGTTCCATTCTGTTCCATTAAACTCTCGTTCCCCTGCAACACTGTTTTCGAGATTTATACGTGTTGATGCATGGACCCTACGGTGACTCAGCCCCGCTCTAGAGCAGCATTGTCCCATAGAACTTTCTGTGATGATGGACACGTTGTCCATCAGTGGCCGCTGGCCACGTGGGTTTATGGAGCACTTGGGATGGGCTTTAGTATGACAAAGGGGCTGAATTTTTCATCTCATTTCATTGTAGTTACTTCAAATTTCAATAGCCACATGCAGCTCGTGGCCGCCGTGTTGGACAGGGCCACTCTGGGTGTTCATGTGAACTGAGGCAGAGGGTTCCACTATGTGAACTGACCGGCTTTAGCTTATCCAGTCCCCACTGATGGGCGTGCAGCTGTTTCTAACACTTCTTATCCTGTTACAATGAGGGTTCCCGTACGCATCTCTTGGTGGGCATTTTCGAAAGTTTCTAAACATGGACTCTGGTTTGTAGGGTGCACACAAGCCCAGCCTTTCCAGGTAATGCCAAATCCTCTCCAATAGTTGTACCACTTAACACCCTTGCGGGTGGTCTATGAAAGTTCCCACTTCTAACGTCAGGCTTATTACCGTTATCGTCAGTGGGATGGGCAGGAAATGCCATTTCTTTATTCCCTGATTACAAACATTGGTCTGCGCTTGTTTCCTGTGTCTGCTGGCCTTCAGATCTCCCCTCCGTGAATGGCCCGTTGATTTCTTCTTCCTCATTGTTTTATTGCCGTGGGAGGGCAACACCACTCTCACCCCTCACCCCTACCCCCATCTCTGTCTTATTCTTTGAGTCTCTGCTTGTATGTTATCCCTTCAGGAAGGCTTCCCCGGCCCCGAAGTACGAGTTTGATTGTATTATGAGCTCTTACAAATCTGGTACTTCTGAGGCGCCTGGCTGGCTCCGTGAATGGAACGTGCAACTCTCGATCTCAGGGTTGTGGGTTCAAGCCTCGTGCTGGGTGTAGAGATTACTTAAAAAGAATTCTGTTTTTAAAAATCTGGTAGTTTTTTAGTACTTAGCGCAACTCTAATTGAATAATTAGTTGTGTGATTATATTTTCATTACTGTTTCCTGGGTCCACGATAGCAGAAGCCTTCTAAGTTCTTCCAGTCTTCCTGGTGCCTAGCCTGGTACATAGCGGATACTCAAATAAAGTAGACAAACGAAAGGGCAGTGGCCACATCTTGTCCCCTAACCCAGGTCACTGGGCACCTGCTCTGTAATGACAGCACGCCATCCCACTAAGGGGTTTTCTGTTGAAAATAGATCACGCTTTGCAAGGAAGCATAAAAAGTAAAAACTGAACAAATACAAAGGGGTCTGATTCATGCAAATCACCTTGGCATCAAAGAAATTAAATTAGAAATCAGTCACAAATGTAACTAATATAATTGCCTGGCCATTTAAAAAGCACATTTATAAATAACTAAAAGACCAAAGAAGAAACCCAAACGGAAATTTGATAGAAATTAGATGAAAAGAGAACCGAACAAAAATAAATACACTCAAAACTTGAAACTGAGATGAGATCAAAGACAATTCAGAGGGCAAAGGAATTGCTCATGCTAGTTATATAAACGGTAAAGACTGAAAGGTAATTAGCTAGCAGGTGACTTTAGATGCTAAGAAGAGAAGAATGGACGGACCAGCCTCAAAGAAGGAAGCATGAAGTCTTGCGCAGAATTAACAAAGTGGCGGAGGTACAATGAAGGGTATGAATCAGATGAAAAGCTGCTTCGAAGAAAGTGGACCAGAAGAGTGTAGATGCTTTCAACTGCAGTGGGAGATGGAATCCAGGAATTTAGATTCCCTGGGGCCCAGTGGGGCCAGGGGCTGGGGGGGGCGGGGGGGTGGGTAGACTCAGGAAAAGGTGATGGGCTGGTGGCCGGGCTCAAGCTGAGCCCAGAACCGGAGAAGCCTTGCCCACCTTGGCGCCCGGATGGCTCATCCGTGGAGTTGGAGTCTATGATGTCCAGGGTCTCTTCCAACTCTGAGTTTCTGGGAATCTTCCATTCCAGTTGGGTTGCAGGGAGTCAACAAATGTCATCTGGGGAGGGGACCAGGGTTCCTAGGACCAGCGGTGAACGCAAATCTCTTGAGATCTGTGACGGCTGCTCAGCCCTACTGCCCCAGCTTGTCCCCCAGCCACATTGATTTGCTCTCCTTTCTGTGATTTGCCCAAATTCTTCCCATTGCAGGGCGCAATGGTGGCTGGCTCCCACCTTTTGGGACATTCTCCCTTCCTCTTCCCCTGCTCAGCCCCCCCATCGTCTCTAGAAAGGCCTTCCTGGCCCCCAGCTGGAGTCAACTCCGCACCCACAGTCCTATTAAATTGCCATTAAACACGTGTAGTGTTTTTAGTGGCCACCTCCCACGCCGTCCTGCAAAGTCCATGGGGGCAAGTGCCCTGGCCTATCTCACCGGCATATCCCCAGGTGTACAGCACAGCGGAGGTGTCCCGTCCCTATTGTGGCCAATGCTATCTAGAGGCTGCCCGTTCAAACAGGACCAGAGCCTTGGCCAGCCAGGGCAGAGCTGCCCCCACTCGCCCTGCTCCTGGGGCGGCTGGCAGGCTGTGGCGCTTGCCTCTTATTTACCTGCATGGACCCTAGAGTGACTCAGCCCCATTCAGCAAAGCTGTCTCCTGCCAAAGCCGCTACGATTTCTTACCTCCGGGCGGAAGCAGACCGCAGATGGCTTAATTTAGAAGCATCTCCAAAGGAATTCCTTGCTCTGTACTCTTCCTCCTCCGACTCCAGGGGTCTGTGGGGTCGTGACCACACACGGCTTGAGGCCTGACTTGTAATGAGGATCGTCGTCTCTGGCTGAGCTGCTATTTTAGGAGAGGAGAGTGTGCCTGTGGGAGAGGAGCCACAACGTTCTCAGCAGTGACTCACCTGACTCATTTCATGAGTGTTTGTTCATGGGAGTGGAGTTTGTCAATGAAGACCAGGGCCGGATTCCCCCAGCTCTGGTTTCAATCTGTGCGACTGGTGCAAGCGACTTAACCTTTCTGGGCCTCCGTTTCCCCATCTGTAAGATGGGGACAAGGTCCGGATGTTCTGGGGCTCCTGTGAAATCCATGTGCTGTGCTTGGCAAACAGCGAGCCTGCTGTGGGACTGCCCAAGGGTCTGTTCTTGGGGAGCAGGATGGATTCCGCAGAGGGACACCCTGCTTCCTGGCATCCTGAGAGCTGGACCTCCCCTCTCCGTGGACTCGGGGATTCTGCTGGAGAATTTGGGGATTTGAAGAGACCCGGTTTCCCTTCTCTTTCTAAGGACACATCCCACGTTGGGGGCAAGCGTTTGCTTCAGTTAGCCTTTGGGAGAGTCCATCAGACCCAACCACCACGACTCTCCTTTGGTTTTCACCTTGGACACCAAGGCCAGGATGCATACCTGCCCTTCCACCCCTGCTCACACCACTTCCCCTGCACCTCCCTTCCCATCATACTGACCCCTCGAGGCCACTTTCAAGGCCCACCGGGCCTGAGGAGCCATCCCTGACCACCTGAGACCAGGTGAACCCTGCCCACTGCCTTCATTCGCTCACTCACTCGTTTGCACACCCTTCCAGCTGTTTCAACATGGCCCCATGCCAGGCATTGGGGGTCCTGAACAGGACGGATGCAGACCCCCCCTCACAGGGCTCCGGGGCTGGGCACTCGCTTGAGCTCCCCCGTCTTGGAAAACTTAACTCCACAAGGTTCCTGCTGGAATGGGAATTCTGACATCCATCAGAGACTTCACGCGGCATGATTTCTGCCTCCCCCACCGCCACCCAGTGTGGCCGAAAACATAATGGGTGCCAGAATGCATACGATCAGTCACTGGCCTGAGCCTCCTATGCCCGAAATACCCTTCTAGAACGCCAAAGGAAAAATGGAACTTGGAATGCCAAAGTATAAGAGGTGTGCATCTTCCCCGGCACATAGTAGGTGCTTAATCCATAGTTTTTAGATGAATGAACGTTTCTTTCTCACCAAAGTTTCTAAGAGGAGACGGCAAAAAAAAGAAAATTTCTTCTCCCAGGATTCTCTTTTGTCTCTGTGCTGGTTTTAACCTGATTATCTCCGAGCTGAGTAGCTCCTTGGGGCTGGATCCTCTGCCCTCTCCTCAGAAGATGAGAGCGAGTGCTGAGCCTGCCACCACCAACACCAAATCAACACCACCCACCGTCACCACCACCCACATAGCACCACCCATTGTCAATACTGCCCACTGTCAACACCACCCACCATCACCACCACCCCCCATCACCATCACCCACTGTCACCACCACCCACCATCAACACCAAATCAACACCGCCTACCATTAATACCACCCACCATCAGCATTACCCACTATCAATACTACCCTCCATCAACACCACCCACCAACACCAAATCAACACCACCTACCATCAACACCACCCACCCCCAACACTAGCCACCATCAACACCATATTCAATACCACCCATCCACTGCCATCAGAACCATCTGCCATTCCTGCACACTGAGCTGCCCAGGGGATGGCTTGGAGGTTATATTCATCTCCTGCGGCTGCCATAACAAAATATCATAAACATGGGGATTTAAACAATAGAAATGTATTCTCTGGCAGTTCTGGAGGCCAGAAATCCAAAGTCAAGATATCAGCAGGGCTGCATTCCCACCAAAAGTCGTGGGGAAGAATGCTTCCTTTTCTCTTGAAGCTACTGGTGGCTCCTGGCACTCCTGAGCTGTGGCCACATCACTCCAGAGTGTCTTCTGTCTCACACAGCCTTGTCATTGGAATCAGAGCCTTCCTGAATAATCCTGAGATCCTTAAACTACTTCTATCTGCAAAGACCTTCTTTTACAAATAAGATCACATCCACAGATTCCAATGGTTAGGAAGTGGGCATATCTCTTTTGGGGTCACCATTCAGCCCACTTCAAGGGCTGTGGGGAGATGCATGGAAATAGCAGAGATGTGGGCTGTCAAGAGCCATTGGTGGCTGGCCACCAAGGAGGAAACTATCGCCACTCTGGATGCTCCAGGAGACCGTGGGCACCTGAGTTCCAGCCGGCTGGGCATGTGAATCAGCCAAGGTGCCCAGGAGGCCTCTGGAGACCCAAAGTGCCAGCCTCCCTGAGAGCCTTTAGCTGCCTTCTGGAAAGCATGGGTGTCCAGAAAATCATGTCACAGTATAAAAATCAACCCATCCCTTGCCAGAAGGGACACAACGGTACATCTTGGAAGCCTTTTGTTTGTTGGCTATTTTCTTCCTCCATAAAGTGTAGAGTCTTCTTTCTTCCTGACAACTTTTACGTGACTACTTGGTGACTTTTCTGGACTTGGAGATGAATCTGAGAACAGTATCGTGGTTTGAGTGATCAAAATGAGTTGAGCACAGGTATTGAGCCCTGGGCCCAGGGACGCATCAGGTGACTGTAGCAAGGGCCCTGTGCTAGAGGACTCAGTAGCTTTGATGTTGGGCTCAGGCTCTGCCTGGGTTCCGAGAGTCCCAGACGATCCTGATGCACATCCGAGAAATTCAAAACCTGAGGCTGTGGCTGCCGTGGCTCCCAGAAGTGCCTCCCCTGCCGTGGCTCCCAGAAGTGACAGGGGACTTGCAAAGGGTCTGCAAATCTTGAAGTGGCGACCCACACTGTTTTGTACATTAGGATTTGGAGTATCTTTTCCTCCAGAGGAGAGGGCCCAAGGCTTTCTGCAGAGTCTCCTAAGGGTCTACCTACCCGAGAATGAAGAACACAGTTTATGTCTTGAACTCACAACTAAACACACCACCAGCTGACTCTCAGGAGCTTCTAATGAGCTTCTGTAACCCCTACTCCCTTTCAACCTCATGAGTGAGTCGTGGGAGAAAGAAGCCACGTGAGCCGTGGCTGCAGCAGAGTTTTCTAGAAAGAATCCACAACTTAGTGCCCAGGGGTGGGGTGGGGTGGAGACTAAAACAGTTCCTCTGACATCGATTCCCTGGGCAGCCAACCATGGACCAGCTGCTCTGGGCCTCAGTCCCCTCATCTGTAAAATGATGAACACAGTCCGCTTGGATTCCATGGGGCCCTCAGGTACCCTGATGGTGAGCACACGCTCCCTGGACTGGAGGAGCCTGGACTGGAGGAGCCCAGGGCCAGGAGGCACGTGCAGGCTGCAGGGGACCAGGTCACATCAGCTCTGCATCTGGTCTTGGTAGAGACATTCCCCGGTTCTCTGCCAGCAGGAAACCAGTTGGGCCACACGCTCTGGTGAAGGTCATGACTTTTCCTGGGGGTGGGGAGGTCCCGGGCCTCTGTGTTCTGAGACGGGGGCCGGCGTGCGGGGCCCCGAGCACAGAGACTCCTTAGAAGCTCCTCCTTGTCCTCTACTGCCTTGAACTTGTGTGTCCTCTCCCCGTCTTTCCTTTCTCTCGCCTTTCCACACTGAAAGGCAGGCAGCACTGGGGCTTCGCTGTGCACCCCGGAGGGCGGCCCGATGGGCCTGGACTCTTGACAAGATCGGGTCCTGCTTTCACATCCCTAAGAGCCTTCATCTGCTCCTGCGACCCCAGAGGGAATGCCTGCCGGCCTCGTCCCCTTGTGAACCGGGGCTCCGGTGGGCCTGGGGGCCAGCGCGCGTGCTGCCCCCTTAGCCTGGGAAACCCCTGCTCGCCTTCCAGCCTCCCCTTCACGTCCCTTCCCCGGGATGGGGGGACCCCCGACTCCCGTGAGGGCTGAGCTCATGCTGCCTGTGCTCGCCGCACACCCCCGACTCTGTGAGTTCTAATGAAGCAGCTGCAAAATTATTGTTGCTGTCTGCTCCTCCTCTAGATTAAAAGCTCCCTGAGTGGACAGAAAATCCATCTTGTTTCTTGCGGTATCCCCAGTGCCTGGCACAGAGCACGTATTTATTTACTTAATAAATATGTGTTACATGAATGCATGAGAAAATGAATGAATGAACGGATGAATGAACAAGCAAGCGAAACCTTTCTACCCTGGGCCTCCTATAGGTTATCCTAAAGGAGAAATGCCATTTTAGGGGCGCTCTTCTTGCTACTGGGGGTGACATAACAGACCCAGGAGACAGAAGGGGCTTTGCCCACCACTGTTTCTTGAGAAGGAAGGGCAGACTGAAATATTGATCGCATAACATTTTAACCGAAGAGACACTCATTGGACCCGTGTCTCATGTCTCCTCCAGAAGGGTGGCATTCTTGAACTCTGGTTCCGGTACTATTGCCTCCTGGGGCGGCTGCCCCTGGCAGGAGGGACTTGGAGCAGATGCCCAGCAAGGAGCACTGACTGGGCCCGGAGCTACCCCCTGGAGAGGGCGGCTCGTCTGGGGGTTTTCATGGTGGAAGATCAGCAGGTGAAGGGCGATGTGGGCTATTGGGTCCCACAGCACAGCGACCCCAGTCATCATCAGGTGACGTTTATCACACACACATCTTTCTGGCAACAAGCCGGACGGAAGGAAACATGCTGGGAGGCGCCTGGGTGGCTCGGTCAGTTAAGCGTCCGACCCTTGATTTCGGCTCCGAGCATGATCTCAGGGTTCGTGAGTTCGAGCCCTGCACTGGGCTCCGTGCTGGCAGCACGGAACCTGCCTCGGATTCTCTCTCTCTCTCTCGGCCCCTCCCCTGCTCATGCTCTCTCACAAAATAAATCAATAAACTTAAAAAACTTTTTAAAAAAGGAAAGAAACGTGCTAGGCACGGAGCAGCTTTGCCCTCGCTGCCTTCTGCCCGCGGCCCGTCACCGCTCAGTGCCAGGGTGCTCTCAGCCCAGCACTTACTCTTCACGTCTTCCCCTCTCACAGATGATTTGTGTGACGGCTCTAAGATGGAAGCAGGGGGCGGGCAAGGAGAGAAGGGGAGCACCTGGGAGGAACCCGTGCCCGCTGACCTGTGCTCCCTTCTAACCACAGGTGTGCTCCCATCTTGACACCTTCCCCACCGAGGCTGATCGCCAGAGAGCAATCAGAGCCCACCAGGAAGAGCGTGCGGTGCGCCAGGGGACCCTGCGGATGGGCAACTACACTCACCCGTAGCTCCTTCTTGACACAGTAGAAAACTCCCAGAGGACTCGCCTTTCTTGCCCCAGCTCCCATTCACACCCCCCCCCCCCATTTTTACATGGGTTCTGCTTTGGCAAGGTCCTTGGATTTGGGTCTTAGATTGATTCTTTTTGATAAGCCAGTACTTTTCAGGTTAGCCACTACTCACCGACCCTGGCCCCAGCAACCCTCTACTAGGGATTCCCCGTCGCCCAGGAGCCCACCCACCTGCGCTTCTCAAGCCCTCACCTGATTACATGAACCCAAATCACAAGGGCAGGTGTTAGACTCCAAGCTAAGGGTCGATTCCTAGGCTCCGCCCACTGAGCGTTAAGAACAACCTGTGTATTTCCTGCAGAAAGCATGACAGTAACATACTTTAAAAGCCCCTCGTTTTATATTCCGAACATGAGGGTAACTGTTCTTTGGCGGATGCCTGATGTCTCCCCATGCCAGCAGTATGTCTCTGGGGCCCATGAATGGGAAGACTCCATGCTCCTGACTCAGGGCCTCCCCCCACCTCCTCCACGCCAGCACCTGTCAATCACTCAGGCCAACATGGACTTCTCCGCCAAGGCTGACCTTGGAAGGGCAACCCCAGCCCAAAGGAGACCGTCTTCCGGGTGAGTAGCTGGGCCAGCGATGTACCAGCCAAGGAATCTTTTAGCCAAACTCCTGGGCGCTTCTTACCTCAGTCTTTCCGCACGCCCTTGCCTTCTCCCCGCAAATCATATATCGGTCTATTTTCAATTAAAAATGCTATTTGTCCTCTTCCTGTTTTCCCTTTATTTGGAAACCAGTAAACCAGTGGCGAGGGGTGCGAGGACTAATGTTGAGACTCTTCAGACGGTGCTCGATACGGACACTGCTCCAGGCAGATCGCCTTCTCTGACACGTGCCTGCAGTGTCCGTATGAAGTCGGGCACATCGAGTTTTTAAATCCCTTTTCTCGTCTGAAGCTTCCAAACGCCGCTCTTCAGCCCAGAGCTCCCCCCGGGATTTCAGACTCACTTACTCAACTGCCCGCTTGATGGCTCCACTCAAGCATCCGCTATTCCGTGCAAGTCAACGCAGCTGAGACAGAACACTTGATTTTTTTTGTTTTGTTTGTTGTGGTTTTTTTGTTTTTTTTTTTTGGCCACCGAACCGGTTTCTCCCTCAGTTCTTCCCTGCTCATATGCGACACCACCATCGACCTCCTGCCGAAGCAAAACTCGTCATTACTCTTGACCCTCCTCTTCCACCTCGAATCCAGCAACCAACCTGTCAACGCCACTTCCGAAACCTCCCAACCCATCCCCTCCTCCTGAGCCCCGTCCTGTGTCCATAGGACCGTGGTATGTTCCTTCCTTTTTCCCCATTACCCTCCCAGCCATCTTCTCCACAGAGCAGCCCCTTTGCATTCCAGCAGCTTCCGACGCTCTTGAGGGACACGCCACCCTCCCCACCCGGCCCACGGCACCCTAGGTGAGGCAGCCCAAGGCCGTCCTTCTGGCTTCATCTCCCGCCCCCACCGCCCGCCTGCTCCTCGCTACCCACAGCCACGGCCTTTGCTCCTGCCTTATGCTTTCCGCCTGCTTCCACCTGTCCCTGGAACACTTGGGCCCCCAACTGTCACCTGCCCACCCCTTCTTGTCATTCAGATCTTAGCTCAAAAACCAAGCGCCCTACTCACAAGCTCTCCCGTGAAACAGCCACCAGTAAAGTTCGCACTGGCTTGTTTTATTCCCTACAAGACAGTGATGCCTTGTACCTCCCCCAGCAGGGATGTTGCATGGGATCGGGGACCTAAGATCCCAAGGGCCCGGCTCCGGTGAGTGCCAGAGATAACTGGGGGGTGGGGGTGGGGGGCTGCAGGAATGCCTGCTGCGGCTCACGCCCCCTACATGCCGAGTGCTGGGCAGGGAGACGCATCCACGTCTGGTGATTGCAGGTCTGATTGCGTTTCCTGATCAGTCCTCCCCACCCCACCCATGCGTCCCAACTCCATACAAAGGCCACACACACTAACACTGCTCAGGAACCTGGCCCAGCCAGGGCCTCGACAGACCCCAACGACTCCAAGGGCCAGAAGCCCTCCTCCCACCAAATGAGCCCAAGAGACACAAGCATCCCCACTGATTTTGGCTAGAGCCCCCCTGAACCCTTCCGACCCCCCACAGGGAGCAGCGAGCCCGGTGTGGGGAGCACAGGGGAGCCCAAGGGACCTAGCCACTGGGCTGGTAGCCATTCCGCGTGGCCGAGAGCGTGAAGCCTAGCCTCCTGAAGTAAGTCCTCTGTGACCTCCAGCAAATGTCTCAACCTCTCTATGCCTTGTCTGTGAGACCGGACGCTGGCACAGTACAGGACATCTCCTTGCGCTGAATTAGGTGACGATTACAGTGAAGAATGTGTACAACATGACTAACACAGGGGCTGGCACTTTTAAGCAATAGACTAATGTGAATTATCTTCTTGGTAAAGTGCACTGAAAAGGGGCGACCAGAATCCTATCAGCAATGAGGGATGAGAATGTGCTTTTCAAAGGAACAGAAAGCCTTTGTGTCCAGGTATATCAGGAAGGTGAAGGTATTTTTGAACTGGACCTACTTTTTTTTTTTTTTTTTAATATTTTTTACTTATTTCTAGGAGAGAGAGAGAGACAGCGTGAGCAGGGGAGGGTCAGAGAGAGAGGGAGATACAGACTCTGAAATAGGCTCCAGGCTCTGAGCTGGCAGTCAGCACAGAGCCCGACGCAGGGCTCGAACCCACGAACCGCGAGATCATGACCCAAGCGAAAGTCGGATGCTTAACTGACTGAGCCACCCAGGCGCCCCAAACTGGACCTACTTTTTGGCTCAAGCTCGCTCCAGAAAGAGGAAGGGGACACATCAGGACACAGAATTTCCGGAGGGGCCCGAAATTAGGTTCTGTCCACCAAAGGCCGGGGCCAGCGCGGCTGTGGCAGAGAGAGGGGTGCCCGGCCGTGGCCCCTGCAGGCCCGCTTTTCTTTCCAAGGACCCGAGGCCAAGAGGAAGTATGGAGTTGGCCAGAAAAAGCTACCGGACGTCTCTTTTGCTTATGCGATCAGGTCGTGCCCCAGCAGGGTGGGCCGCGTGCTGGGAAACTCTGTGGGGCTGGGACAGGTGCCCTGGGAGCGCCCCCCCGCCCCCCATCCTGTCCTGGAGATCCCAGCTTCTGGGAGCTCCCGGGCCAGGGCCAGGCTGGAAGCGGCTCACCACCCAGGGTCCCTCAGCTCCTGTCCTACAGCGCCACCCGCTGGCAGGCCCGAGTCAGAGGCCGAGGAAGTTCCCGGCCCTTCCCTCCCCCAGCTCGGCCCTTCCCTCCTCATTAATTATTCGTGCCCACACGGAGCCTCGGGTCAGATTCCCGTCTGCTTCCACTGTCTTGGGTATCTTGCTCCATCCGCTGAACACTTGCGCCCACTTGCCTTGGACCCTGGCTGCCCCCCCGCCCCCACTCCCCGGCACAGCTGGGGTTGCTTTATCCGCCCTTCAAGACCCAGAGTCCAGTCCCTGAAGGTCCCAGCCAGGAGGGGGCTTGGGAATCACCCTCCACCACCATTCCCCTGACTTCACAGATGGAAAGTTCATGTCCAGTCAATAAGCGAGCCCCAGGCCAGTGACCACACGTCCCCGAGCCTGCTCCCAAAACGTCTCCGAGATGGGTGGAAACGGGGAGAGCCTAGCTTTCCATCCCAAGTCTTCCTCCTCAACCACCAGTAAACATCGGGGGAGGATGGCCGTCACCAGAGCTACGGCCTTGTGCTCTTGGTTTTGCTCATTTCCCTGCTGGTTGGCATTCTACCTCTTGGTTGAGTTTCTTGGCAGCAACCCATCTTAACCAAACAAAGAGGCCCATGTGCACCATCTTCACCGGCCACAGGGAATGCCTTACAACGCCCTCTAGGTGGGAGGGGCCGTGTTCCTAAAACTGAGCACTTGGCAGGAAGGGGGGTGACTATAGGAATGGGGGGTTGAGGCGGGGACTCTGGAGACAGGACTCCGGAACAGGGAGGGGCTTGAGAAAGCATCCAGTCCTCCCGAGAAGACTGGGGTGGGGGGGGCGCAGGGTGACTTAGCAGCCAAAGTAGCACTGGGACAGACCTCCTGGGGGGTTGCTCTGCCTTTCCTTTCATGCTCAACCCCCACTGCCTCCAGTCTACTTCCAGATTCTTCTTTAAAGTTTATTTATTTTTGAGAGCGAGCCAGCAGGGGAGGGGCAGAGAGAGAGAAGGAAAGAGAGAGAATCCCAAGCAGGCTCCACATTCAGCACCAAGCCCAGTATGGGGCTCGAAGCCACAAACCATGAGATCCCGACCTGAGCTGAAATCAACAGCCGGATGCGCAACCGACTTGAGCCACCCAGGCGCCCCCACTTCCAGATTTTGAAACCAGAGCCCAAACTTCATTCAGTCACTCCTCAGTCCTCTCCCTCTCTGTCTCTCTGTCTCTGTCTCTGATGTATAACCAGACCATTGCTTTCTTGGCCAGAGGAAAAGAGATGGGATCCTGGAGTGTGACTGCTGTGCAGGATTTACATCAGGGCCTGGAGCAGTGAGCCGGTGGTGATTCCTGCTTCTGCCTGGCAGTGGGTGGCTGGAAGTCGGAAGAGGAAGCCATGCTGGTGGGTCATAGATCTAAACCCAGTCCCCAGGGTTGGCCCCGGGGCCCAGACAGGGATGGTTTGGCTCTTCGGTTCACCTTTCCCAGCCAGTGCCTCAACTAGGGCTGGTTTAGACTTGGGGGCACATCTCATGGCAGCAAGCAGACTGGCTGCGCAGGTGGGCCTTGCTGAAGCCACACAGGTCTGTTTCCAAATAACGACTTTCTCTTGCTTTGGGCTTTTTGGACCAAACAGCCTTTTTGCTGCATTTCTTTCTTACTTGGGAAATGCTTCGATGCTTGAAATCATGAAAGGAAGAAAGAAAGACAGAGAAGGAAGGAAGGAAGGAAGGAAGGAAGGAAGGAAGGAAGGAAGGAAGGAAGGAAGGAAGGAAACTAGGTTGGCTTTTTAGACAGGTTCCTAGGACTGAATGCAGGTAAATTTTAAAGATTTTTTTAATGTTTGTTTATTTTTGAGAGAGAGAGTGGGGGAGAGGGACAGAGAGAGGGAGACACAGAACCCAAAACAGGTTCCAGGCTCTGAGTTGTCAACACAGAGCCCGACGTGGGGCTCGAATCCACGGACCTCGAGATCATGACCTGGGCTGAAGTCTGTCGTTTAACCAACTGAGCCCTCCAGACACCCCAGTAAAATTTAAATTTGAATCCACAAAATGAGGAATTATCTATGAAGAGGAGTTGGGATTGGTGGGGACCTCTGCTCTCACTGGATTTGTGAGGCAGGTCCTTCGGGTCACATCTCCCAGGGCATCGCCAGCATCCAGCACAGGCCAGAGAGCATGCTGTGAAGGACGAAAGGGAGGGAGGGAGGGAGGGAGGGGGGAAAGCAAAAGGGAGGAGGGTACAAAGCTGGGAAGCAGGGGAGGAGGAAGCGAGGAAGCTAGAGAGTATGTTCTCTTTCTGGTTTCAGGAGATCCATGGGGTTTTGAGCTAAACCGACACAAGTGGTTGAGAACAGCACGACCTTGAAGGCCCGCGAATTGTCCAAATCCTTGTCCAACCCATCTGTTTGCAGAACAGAGAGATCTTAGCATCCGGCCCTGGCCTGTATCATCCAGATCCCCTGCCCACTCCACATTAAAAACAGGTTTTAGTGGGAGGGCCCTGGGCGAAGAGGGGAGTCGACCTCTGTGGTGGGGGCTAGCGAGACAAGATAAGCTGCCAGGGCAAAGGCTCTGGCCATTGTCAGTGGTACCCCGAATTACGTAACCGCTATTCTCCAGGATCAGAGCCCAGTGCGGAGCCCCCGTAAAGACCACGTAAAGTGGCCAACATCATCCTCACCCTCTAGCTGAAAAAAAACCATGGCTCAGAAAGCGTCTGCTCAAGGTCACAGCGCAGGTCTGGGACTATGCGGAGGCAGATAAGGCCCTTGCCGAAGGCAAAACCTTACAGGACCGCCCCCAAATTCAGTAATCAAGACTAACAATACTTTAATGCAATATTTTTTAACTCTTTTTTTTTTTTTTAAGTTCCTTGATTTAGTTTTGAGAGAATGCGCGTGAGCTAGCAGGGGAGGGGCAGAGAGAGGAGAAAGGATCCCAAGCAGGTTCCGTGCTGTCAGTGCAGAGCCCTGTGCGGGGGCTCAGACCCACAAACTGAGATCAGGACCTGAGCTGAAATCAAGGGTCGGATGCCTAACCGACAGAGCCACCCAGGCGCCCCAAATGCAATACTTTCTTTAATCAAAACTTTAAAATCACTGATGGACAAGATCGCCATGGTTTCAGTAAAGATACCTGTGACTCACCTCACTTGTCCCACCTGAGTCCCAGCATGGACCCTAGAGCCGGGATTCTGCTTCCAATCCAGCCAGTTCTACAGTCCATCTGGTCAACCACCCTCCCCGGCCATGCTGTGCTGCCCCTAGCCCCAGTTACCCAGAACCTGGGGTGGCATTCAAGTCACAATTCTTTGTGAGTGGAGAAGCCCTGTGGATCATTCTCAACAAGCTCTGGGCACATCTCCCCTGTGTGTGGCCAGGACCAGCCCTCCTCCATGCTGGGGGTGGGTAGCATTCAGTGGAGAGGGAGGTGAAGCTGGGAAGAAGGAAATGGTAAGAACCATGGTCCAGCCAGAGGCCCGGACATTCCCAGGCCCATTCCTTTTTTTTTTTTTTTTTCTAGGAGAGAGAGAGAGAGACAGCGTGAGCAGGGGAGGGTCAGAGAGAGAGGGAGTCACAGACTGAAACAGGCTCCAGGCTCCGAGCTGGCAGTCAGCACAGAGCCCGACGTGGGGCTCGAACCCCCGAACCGCGAGATCATGACCTGAGCGAAAGTCGGATGCTTAACTGACTAAGCCACCCAGGCGCCCCTCCCAGGCCCATTCCTGACACAAGGCCAGGCCTAAGCCGAGAGCTCCAGGTGAAAGAAGTTGCAGATTCTACAGGCAGGCTGTTTCATCCCCATCCAAGGGCCTCTTCCACCTGCAGCCCTCACTGCAAACCTCTGATGTTTTGTGGGGCGCCTGGGTGGCTTAGTCGGTTAAGCGTCCGACTTTCGCTTGGGTCATGATCTCGCGGTTCGTGGGTTCGAGCCCCGCGTCGGGCTCTGTGCTGACTGCCGGCTCAGAGCCTGGAGCCTGTTTCAGTCTGTGACTCCCTCTCTCTCTGACCCTCCCCTGCTCACGCTGTCTCTCTCTCTCTCTCCTAGAAATAAATAAAAACATTAGAAAAAAAAAAACCACCTCTGATGTTTTGTATCAAAAGGAAAGCTGAGGTCCAGGCAAGAGAGATGCTCTGTTCAGAGTAAGGGCGGGGCCGGAGGCCAGGTCTTCCGAAGACTTGTCCATGCCGGTGGCCTTCCTGCCCCTGGAGAAGAGTGACAGCTCCTTCTCTGTGGGTATCTCTGTCTGTGGAAAAGTGGGTTGGGACCTTCTAGGGCTCTGGGTCCAGGGAGGGGCTGAAGTGTCTTGGGTTTTGTTTGGTCGTTTGTTTTCTTTTTTAAAGCAATCTCAGAGGCACCTGGGTGGCTCAGTTTGTTAAGTGTCCAACTTCTCCTCAGGTCACGATCTGAGTTCGTGGGTTGGAGCCCTGCGTTGGGCTCTGGTGCTGACAGCTCAGGGCCTGGAACCTGCTTCGGAGTCTGTGTCTCCCTCTCTCTCTGACCCTCCCCCACCCATGCTCTCTCTCTCTGTGTCTCTCAAATATAAATAAACTTTTAAAAATTAAAATAAAAAAAGAAGTCTACAGAGAGCATTAAAAGAAAAAAGAAAAGCAACTTCAAAGGCCAGGAGAGGCAGGGGCTGGAATTCGAAGCCAGAGGGTCCAAGAGGGAGAGGGAGGCTGGGGAGGTGGGTTTGGAGTCCAGACAACAGAGCCTCGAACAGGAGCCTGGGCGCTGGAGTGGGCGGCTCTGGCCCTCGGAGAAGACTGAGTAGTCCTGGGAGCCCTGTTGAGAAAGTGCTCTTGTCACACTCATTCGCTTTACTTCCCTTGAGGCCCCCAGGCCCCTCCCCCAGGCCCCTCCCCCACGTCCTCTCCCTCCTTGGGGAAGGGGCCAAGGCAGCCAAGAGCAGGGGACTGGGCTGGGGAGGGGGAGAGAGGTCTGCTTCCTGCTATGTAAAGGGAACGCTCAGAGATTAAGTCACTTGTTACGGTCCACACCCAGCTTTGCTGGACCTCAAAGCCCATATATCCCTCCTGGGACCAACCAGACTCCGTTCTCAAAGGGTAGGGAGGAACCCCTGGATGCTTAGTCAAATGCCAATTCCTGGGCACTCTCCCAGCTAGCCAAGCGCTCAGGGGGCCATACACAAGCCTCCCAGGCTCTGGATGGGCCCCGAGATGCGAGAGCCAGAGAGGGGATGGAGAAAAGAGAAAGGCGGGGGCGCCTGGTGGTGGACCCAGATAGGAATAAAACGAGATGAATGAAAGATGTTGAATCTCAAACAAGATTCCAAATGAAATAAATTGCCTACCATGTTCTGTATTAGAACAGACCGTGATAATTCAACACTCGTGATAGTACACTAACTACTTGTTAAATATTCCTGGGCTCCAAGAAGTGCTGAGAAGCCAGCCAGGGCCGCAGGAAGTCGGGGTCCATGCTGTTCTGTTCAACCGTAAAAGGCTGGCTTTTACCCACACACACCACGCACCCTGCTGCGGCTCCGATCCCCTCCAGCCGCGCCGCAGTGCTCAGCGCTACTGGAGGCTTGGTTTTCGCTGGGTCCGGGATGCAAACCCCAGCCTAAGACCTGGGGGCCAGAAATGTCTGTGCTCCGCAAGATGCAGATCCGCCCGGGGCAGGGGCCGCTCAAGATCCACCTGTGGGCAAGAAGAAGACAATGACTTTTCTCACGACCTGGCCCGGTCCACGAACTGGGGCCTTGGGGAGCAGCACGGACTCTAAGAAGCCCAGGATGGGAGATCTTGTTGTCCGGAGTTGAGACTTTGAGTGCCCGGTGGGGGTGGGGTTGCTCCGGAGATGCAGCAGCGGGTCCCAAGGGGCAGGGGTGGGGCGGGAGAGTAGAGTGGCAAAGCCTCCAGAGGCGCCCAGAGCAGGAACCAGGCCCAAGCTGGGGGCTGCCGGGTCCTTGTGATTTATAACCCCTTCCCAATCTGCCCAACGAAAATGAACGACCTGCCGGCGGCCTGTGGCGGGGGGGGGTCACNGGTCCCTGGGGAGCCGCCTGTCTTCGCTCCCAGCCCGGCCGGCGGCGAGGCCGCTTCCAATCTGCCGGCGGGCGCAGGGGGAGAGCGCGGGGAGCCAGGCGTGAGGCCACCGCCAGCCTCACCGGAGGAAGAAGAAAGTTTCTGATCGCAGGGCCGCGAGGGGCTCCCAGAGGCCGAGTGTCGGGTTTGGGAGGATGCAGAGGCCTCACTGTTCCCCTGCGGTCTCCGACGCGGGGTCCGGGTAGTTTTCCGGGGGCCCCTGGGGAAGGGGACACAGCGGTACGAAGGCCCGCCTGGGAAGGCTGGGCTCCCGGCGCAGAGCTGGCGAAGGGCGCCTCGGGCCCGTGGGGCCGGCTGCAAGCGCCAGCTCGGCTCTCTCCGCCTTCGACCACAGACCCAGGTCTGGATCCCTGGGGCCGTGCTAAGATGACCCAGGCCTGGGGCGCCCTCAGATCTGCCCGCCGCCCTGGGCTCCGACACCGGAGGCCAAACCCTGAAAGGGGCAGTACTTGAGCACCATGGCTGGGGCAGTGGGGAGGGCGAGGGGGCGTGTTATTCACAACGGAAAGCCTGTGTTTCCAGGGCCGCCTTGAAAATACATCCCGGGGCAAGCTCCAGCTGCGCGCGGAGTAAAGAAGCCATTTGCAGACGTCTACACTCGCACCGGGAAGCTCTTTCACGTCCTTGTTTGGAGGTACAAAAACAGCCCATGCCGGGACACGCGCTCTGGGCTGGATAGGAGTCCCGACCTTCTTTGTCCAGGCGCTGCCTCCCTGGGGCCACACACATTCCTCGGGGTCCTCAATGTCCCGGACACGATCTTCCTACGTTCTCCCCTCTCGCCCCACAATGAAACCGCTCTGCCCGCCCCGCTTCCCTTCGGGGCTGACATGCTTTCCCAAAGCCCGCAGGGTCCAAAGAGAGCAGAGAGAGGGCTGCAAATGTCCTAGGCGGGAAACATCTAGAGCCCAACGGAAATGCCCCAAAACAATGTCTTAAACTAAAATCTCTTCCCCACACCAGGTTGGGGCGCGCGCACACACACACACACACACACACACACACACCCCTTTCTCTGCTGGGTTTAGTCCCTTTCTTTTGCTGGAACGAGAAAAATGTGGGGCGGTGGGGGGGCGGTGGTTGTGGAGAAAGGATCTCTGACAGCCCCACGGACGAATAATTTGAATAACTGTAGAAAAGGGTTGGGGGAAACTTTAAAAACCTCCCATCCTGACCCACCGGCAGCGGCAGCCGGCTTCGGACCCCTCCCCGCCAGCCCGTGCCCCCCTCGGCTAATCACCCTCATTAGAAGCCTCATCACCGGCCTAATGAAAGCAAACCGTGTGGAAATCGCCGGTAAACAGTTGGGTCTGTGCTGTAATTAATTCAGTGTCTCTTTTAATCAAACTGAAAGGGAATCGGGCAGCGGCTTGNAATCGGCCGGAGCCAATCAGCGTCATCACTCCGGGGACACGTGGGCGAGTCCCCTTTAAAAAAAACACACACACACACAACACAACGGGAAAAAAAAAAGAAACAAAAAAAAACCCAGCCCCAAAGTAAAAGTGACACAAGTTCATTTTTTAAAGGAAGGGGGGGAGGCGAAGGCGCGCGCGGAGGACGCGCTGAGAGCTGCAACCGCGGAGCCGGAGGCGCTGTCCTCGGTGCTGACGGGCCCCCGGAGCGGTGGGAGCGCGGCGGCAGGACCTCCCTGGCCAGGTGGAGCGTCATGCGCCGCGGACCGCCGCCGCCGCCGCCGCTATCCGCGGTGCTGACGCCTCCAGGTGCGCTCCGTTCCGCCGGCTGGTAGCGCGGCTCCGGCCCGCTGCTCTCCGCGGTTCTGACCCCGCTGCCCTCGGCTGCTGCTAGCCTGGAGGAAGCGTGCGGCTTGGATTTTTTTAAAGCCGTTCTTTATTTAGATTCCAACATCCTCGCGTCTCTTCTGTGCCAAAGGGGCGCTCAGGCCGTCCATCTCCCCCTTTGCTCTCCCCAACTTGGCGCACCCTCCCTCCCATTCCTCCCTGACACTCCCACCACCCCCCCTCGGCTCGGCAGCTCGGCGCGATGCTGCAGAAGACGCGCTGAGCCCTTTTGGATCTAATGCGCAGAGGAGGTTGGCCCAGAGCTCCCCGGCTCCCCCAAGGCTGAACTCCGTCCAAGGTGCCCGCAGGCTCCCTGCCCGCCTTCCCCAGGCCAGCCCCCNGGCTATGGAAGGCTCCAATGGCTTTGGGATCGACTCCATTCTCTCCCACCGCGCGGGCAGCCCCGCCCTTCCCAAGGGGGACCCCTTGCTTGGGGACTGCCGCTCGCCCCTGGAGCTGAGTCCGCGTTCGGAGAGCAGCAGCGACTGCTCTTCACCAGCCTCACCGGGAAGGGACTGTCTGGAGACGGGCACCCCGCGGCCTGGCGGGGCATCAGGCCCAGGTTTGGACTCTCACCTGCAGCCCGGGCAGCTCTCGGCCCCAGCCCAGTCGCGCACCGTGACCTCCTCCTTTCTGATCAGGGACATCCTTGCCGACTGCAAACCACTAGCGGCCTGTGCACCCTACTCTAGCAGCGGGCAGCCAGCCGCCCCTGAGCCTGGGGGCCGTCTTGTGGCCAAGGCTGGGGAGGACTTTAGAGACAAGCTGGACAAAAGTGGCAGCAACGCTTCGTCGGACTCTGAGTATAAAGGTAAGAAAACGGGAGGAGAAAACTTGGGGGGGGGGCAGACTACATTTCTAAGAACAGCTATATTTCTAAAAACACACAGGGACAAGTACATGCTCACTTGGAGCTCCCTGGGGCCCAGGCTGAACCTTTTGGTCTTGTTTGAACCTGTAAGCTGGTCCCATGGCTATGCCTTTGAGCAAAAGAGTCCGGTGAAGAAAGCGGAAGAGGGATACTGTGTGCCCCAGGAGAGAGTTCGCAAAATGCACAAAACCAACTTTCTAAACTTCACCTGGGACCACTTTTCCAGGAGCACTGGTGGGCAGGAGCAGGTTCCTCTCAGGCTAGTGGTTTTCTGGGAAAAAATATCTTGCAGAACCAATGGAAGATCCAGAGGGTTCTGCTTGAACGGCCTTTTAGAAGAGTGAAAACCTAGCAGGATGTTTCCTTAAGAGCCTTAAGAACAGTCAGAATTTCCCCCTTTAATCTGAACTTCCAGGCGGGAAGACAAACTAAGCTTTCTCTCCCGTCGGGCCCCAGTGGGCCCTGGGAATCAGGCGAAAGAAAGGCTCACTTCAAAGTAGAAACAGCAGCCAGGCGGCCGGTCAGTTCAGAGGTCTGGTGGAGAGGGGAGGACCCTGCGCCCACCCAATGGTTCTCACTGAATTTGATTTCAAGTGCATCGAGCACACGCGAGCAACCAACATCAGGTTGTGCATGGGACCCGGGGCCTCTCGAGTGACCAGCCCCACTTCCCTATATTGGGATCGGGACCCCTGCGTTCGCCTTATCACCTTATGAGAATCGAATCGTTTTGCTCTTGTTCCTTTGACATCCCTTCTTGACCAGGAAGTGGAGATGGGGATTAAGAGGAAAGGGGGAAGGAAGGGAGGAAAGAAGAAAGAAAAGAATTCCTAATTTTGTGTCTCACCCCCAGCCACCACCTTGGTGAGGCCAGGGGTATAGCATTCTTTCTAGGAAGAGGTCAGAAGGCAGGAGGAAGGGAAGGAGCCTCAGGGTGTCAAGGGAGAAAGCCCCGTGTCCCCATCCAGCAGAGAACTAGGGGCTGGCAGCCCTCTTTCGGTCTTAGAATTAATTCCGGGAAACGTTTTCACGAGACAAAACTTCCCGAATAAAGGCAACCTCTTTATTGTCTGGGGAGCCTTGCACCTGCTGGACCCTATTTGTACTATGGCTTCTCATGAATTTAAGGGAAGCTCATTTAACACCCTCCTCCCAACTAAGAATTCATTTCTGGACGAGCCCTGACTACAAACCGAAACCCATCTGGGGCCCCACTCTGCATCTCACCGCCCTCCACTCCCCCACACAAACTGCCCAGTCTCCTTCAGACTCCCTGGGCCGGCCGTGCCTAGAAAGAGGGCTGGCTGAGCTAGAGAACCCAGAAAGGAGGTCCAGAGGCTTGTGACCCAACGACCCTTGCCCCTCCCCCTGGGGCCTGTTTAGAGAGGCAAAGAAAACTTGCCTTGGAGAAAGATAGGAGGTGGGAGGTGGGTTCGGCAACGTAAACACATATTTATATCATCGGGGTTTATTATTTATAATTCTCAGCGACACCCCAGCTTTATGGTTAGAGTAAGGGACAAGAATCCTGCGGCTGCTGGTGGTCAAAGATATTTCGGCTGTTGTCTCCTTTTATTTCTTTGCCCGTAGGTGGGATTTTGAGGCGAGATTTCGTTTAAGATAATTGGAATATCAATTTTCTTCTCCTGTCCCTGATGATATCTGATCAGGGAGGTGATGAGGGCCGGCTATCCACATATCACTTAAATAGGTTTGGAGCAGAGGAGGGGAGGGTGAAGTTCTTCCTCACCCTGCACTCCCCCCCCCCCCCCCCCAGGCACTGCTGTCTTTGCACTTACAAAGCTCCAGGGTGAAAACGAAAGTGGAAACACGCGCCTCTAAGACAATGTCTGGAGCGGTTCTCCAAAATGTGGAGGCGAGTTTTTCGGGGCCCGCGTTAGGAAACCTTGCTGAGAGACACACACACACTCCGAGTGCGCCAGCCAGCCATTCGGCAGGGTTGGGCATCTAAGCAATTCAACTACCCATCTACCTTCCCCGCTAAGAATAATTTCTTCCAAGGAGGGTACAGAGGAAAGGTCACTTCCATCCTGAGTTTTGGGCATCAAAGGCTCCTCAAATATCACACGGAGAGGAACCGAAACCAGGCTTTGAAGTCAGGCGGTCTGCCGCCAGGTCCCGCCTGCTAGAGCCAATGTCCGTGGAGAAATCAAGCCAGCGCTTTGCTCCGAGCAGGCTGGGTCGGTGGGCCCAGAACTCTGGGACACTGAGGTGGCCTCCAGATCAGAGTTCGGGACCCCATTGGGCTGAGGCTGCTCTGGAGGCTGAGGCTGAGCTGCAAGGAGTGCGGACCCAAAGCTTCAGCCGGCGCTGAACAGGGATTAGAGGAAAGCGCAGAGTATCCACCCGTTCTTCCTGACATCACAAATTCAACTCTCCACCCCCACCCCAGCCCTGAGAAGTTGGGGATTTTCACAGTCCGGGCATTTCCATCAAAAAGTAAGGTTTCCATGATACCGAATTTGAGATTTGAAAAATAGTTTCCTCACACTTGTTTCAACTTTACCTTCAGGCACAGACGAACCCAAATTTCGCCCATCCCAACACACCTCCTGAGGTGGCCGTGACAAAGGTGGCCTCAGCTGGGGGTGGGTGGGCCGGGAGGGACCCGTGCAGCAGCCTGATGGAGGCCGGAGGGAGAGAGGGAGGCAACGGGGCGCCGTTTCTCGGGAGCCAGCCCGTCGCCGTGCTTGCCTGCCTGCCTGCCTGCCTGCCTGCACCGGGTGCCCGGCCCTCCCGGCTGAGAACCTCTGCCTTTCCGGTTGAAAAGTCTCGCTCCCTGGTGGCTCAATTAACCGGATTATTGTTTCCTACAGAGAGAAATCAACTTGCGTTCAGCTGAACCCTGTCACTGCAAACGCCACGCACAATGAAACTCACCATAAAATAAAAATGAGAAAAAGAGGGGAAGCCCCAGCTCGCGCAGCCAGTTTGGGGGACATGGGCTTTTGGGTCGTAGTGTCACTTTAGGGAGAGAAGGAGGGAGGGAGATGACGGAGTTTGTTCTATCGAGTGCCGTCCGCCCAGAACCAAGGTGCTTTGGGGGACAAAAGACACCGCCCCTGTCCGCTCCATTCTTGAGCCTGGGGAGCGGGGCCCCTGCCCGGCGTCATCGAGGGGCGGAAACACACGACGGCGGGCGTCGTACGGACCGGGAGACTCGGTTGGCAGCGCTGCGCGCATCCGAGGGGCGAGGGGCGAACGCACCGCGGAACTTCCCCCGCGCCTCGCGCTCGCGGCCGCGGCGCCCCGCGCTCAGCCCTCGGCGGCGCAGTTCGCAGGTAGCTTAGGGACGGGGAAGCGATCGCCACGGGTTCGCAGCTCGCGGGGTCAGGCGAGGCGTGCGGACGATTACTTATTTCCTAGGACAACGGTTCGCTGCGGGGCGATCGGGCTTTTGTCTCTCCACGCGGGTTTTCCTCCGCACATTAGGGCCCCCGGCTTCCTCCCTTCCTGGTCCGCATGCGGCCAGAAAACCGGCGTGCAGATGCGGGCCACAGGCCCGCACCCCTGGGCGCGCACCGAAGCGGCCCACCCGCTGCAACCCAGGGCCCCTCCCCCACCCCGCGGCAGCGCCACGCGGTCGCTCGGCTCCGTCGCGGGTACTCCGTTTGTCCCTCCGGGGAGCGCGGCGGAGAGCGAGCGGGTCGAGTGCTCTCGGGCCCTCGCTCTGGGTCGCTGGTCCCCGGAAGTCTCAATCCTCCGCCGCCGCCGCCAGGGTGCACGCCCTGGTTTCGGGGCCCCGGAGGCCCCGCCTCCCAGTGGCTNGGACGAGGAGGGCGACCGCGAGATCTCCAGCTCCCGGGACAGCCCCCCGGTGCGCCTGAAGAAGCCGCGCAAGGCCCGCACGGCCTTCACGGACCATCAGCTGGCGCAGCTGGAGCGGAGCTTCGAGCGGCAGAAATACCTGAGCGTGCAGGACCGCATGGAGCTGGCCGCTTCGCTCAACCTCACCGACACGCAGGTCAAGACCTGGTACCAGAACCGCAGGTGAGGCCTGGCTGTGGGGTGGGGGGCGCACAGGGCCCTCCCTTCCTTCCTAACCACCCCTCCGTGGGACCCACCAGTCTGGGGCCTGACGCTGAGGGAGGGCCTCCGAGCTCTCCCTATTGTGCAAAAGTAAGGAAGCCAAGGCCTGGAGGAGAGAAGGCCTTGCCCCAAGTCCACAGTGAGGGAAAGCGCCAGAACAGGACTGGTCTCCAGCGCCCAGTCATCCCCTCCAGGACGGAAGGACAGACAGACACATGGGCCAAAAGAGAGTTCCAGGTCCTGTCCCCACCCCGGTCGGCGTCTTGATGCCCGCAGCCGGACCAGCCTGAGCCCGTACTGGGGCTGCGGAGCTCCCCTAGTGAGAGTGCCAGGTCAGGGGAGGGGTGGTGGCCTCAGTGTCCAGAACGGGGTTGGGGGAGGGGAGGAACCAGTGCGCAGCCCTGATGTGTGTGTGTCTGGCGCTGTCTGCGCTCTTGGGGCCTCCTCAGCCTTTCCAGTCCTGAAACCCAAGGAAGGAACAGACCCAGCCCGGGCTCCCTGGGGACAGGGTGACTGGCAGATCGGTGTTGGGCACTGGTCTAGAACCCGGTGTCTCCTAGCCTCCCTCCACAGTACATTCACAGGACGAAAACACTCACACGCACAGACGCACATACCCTGACACAGCTTACACAGTCACACACTCACACACACTCAGTGGAGGCTGGAGTGGTGCTTTCCATAAACAAGCCTCAGAACACATCTTCCCATTAATAATAAATACCGATTACTGCTCCGGGCATCAATAATTAAGGCCCGTTACAGTAATTACACAATTATGATGACGATGAATAATTCAGGGAGGGAAACGCGGTTGGTGTGGCTAAGCCTGCCTCGGTGGGACCGACCGTGGCCGTGGCCGGCTGGCCCAGCCTCACTAGCCAGGTGCACCCAGGGGTCCCGGCCGAAGCTCAGGCAATGAACCAGCAGGGCCTCGACTTCCTTGCCTCCCCCAAGCCCCCGCGGACACTCGGCTGGTGGTCTCTGAGCTCGGGGCCACACCGTGGGCGCGGGGCTCCTCCCAGGCCTCGGAAGCTGGGTGCCGAGGGCAGCGGGTGTGGCTGAGAAGGTGTGTGCACCCGACTCCAGCCTCGAGCTTGCACAGAATCACCACCGACTCTCTGCGGCCACGCGCCCCTTTCTGAGGCTAGGGGACCGGCTTCTGCCGTCCAGCCTCCTGCCCCCCCACCCTCTCCCGGTGGTCACCTCCCTAAGTCCATCCCCTGGGGCAGAAACGCGGGGGGGGGGAGCCCCAACACCCAACTCCAAGGGGCCCCTGCATCCCTGGAGCAGAGTGAGGTGACGTGAGAACCTGGTCTTTGGGGTCAGACAGCGCGGCCTCTACCTCTTTGGAGACCAACTCTTAAATGGCCCACGCCTCAGTTTTCTTATCTGTAAAATAGGAATAATAGCCATGGAAGGCCGGTGCAAGACGAAGGAGCCCATGCACTTAATGGTGCCTGGCACTCCGCTACTGATGAACAAATTCGTGCGATCCCTCTTGGCTTCCCTGCAGGCGCTCTGGGCCCGGCACTCGTGAGGGGCAGGGGACTTGGGGCGCCACAGCCCTAACCCCGCCGAACGCGTTTATTTTGGTCCCTAGGACTAAATGGAAGCGACAGACGGCAGTCGGGTTGGAGCTACTGGCGGAGGCAGGCAATTACTCAGCGCTCCAGCGGATGTTCCCGTCGCCTTATTTCTACCCGCAGAGTCTAGTTTCCAACCTGGATCCCGGCGCCGCCCTGTATCTGTACCGCGGGCCCAGCGCGCCACCCCCCGCCCTGCAGAGACCTCTGCTGCCCCTCATCCT
>NW_027530625.1:8558287-8561723 GCF_008692635.1 Crocuta crocuta
AGCCCCCGCCAGCCTCCCTGGGGCTCTGCGTGGGCCTCTTCCGCCTGCCGCTCCGAGGGAGCGGGATTTCAACGCCCCTTCCCCGGGGCCCCCTGGCCGGCCCTCCCTGGAGTCCCCCAAAGGGCCAGATGCCAAGTCTCCTGGGGCCCGGACCCGGACTGAGTCTCCCTAACCCTCCTCGGCGTGCTCTGTCCTGGCCACGCCATCAGGGAGCCACTTCCACTCGCAGGATGTACATACAGGCCCCCACCCCTGGCCGGCTCCCCAAGGCGCCCCCCCTGCACCTCCTTGGGTGCAGGTGGGGGCGACCCCGACGCTGCACTCTCTCCCGCCGCCCCCCATGCTCCAGCTGCACACCCAGCCCTCTCCCCGCACCCCTACAGGCGGAGGGGAGTGTGGAGCCCTCCTCCCAGCGCCCAGGCCCGCGGCAGACCTGTACATACGGTGTGCAAAGTATATATGAAGTTATTTATTCGTGACCCATGAGCCCGTGACCGTGTCCGTGAATCAGTGAGTCTGTGGCCTGTGCCCTCTTCCCTCCCAGGCGAGGCAGGAAGGGGTCAAGGGGGCTTGCCCACCACCCCGACGCCCAGCCCCCACCTCCAGCCTCCGTCCGGGGGGCAGGCAGGCCCTCGGGTTCTCTCTCTTTTTTAAATGTCGAAATAAACTTCTTACAAATGACCACGCGCCTGTCCGCGCTCAGCCCTTCTTTCCCACCCCTCCTTAAGATCAACTCTCCCCTCCTGGGACCCGGCCTCCTTCCTCCCTCAACAAGGACATTTTTTTTTTTTTGTCCACCTCTCTTCCTTGGCGCTGTGGTGGGGGTGGGCAGGGGCCCGGATTGGACTCGTTGGAGCCAACAGGCAGGGGCCTCCTCCCTACTCCACCCCAGCCTCAGTCTTCCTGTCTCTACAGTGAGGCGAGCCCGCTGCTCCCTGTGCCCCCCTCCCCACCCCCTTCCTCTCCATCTGGTTCCTATGCTCGCTCCAGCCGGTCCCGGGGGCCGGAGCGGGGGTCGGAGCCTGGGCTCGCTCGGCTGCGGACCGGGCTGCGGTGCCCTCGCTGAGCCGGCTCATCTGGCCGCAACAAGGGCGCCGGCAGCTGGTGACCGGCCCGCTGGGCGCGGGGCCGACAGATGGGCTCCGAGGCTGCTTCCCCCATCGGCCCCCTCCGCCCCGCGCCCCGGTCGCGCTCGGGCTCCGGACGCTCGCGGGCGCCCAGGCAGCCCCAGCCGCGAGCCGACAGGACCCGACGAGCCTTCGCTGGGAGCCTGACGCCACAGCGGTAACCCTGCGTCTTTCCCCCTTTACCCTGGGAGCGCGCAGATGAGACCCCGAGGGGAGCCAAATCCCAGCGTCTGCCCCAAGCCCCAGCCAGCGGCTCCAGGATCTCAGGGGAGGGGGTTTAAGGCTGCAGCCAGACTCGAGGCCTCCAGTTCATGTTCAAAGGGCCAAGGTCACCTCCTGGGGCCGTTCCCTCCCTGGGGAGGTGGGCGCAGGTGCTCCCCTCCCACACACCACCTGCAGCTCAGGCTCGGGAGAGAAGACAGGCCCAGGGCTGGGAAGTTTTGGGGCCCGGCAAGCCGAGCCCCCTACAGTTCTGCGGCAGGATTGCTCCGGGAGGAGGGCGGCCTCCTGGGGGAGGGGTGGGGGCATGTTTAAACTACTTCCCCCCACCCANCACAGCAGCTAATTAAGTCAAGGAGCCTCTCGGCTTTCGAGTTCTTTTGCATGTGAATGGGGGTTGGTAAATCCCCAGCTCTGGCTATGCTGGGGGGCGAGGGGAGACTGTCCCCAACTCAGGGTTAATGAAGTGGGAAAGGACTCTCTCATAGTCTCCTGCAAACAAAACCCCCCATGCAACAAACCCAGCCCAAATCCTACATGGATTGACTTAAGCCCAGGGGATAAGTGCTTTAAATTAATCTCATTGAATAAGAATGAGACCAAACAAAACTCTTTAAAATCATATTAAAAATCTATCAAAGGACAACTTGCACTGGTGTGCTTTTCATTTTGTGAAAGTGAAGGAGGTAGAGCAGAGCAACTACCCTTACGTTTACACAGCGGCAGTGTAAACCGCAGACACATTCTCAGCTATGTAATTGTCCTTGTACAGAGGCGACTTCATATCTTACATTAATGAAGAACAAGGCTTCCCTACAAGTTTATAATTACAATATTTTAAATTGTCCCGCACTTCCCATCTGTAATAATAACTACAACCTTTGCGGTGAGGTGGGTTTCTGCTTTCATCCGTTTAGAAGGCTAAATTGGCTTCTCTGTTCCCAACCCTGGGGCTGGGTGAACTCTTTTTTTCAAACACAAAGAGGGAGTGACTGTGAGACCCCCAGCGGGCAGAACAATAGACAGGGTCCCAGGAGGCGTCTTCTCTGCTCAGGCAGCGACCCGCCCCAGTCCCTCGTAAACCCGGNCAAAGTTTAAGAAGTTGAGAGTCCCCTGTGAGCCTTGTTACGAGGATTCTGGACATTTCTGAAGAGTCTAGCTGATTCTAAGGGTGCCCCACGCAGGCAGGTCTTGCTCTGAATTGTTCTCACGGGCAGAGCAGATTAAGAGATAAGGTGAGGTGGTCACGCAGGCAATTTAACAAGACCCGTTAGGTGCCCTTTTTGGGCAGGGCCCCTTGTCCAGTGGAAAAGCGTTAAATTCCTGTCTCATGGAAGCAATGCTTGGAGTCTAATGGCTTTCCCTGACTTCGTGTAGAGGGCCGCAGTGCTGACCAGCAAGGTCACTAGCAGCTTGAGATGCACCTGCATTAAGGGGCTCTCCTTTACTCCCCTCTTCCCTAAATCTCACCTCCCTTCACTAAAGGGGAAAAAAAAAAAAAAGAGATCAAAGGAATCCACCGGGCTTTGTCAAAATGTCCTTTGCTGAGCTCTGGTTGGCTCCTAGCTTCTCCAAGAGTGGAAGAGGCCGTGCGCATTGCATCAGCGCTGACTTAATCACTCGCCAAGGGCTCTGTGCCCTTCGGTGGGTGAGAACGGAGGCCCCTCTGAAGAACGGCAGCCACGGAGAGCTGCAAACATGAAGATGTTTTGGATGCAAAACAAGCACCCGACAAGCCCGTGGGGGAAACAAAGCTTTAGGCTGCAACACTCCACGAAATGTCCAAATTCTCAGGGCCTTTAAAGGCGGGGATCAGGCTGGGACAGAGAACACAGGGAAGTTTGGGAAATCAGAAAAATGAGGGGCAGTTAAGAATACACACAAAATTAGAATATGTACAGTGGAATTAGGCTAAAGCTTTGCCTAATTGATGCTTGAAACGCATAATCTGGCAAGAGCCATAATAGGAGAAAGAGATTTATTTTAAGGTTATTTAAATTTAGATAATATTAACCCTAAATCTGTTAAATCCGTGTTTCTTTATTAACTGGGGGTAATGTATTGATTCCACTTAGAAACAGGCCCATGAA